>NW_020173397.1:3740121-3781196 GCF_003031525.2 Neophocaena asiaeorientalis asiaeorientalis | reverse complement strand
CAAAAAAAAAAAAAAAAAAAAAAAAAAAAAAAAGCTATCAGTGCCGTCTCTCAAGATCTAAGGATAAAAAATCTGTTTCGAGATATGAGTTCCAGGGGCATTCTATACTGAATTATTTAAAAATACAGCCCCTCTGGCCTCTGCCCATAATACGCTTATGCCAAAATGTCCATTCAGTGGTGTTGTCCATTTTGGTATATCAAGGAAAAAATATAGTCAAATATTGACTTTGATGCACTAAGACACAGCCCAGGAGAAACATCACCCAGAGTTGCTGCTTCAGAGAGAAGGAACAAAAATTCAGGAACACGGGAAGTCCACAGTCTTCCTAGGTGACACTAGTTGGCCACAACTCTGCCTTCTGCTTGGCTTTTAGATTTATCTCGACTTGCTTAGTATATCTTCATAGAGATGACAAATGTGTTCTATTAGAATATTTTATCACAAAATTAGCAGACTAAGGATCTCATTCTTCAGCAATTAATGCCCATTCATTTCTAATTTCCATGAGAGCTGCATGGTGAAAATTCATAATATGTCTTTGCCATTTAGGCTGGAATACATAAAATGGCTGCTCGAGCTGTATTACTAAGCACAAAATAGATTATTTAATTAGCTCTTGTCTGGAGGTAAGAGAAAAGGGGAAAGGTAAATCAAGAAGAGATTGCAAAATAAAAATGACATTCTTGTTAAAGTGTGCACTGTGGGAGTAAAGTCAATGAAATCATCGTCCTGCACAGTCTGGTATTTAGTGACTGTATACTAGACTGCTAAGTGCAAGGTGAGCATAGAATTTGTACAAGCATCTCGATAACCGAAGCTCGCTCAAAATTTCATAGCCTCCTTCTGCCTCCAAAATGTGGCTAAGCAAGGCAATGGAGCTTTTTGCCTGCACTGAGCTAATTGGCATGGCTGATCATTTCGCTTGCTAAGTGCAGATGTAGCTTAAAGAGCTAGGTATCCTCAATATTTAGGTTATTTCTTTAGAGTTTCAACTAAGCAGTCTGGACTGTGACTGTTTCCAGCCCCAAAGGTTACCATGAGTCAGAAGTGAACAGCGGACAACTCCCATCAGTCCATGTTCCTATCAGGAACCAAGGGCGGTGTGCTCCATGTTGATCCCACTGACCCTCTTTAGCTCTCTCCCCCAACACACTGTGGTTCTGCGAGACCTTCATACTTGTTCCCTTTTCCCCAGCTCTTCACATGGCTCACCCCTGCCTACATCTCAGATCATGAATGTAGGGCAAGGTGTTGAGGAGGTAAGCCAGGTTCCCTGGGTGGAATCCAGCCCCACCACTTATTAGCGATGTGACCTTGGACATCAGTTTAACCTCACCTCACGGTATTCTCATCAGTCAAATGAGGACAGCAGTACCTACCTCAGAGGCTTACTCCGTGTGTGAAATTATAGGTAAACTGCTTTGAACAGTGACAACACAGCAGTACTGTTTTGTACATCAATAACTTCCCTACCTAAGATATGCTCCACAAATTATATTTTTAAAAAACAGATTACAGAGTGAATGGATACTGTTATCCTTGTTTTGTAAAATGTATGTGGAAAATGACAGAGAAAGCTGGAATCCTACTCTCCAAAATGCTAACAGCGTTAAACTTTAAAGCAGTTAACTTTTAGTGGTAAAATGTTCCGTTCTTATTTTCTTTCTGCTTCTCTGTGTTTTCTCATTTTTCTTCAGTGATTAGAGATTTTCTTTTTGTTTTAGAAAAATGTTTGGTGAAAGGGATATTCACATTTTATTGGATCTAGAAGGCACTTAGAGATCACCCAATTTTACACCTTTATTCTTCGAGAAAGAAGGGAACTAAGGACCAGAGAAGTAAGTCAGGACAGCAGTGGGATCAAATTCTTAGTCTCCAGTTACCATGCTATTTAACTGAGGTTCAGAAAAGATTTTTTGGCCTCTGGATTTACATATTTACATTATGATTTTGCAAATTTTATTTTGGGAATTCTCCTAAAAACTGTATGTTATTTGTAGTGTTCATCACGAGGGAGTACTCTAAAACTGAGAGCTGGACAAATGTGAGAGAATTTTACATTAGAGTTAGTATTTATTTATCTAGGTTTTTTTCCCACACTGCACGGCATGTGGGGTCTTAGTTCCCCAACCAGGGATCGAACCCGCGCCCACTGCAGTGGAAGTGCGGAGTCTTAACCACTGGACCACCAGCGAAGTCCCTTATTTGGGTATTTTCAAATCTGCTTTGAAATGGTAATAAAACTCATTATGTGGGAAAGTGCACCAGTTGCATTGGTACCGTGAAAGAAAAAGATTTAATTGAGAAAAATATATCATAATTATTTTTAGCACAGATACTAAAGTAGTCCAAGGATCAGTATTAACCCAGTTGCTGGTTATTGATGATAAGCTTGCTCCATTGTTTGCTTCCTCCACAGATTTCAAAGAATTGTACCTGTATTTCCATAAACAAAGGTAATGGACCACCCATGGAGCATAACCAGGAGAGAAATCGTAGATTTAGATGATAATCATAATGGCTACTTTTTCTGTCTTTAGATATTACCCCTGACTTGCTCTAAAATGGCTAAAGATAAAAAAAATTAGCAAAAATTAGGACAGTCTTGGGAAAATGAGATCAGGTCTGTGAGGTTGTTTATGTACTTTACGTAAACAGGTATGTAACTGAGCATGAAAAATTACTGTATGGCCTTTGCCTTTTTTCTGTGTTTTCCTTGAGACTGGCTGGGTATTGGTTGGGCAGTTCCTTATTTTGCTTATTAGAACCAAGACAAATGTTGAGCAGTTTACAGCCAGTGTGTGTCTGATGGTTCTTTGCTTTGCACATTGGTTGTTAAATATTTTTGAATATTACTGCTAATTAGAACTCTCAATAGAAGAGCTACTAGGGAACAGGAAACAAAGGATTTATCCTACCTTAGAATTCACATTCTGCCTCTCTCTGTCTCTCTTTCCTTCCTCCATCCCCATATTTTTATACATTGATAGGCATATATATGTAGGATGTGTGTGTATAAATATACATGTATTTATATACACTGTATATATTGTCTTTGGAAGTTAAAATGTAAAATAATTTTCTGAAGGTTTATTATACTTCATTGTAAATTTAAATTATTAAAAATTTGTATTCTCAATATAACAAAATAACTGACCATATTTTTCTAAGTCCTGACCCATTTCCCTAAGCCTAGTTTTATTTAGCCATGAAAACATTGAACAAGGTCAGCATTGAAGCATTTAATCTTCTCAGCATAAATCAAATTTTAACCTACTGGACAAGAGACCACCTGATAACCCTAGCAGCCTAGAGTTTCAGAGCAGTCTGAGGTGGGACAGAAACGGACGTGCTGAACATAGGATTGAGTGTCCATCATCGGTGCCATCCAGCTTTCTCTTGTTTGCTGTGGCGCCACCTAGGCTGCAGTAAAAGAAGGGTAGCACTAAAAGTCAAGAAGAAATAAAAAGTCATAAGATTCTGAGGTGTAGTCCCAGATCTACCACTAACTCATGTGAGACAAATCATGCCATTTGCTTGGTCCTCAGTTTTCTTAGCTATAAAAATGAGTGATTTATAATAAGTTATATCTAAGGGTCCTTCTAGTTGTTTTCTGAGTTGCCAGTCACAATTCTCTACCTTACTTTACTCCAGTGTCAGCATTTGCACAGGCCACATAATGTCAAATACAACTCACCACACAGATCCTGTTCATTGGATCAGATTTCTTCTTAGTGCTAACAACCAATCCTAGTTGAATGCAAAACTAGGTACATTCACTCTTTCAGGCTGTCACGGGTCATTTTGTGAACCTTAACCTCTGTGGCCATTGGATTTCCTAGTGGCTCAGAAGACTACATTCCCTTCAATATTCCAAATTTAAGACCAAAGACTAAAAAAATAGAAAAGAGAAAGCTAGAATATTCTAGAATATTCTGGATTATCGATGGAGTGTAATGTGTTCTTCATTACGATACTACCATCTGTTCATAGTAAACTTTCCTCATATTGCCCCAAATTGGGTTAGATCCTCAAGTGAGCATTAACAAGCACAATGGGTCTTCTTGAATAGATCAGCTTCAATTGTAGGCCATTTAATTAACCTAGCCGTCAGATTAAAAACCTAGGCATTAAGAGGATCTCTTTTTGATTGTAAACTTGCTCTAAAACCTTTTTTTGATGATTTAGCCTTTAGACTGGCAAGGGTGAAACTTCTGCCTGGTAACAGGCAGAGATGTGCCCTTGACTTGCACATAATTTTATATTACCTAAGATCTAGGGTTTGTCCCAAAACACGTTGCTTTATTTTACTCTCACTTCTGATTGCAACTTTTGTGTGGCTTTGTCACAGCGATCATGTCTTTCATTTAATTCTCTGACAACCTCACATTTGAGGATCTGTGGGCATAAAACTTGTTTTATGAGAAGAGCATCTGAATGACTAAAGGATGTGAGATATTTTGCTAAACTGCCATTGCTAATCTGATTTAATAGTGTCTCAATGATGTGGATATTTTGAAACCTTGACAAGCTTAGGAACTTGTCAGTCAGCTTTAGACCTCTAGCATAGTCAGATTCATTTCAGGTCCATGGGAGCTAAAAGGTCTTAGATGGTCATTTCACTATTCAGTTAGGAAGCATCTATTAGGTACCTGTTGTGTATAGTACACTGTAAAATAAAAAGATGTGATCAGAGCCCCTGGGAGCCTGCAGTTTTAGAGAACTCCAAATTAATGAAAGGTCTAAAGTTTCATCCTTATTGGAATTATTGAATTGAGTTCCAGGAAACACATTTACAGATGGAGGGATTTGAAATGAAAGAGGACAGGAGAGGTGTCCAGCCTAGAATACAGATGACTTGGGCATTCATTTGATCATACATTTAAGCAAGAAATGTTCATTGAGTGCTTGTTGTATACTTGTCACTAGGGATACAAAAGTCTTCTATGTCCTCATAGATAATAGTCTAGCTTAGGAGCCTAATTACAACCTGAGGCAGGAGCGGAGCCAAACTGGGGAGGATGGAGAATTAAAGCAGGATTATTTAAGCTTCAGTTGTGGTAAGAGCTACCAAGGAGCAGTGAAGGTTCGGTGAGATTATGCAAACAATCAAGGTTTGTGTGTAAGGAAGCCTGGCATGGTCTTGGGAATCAGCTCAAGCTTCCGTAAAGAGTTGGCCAATCTAACAGGAAGGATAAGAATTCCAGGCAGTGGATACAGTATTTGTTTAAACCAGGAGCTGGCAAATTTCCTCCTGGAGGCCATTCTTGCCTGTGGCCTGCTTTTCTAAACAAAGTTTAACATTTTTTTCCATAAAAATGTTGAGTATTCTTAGCTAACTGCTAGATTCTCTGTAATTTTTATTGCTATTGTAAATGATATCTTATTTTTAATTACATTCTCTATTTTACTTGAAAGTGATTCAGCATTTGGCAAGCTTGCTGAAATCTTGTGAGTTCTATAGTTTGTTGATGCTGTTGACTCTCTCATACTTTGCTATCTTCCCCATTTCTTCTAAGCCAGGATTTAGCCAACCCTTAGTTTATGGGCCACATATAACCCACCACTGTTTTTGTAAATAAAATTTTATTGGAATGTAGCCATGCTTATTTGTTTGCATATTGTCTCTGGATGCTTTCCAGCTACAGTGGCAGAGTTGAATCAGAGACTGCATGACTCACAAAACCTAAATAAAATCCTTGCTATCTGTGTCTATGCAAAAAATAACTTTGCCGATCTCTGACAACAGGATAATATCTTTAAATATTTTAAGACTGTCCATCAAGACTTGTTCTTTGTGGCTCCAAAGACTTGAACTAGGACCACCATGTACAAATTAGGGGGAGAGGGACTTCCCTGGTGGTCCAGTGGTGAAGAATGCACCTTCCAATGCAGGTGATGCGGGTTTGATCCCTGGTCAGGGAACTAAGATCCCACATGCCACGGGGCAACTAAGCCCATGCCACAACTACTGAGCTCATGCGCCTCAACTAGAGAGCCTGCGTGCCACAAACTACAGAGCCCACGTGCTTTGGAACCTGCACACCATAGCTACAGGGCCCATGCGCCCTAGAACCTGTGTGCCACAACTAGAGAAGAGAAAACCCTCATGCCACAACTAGAGAGGAGCCCACGTGCAGCAACGAAAGATCCCTCATGCCTCAACAAAGATCCTGCGTGCTGCAACTAAGAACCGATGCAGCCAAAAATAAATTCATACATACATACATACATAAGAAAGACATAAAAAATTAGAGGGAGAGAGAGTTGTTTAGCTCACAATATGAAGAACTTTTTAGTAGGATCAATACAAAAGTACTTCGCCAAAAAAAGACAAAAGTCAGCTTTCTTTCACCTAAAAGATGGTGGCTTTATGATTAATTGCCCAAACTGGAAACTATTAGCAAAGTACTTCAGGACTTGTTGTAAACCAGGACTGTCCCAGGCAAGCATGGATCAATAGTTACTCTACATTCATAGGGGACACCTTTCTGGAATAGTTCAGGTTATCTCTGTACTTTAACTATTGAGAAGGAAGGAAAGAGATGTAGGTTTGATTGAGGTCAAATAATGGGGTTTGTTTTCAACTCCCACAGGCTTCTGAAGTTACATTAAAACCCCAAGTGTAAGTGACATACACCCCTCAAGTGTCTTATTCCTCTTTTCCAGCACTGGGGAAGTTCTTATTTGCACAATTATTGCCTCGAATGGGAATTCACTGATTATGGGCTGGGTAGTGGTGGAGATTCCATGGACAGTCCCCTAGATCCTACAATGTCTCCTTCAACACAGGGCAAAACAAACCTTTCTTAAAAGAGTAAAATAGTGAACTCAGCCAAAGAAATGTGTATGACTAATCAGATATTTCCAAATATTTTTAGATAAATGGAATATATATCATATGATTCATTCCTCAAGAAAAGCCATGTGGGAACTTTTCATAGGACAATTTTTGCAGTTTTTCTTCAGTAGAAAATCCCACTCTGTAGAAGTTGGTAAAAGTCCCTTCTGTGGTTTAATTTACAACCGCAGATTCCAGCTAAGGCAGGTGTTGGCAAAATCTTATGGCACAAAATTCTGCAAATTGGCCTCCTTCTGCCAAGACAGTCTGTCTGCAAATTGTAGTTAAACACGAGTGGTGTGTGGCTGATTTCTCTTTTATATGCTATAATTTGGCAGTTATTCTGTCACATTCTAGTTCTTACAGACATTAGCATCAGCCTTAATAATTTTTCAGACTTTGAAAGGGAGATAATCATTGCCACAAGGTCGCCTGCAGGATCCAGGCTCTTGATTGACGTTGTGACTGGTGCGACTCTGCGTTACTAGTCATCTCCCAATGACTAGCCCATGATGTATGTTACTTTTCTGTGCAACTTCTTGCTTTGGGTCAACACCTCATGGTTGCTACAGAAGTTCTTAAAGTACATTCCCTGGACCAGAAGCATCAGCACAGCATCACCTGGGAACTTGTGAGAAATGCACATTCTCAGGCTCCATCTCAACTTACTAATTGAAACTCAAGCCCTCCAGGTGATTTAAAGTTTAGGAACACTGGTTTTGGAAAAAAAACACCTAGAAATTTGTAGCATGTCTTCTTTAGGAAATAAACTCAGTTATTCCATAAACAATTAATTGTTCTGTGCATATACCACATCACTGTGCAAGGCACTGGAAAAGGTTAACTACAAATGTCATGAAGATAACGATCAGGTCTGTGGTATGCACATCATAACCCCATTGCTATAGTTGGTGTTAAATCAATATTTATTGAATTCATTGGAATGTAAATACACCTAAGCCCCTGACTCCTGAAGACTTTGATGTATGAAATTTTAAGTGATATAACTTTCACTATTGTAGCAGCCGGTGCTCTCACTCCAATGAATAGAAAACATTGACAATGCATTTTAATGAATTAAGACTTTTTTCACCTTATGTTTAAAATTATAGATATAGGTATCTCTATTTAGAATTGAAAGCAAGAGTCTTCTCTATAGGCAATATATATATATTTCAGTCAGGAGAAAGGAAATATTGCTGAGCTTATAAATCCTGGTTGATCCTGACAATATTGTAGGCACTTTTACTTTAGCTGTACCTTGGTTGTGTAGACATACCTAGGCCTTGATATCTTCCCAGCTTCATAAATAGTTTGAAGATGGAAAAAGGATTCTGGAGCAGTTCCATCAATGGCCTCACCCTTTTTGCCTAATTGTTATGTAAATCACCAGAGCAGCTGTAGACCAATTAAGTTCAAAAGTGTACAGGTGGTCAGAGGAATGACTTGAAAAATGCGCTCCTCTTTTAAGGGGCCTTTTGTTTCTTAAAAAATAAAAAAAGGCAACAGGTTTTTAAATTTAATGTAGAAAAAGGCCAAAATAGTTGAAATGAAAGAAATAGTCAAATAAAAATGTAGCCTGTGCCAGATGTAATCAAATTAAATGGAACGCTTCACAGGTGTTCCAAAAAATGTTCATAATGTTGTTGAAGAAAATGGCTTCCTTCATTTTTTTATGACTTAAATACTAGGACAGTCTTTACATACAATAAAACTTCTTTAAAGAGCAGTGAAATGCATGCCATTTCATCTCTGATCCCTATCTTTATGTTCTATAACTACTGCCATAAATGCCATTCAATCTTCACCATTACTGATAACTCTGTTACTTGGTTCCTATAGCCATAAATACAGATCACTGTGTGTCCACCCAGAAATCACTCCACGTGACCACATAAACAGCCTACACAGCTCATTTTAGAGAAACATGATCTGAAGTGAGTGAACTTGGACAAGAGACATGATAATACTTAAAAACAACTTCCATGCCTGGGAAGACTTCCATGTTTGACTTAATGGCTATTATGTGTCCCAGTATAAAGAGCCACATTTCTACATCTTTTCCTCCCTTTCACAAATTCCTACGTATCACAGTTTTTTCCATATGCCTTGTACTGAGCTAAGATTTGTGAGGAACAGAAAAAAATCAGAAGTACTTCCATTCCTCAAAGAAGTAAAAGTACAACAGAAGAGATGACAAATGTATAAATAGCTGTAAAGATGATAGAAAACAGCAGTGTTATTCGAGAGCGCCCAGAAGTTTATTCGTAAAATGTTTCATGGCACTTTTTTACTGAGCACCTATTAAGTGCAGAGACAAAGATAAAAGCAAGCATGAAAAAGACGGACATATTACTTGACATCATGGGGTTTACAATCTGGATGGAAGACAGAACTAAACACATGAACTAAACATGAGAAGGATACATTGTGATGAAGGCAGAAGTCACAAATAAACAAAATATTTCAGAAATTTGAAATCTTTGAAAGAGATGTTCTTTAAAAAATTGTTCAGTGAGGAGCCAACTGGTAGGCAAGACAAGATGGCAGTTAAGAAGAACATGGCTATGACCCAGCAATCCCACTCCTGGGCATACACCCAGAGAAAACCAGAATTCAAAAAGACACACGCTCCCCAGTGTTCATTGCAGCACTGTTTACGATAGCCAGATCATGGAAGCAACCTAAATGCCCATCGACGGAAGATGCGGTACATATATACAATGGAATATTACCCAGCCATAAAAAGAAACAAAATTGGGTCATTTGTAGAGACGTGGATGGACCTAGAGACTTATACAGAGTGAAGTAATTCAGAAAGAGAAAAACAAATATCGTATATTAACACATATATGTGGAATCTAGAAAAATTGTACAGGTGAACCAGTTTGCAAGGCAGAAATAGAGACACAGATGTAGAGAACAAATGTACGGACACCACGGGGGAAAGCGGCGGGGGTGGTGGTGGTGGGATGAACTGGGAGACTGGGATTGACATATATACGCTAATATGTATAAAAATAGATAACTAATAAACTAGAACCTGCTGTATAAAAAATAAATTAATTTTTTTTAAAAAAAGGATTTAGATAGAGGGCCGGGTCCAGAAAGAGAGCTATTACCAGAGATAACTACAAAGAGTATGGCCTAGGTGTGGTAGACTGGGGAGAGCTCAGTGGACCTGTTTATTCAAATTCCTAACTCTATCCTATTGTCTCTGCATGGCATCACAAACTTTGTTTACCAAACATTTGCTTTTCCCATATTTCTGTGAGTTGTCTTCTTTCCCTTTGAAGACCCATATCCCTGCCCCCTCCTCCTTAGCTCAGGATGGCCTATAGGCTTTAACTGCCTGCCTGTCTTTGACCCTCTCATGCCTGTGTGAGGCTCCCATATGTACAAAATTAAATTTGTTTTTTCTCCTGTTAATGTCTAAATTAATAAATAAGCCAAAAGAATTTTAGAAAGGTAGAGAAATAGTTTTTCCTCCCTTACATTCCCAGTTGTATTCCTGGCATCTAGGGCAGTAAAAAAAGGAAAGAAAGGAAGAAGCCGAATGCAAAAGACCACACATTGTATGATTTCATTTATAGGTAATGTCCAGAAAAGGCAAATCTATAGACATAGAAAGCAGGTTAGTGGTTGCCGGGGGCTGGGATTGGTTCTGGGATTAACTGTCAGCAGGCATGAGGGGTCTTTTTGGGGTGATGAAAATGTTCTAAAACTGGATTGTGCTGATGGTTGCACGACTCAGTCAATTTACAAAATCATTACATGTTTTTTTACAGTAAGTCATGGGAAACAGTGAGAACTGAAGCAAAAGAGATTTGATACTTTCTGGTCATTTAAAGACTGCTGTGGGCTACAAAGTGTAGGGCGTACTAAGGAAAGGGGTACAGGAGGCTGGAGGAGGGGATTTTGAGTCGGGGCCGTAACAGGTGGGATTTTAGGATGAGGAGATAATAGCTGAGGGGACCTGGGACACTGAGCAGTGCGATTTCGGTTGCTCAGGACAAGGATGTGTGAGACATTTTTGATCCTTGATGGATCTTTCATAGTTGGATTACAGAAACCAGGTTGATATGTAGTGTTGATAGAACGAGGGAGTAGGGGGAAAACCTGACCATGGCTGAGACAATCTTGACCCTCCGTATTTTAACCTTATCATTTCATCTCCCTTCCACTCACGATACGCGGCAATGTAGTTTGTCTTGATTTCCCAGGAGGACCAAAGACCTCTTTCTCTCAAGGCAGTTGTTTTTCTAATTAACACTGCTCTCGGGGTACACAGCCGCACACACAGCACTCAGAGGTGTTAACTTGTTCCTGAGCTCCGAGTCATACTACTGATATTTACGGGATGGTGAGTCAGCTGTATGGGTTGTTTGTTAGCAAGTTGAGCAGAAGTGTGCGAGCGTGGGCGTTAGCAAGCACTGTCTCTTTATGGTCCTGCTGTGAGGGTACATGCTCAAGGGAAGGCAAACCCAGCGTAAGTGCACGAGGGCTCAGAGACTGACCAGAAACGGGGGAATGGTTTTGTATCTGAACGTGTCAAGCATGGATTTCGTGTATTGGAATTTAGTTTTGGAGTATTACTCCTGCAGTGGCCAGAGGCCATAGTAAAAGATTGAGATGAGGACTCAGGGACCAGAGTTGCAACCTTGAACACTAGTCTGTTGTGGGGCTAAGGACAAACAGTTTAACCCCTTTGAGATTACAGACTTGCTTGTGAAAGGCAGGGACAGACGAGAACTGTGGTTTTCGTTTTGCGGGGGTTAAGGTCCTCTCTAGTATGGGTTGCTAGGTAAGGGTCCTTTCTGCAGAAAAGTATGCATCCGTGAATGCCATGATGAAGAATACTGAACCAAATTAACTCAAAGGTGTCTTCCAAATCCATTCCTCCCTGTCAGTCTATGAAAGGATAAAAACGAACAAGTATGTTCAACTCTGCGCTTTTGATGACATATGTCACAGCAACCCTAGCTAGACTAATGCATCATCTGTCACTTGGGGTTGATGTCTTTTTTACACATTGAGGAAATCCCATTGCTGCTTCCCAAACTGTGAAGCTGCAGATAAAGAGGGTCACCTCTGCAAAATGAATGGTACTGTTTCTCTTAGTCATTGTACCTGTCCCCCTCTGTTCCTTACTTTTAACCTTCCCATCTGAATCCTTCAGTCTCTTTTCCCTCTAACTGTGGGAAGCCTAAAGAAGAGATGAAACGGAGGATCCTATCATGTTTTAGTAAGCTAGATAATTTTAAACTTTATATTGGCACAGTTGAACCAGAGACCACAGGAGATGACTAGAAATTGAATAGAAATATTAAAACAATTAGTAGTGGTAGACAGTGTCAAGAATGTATTGATAAGAAATCATTCATAAGCATTTAGTTATAAAGCGTGGACTTAATTTGTTAGGCTCTGCTGTCTTGGCTGTAATTGTACAGTAACTTTCCAGGATATGGGAAAGTGGGAGAATATGACCTTCAAGGTAAGCCTGCCATTGCTGCCATTGGCAAGGTGGGTGTAACTTAAAGGTTGTTTTCAGTGGTTACTTCCTATTGTTCTTTTGTCATTGTTTCAGAATATATTAAAAATATAAGAATTTTGTGTTACCTTGCATATACCAATTTATGACTAATTCAGATTGACCTTCAAAAGTGAAAGAAAATTGTGGTGATAAATTGATTACTGAGAAATTGTCTTTATATAGACACAATAAAGCATGAACATATTATTTTAATGTATTTTAAATTTTCTGTGGTACATTTCCACAAAAATAATATATTCCTGGTGACTAGGACTTTATACTCCTTCCTCTTTTTCTTCCATGACTATTTTTTTTTTTTTTTTGCGGTACGCGGGCCTCTCACTGTTGTGGCCTCTCCCGTTGCGGAGCACAGGCTCCGGACGCGCAGGCTCAGCGGCCATGGCTCACGGGCCCAGCCGCTCCGCGGCATGTGGGAGCTTCCCGGACCGGGGCACGAACCCGTGTCCCCTGCATCAGCAGGCGGACTCTCAACCACTGCACCACCAGGGAAACCCCATGACTACTTTTTTTAAAAAAGTATTTTCAAGAAGCAGTGGGGTATGCATGGAGAATTTACTCCTAGGCAGATGGTGTGGTGCTGTGATACAAATTTTTCTGTAGCAGTAACTGGGAGAGAAGCCATGATTCACGGCTGTTAAGAGATAGGAGCCGTTTTTGAAGGAAGGAATTAACTGCACACACAGTGATGTGTAGGAGCATCCTACGTTAACAGAAAAACACTTGTGTATGTTTTAAAAGAATCTCCAAGACTTAGCTCCTTTGTTTATTCACAGGGGTGATGGGTGAATATGAGCCAAAAATAGAAGTGCAGTTCCCGGAAACGGTCCCGACTGCAAAAGGAACAACAGTGAAGCTGGAATGCTTTGCGTTAGGAAAGTAAGTCCTGGTTTCTCTTCTCCCTTGTCCTCCCTCCAGCTTGGGCAAGTGTAGAATTTTCTTTGCACTGTTCGCCGTGATGGTTTCTGAAGTTACTGAAAAGCGAGCCAAGCCTCTCTCGCTGTGATTCTGCGTGCGCATCTTTGATTTCGCCCTCTCATCATGGAGAGGGGATGTGTCATGGAGAGGGATTAGGCTACCACAATGGACATGGCCACAAAGGAGAGGAGAATGGGCAGTTCTGAAAAAGTGCTTTGTTTTATTACAATGACCTGTAATGTACATGTAACCCAGAATGACAGGAAAACAATGGCCTTCATTTGAGGTACAGTGAAGTTGACTGTTTGGAAAAATGTGGACTTTCATTCGGGTCCCAGTTTATGGAATATGCATCAAACTTGTATTTCCTTTTAAATTGCCCGTCTCTTCTTTCTACTATTCTGAAAATTTTATTTTATTGCAGTATAGTTGATTTACAGTATTGTGTTAATTTCTGCTGTACAGCAAAGTGAGTCAATTATACATACATATATATATTCTTTTCCATTATGGTTTATTACAGGATATCGGATATAGCTCCCTATGCTATGCAGTAGGAGCTTATTGTTTATCCATTCTCTATATACTGCTTTGCATCTGCTAATCCCAAGCTCCCAATCCATCCCTCCCCACCTCCCTCCCCCTTGTCGACCACAAGACTGTTCTCTATGTCTGTGAGTCTGTTTCTGTTTCATAGATAAGTTCATTTGTGTCATATTTTAGATTCCACATGTAAGCAGTAGCATCTTCTTTCTACTTTCGATTTCGATTTCCTTCTGCTTTGGATAGAGATTGGTAAGACCTGATATTCTCTAAGAGAGTCTTTATTTTACAGAGTCATCTGAAAATTATTCACAATTTTATTATTCAATCTGTGGAGTCTTCTTAGATAAGCCCACTTGGGAACCAGTTAGAGTTTCCGTTACAGTATCTGTCAGAGGGCATAAGGGAGATGAAAAGCAGATCAGTTAAGATTTTGCCAGTAACCCTGCAAGAAAGGTTTGGCATCAGTGATAAAAACTGTCATCTGAAATAAGAATTTTTGGTCATCTATGTGCTTTAATGATGCACGTGAATCTCTATGCCCAACCCCACCTATCTGGCTAACTCACTGCTAACTCCTTATCCTTTTCCTGTACCCAAATGTTGGCTAAGGCAGCAACACTAACTTTTACTCACCCCCTGTGTCAGCATGTAATCTATATTCACATGATTTTGTGTTTTACAGCAACCATGGAAGAAAGCTGTTCCTTTTTTTTTTCAATTTTATTTTTAGCTCTAAAGGAAGGATTCTTTTGGTTTTCCTGTTTTCAAGTCATGGCAGTACACGCTGCAGTAGTATCTTTACTTTGGTGCTGAAAAATACAGTGATCATTTCCTATGTCCTGAAAACTTACCCCGTTAAATAAATTATGACATTGCTGTAGGATTGAACACTGCACCAACATTAAAAGTCAAGTTGTAAAACAACATGTGAAGCCTAGAAAATGCCCACGGTTTATTACTAAGAGACTAAAAGCAGATTGCCAAACAGTAGAAGATGGTCCTGTTTTTTATTGTATATAAATATATATTTATATATATATATTAGGAAACTTAATTCAAAGAAAAGATGAGAGAAGGTAACTGGATAGGCTAGAAATGTGTTTGGTGAACTCTGCAAGGTGACACCTTGAAAAATCTTCTGTGGAGGAAGACAGCAAAATTTATGTTGTTCCCACTTCAAAGGGGGTATGAATTACACACTATTCACGCTGCTTGAACGGCACTAGAATGAAAACAAAGGACCCAAATTGGGCTTCTCCAATCTACACAGAAATGTTTGGGTATGCACATCCAGCTGCGGAAACACATCATCATGGCCCGCTTAAGAGCAGAGAGACTATCTCTAAGTACAGTTATTTGTAAAGGCACGTATTAAGTGTCTATCTCATCACATGTAAAGACACCCATAATGTACTTTTGATAGAGCCCTTTCTGCCTTTCCATTTAGTGTCTGCCTAGTGAACTTAAATTCCTCTAAAACAAGTATAGTGGAGTTGATGGCTCTAATTTTTTAAATACCATCTCAGGTTTTTCAGAGAAGATTAGCAAGTCTTTAGTGTAATTACTTGTCTGTGTGTGTTTTTGTAAAAAATAAATATGTAAACAATTGTATCCCCTGCTAGGAAGCCGCAATCTTAAAAGCTGTGGTTAGCTCACTAAACCATTGATTTGCAGATTCAGTGATACCCTTGCAATTTAAGATGTGTCCTAAGAGTTTCAGCTGGAGGATGATAGATGTCTTGAGAGTACCTAAAGACCCCACAGATTGTTTCTTTCCTTATCTCACTACTTAAGTAAAGTTTCCTGAAACCACCCTCCTAATGGACTGCTACAAGTTGATAAGGTTCCACAGAGAGTGTCCCAAGAGGCAGCAAGTAGAAGCTGCCAGTTTCTTATCCCCTGAGCCTTGAAACTGACACATCACTTCTGCCTTATTTCAGTAATCCAGGTAGCCAAAGAACCCACCAGTTTCAAGGAGAGAGGGGCCTGGACCTCATCTTAGTGGAAGGCATCTTTAATTCTCCACATTTGTGCATGGACATTTTTATTTTCATATTTATGATTTTAAAAGAAACATGCACTAGAAAAAAATAGAACGAGCATATAAAAATCTGTTTTTATTTCATTGGTAATATTGCATACGATATAGATTAACTTATTTAAGGTTAAGAAAGGTTATTTGATTTTAAGGAAAACACTAAGTGTATAATAATACTGGAGATGTGGATATCACTAAAATCGTAATAGTGATATGTGAATAAATGACATTTGGGGAGCACTGTCTAGTGCGAGCTAATAATGTTTAGAAGCAAGAAGGAAGGGATTGTAAGCAGCATGGCTTCAAATAAAAGAAACAGTCTCTCTAACTTGATTCACTGCCATTTTTTCTTGCTATCAGTCCAGTACCAACTATTATCTGGAGAAGAGCTGATGGAAAGCCGATAGCAAGGAAAGCCAGAAGACACAAGTCAAATGGAATTCTTGAAATCCCCAACTTTCAGCAGGAGGACGCTGGTTGGTACGAATGTGTGGCTGAAAATTCAAGAGGGAAAAACATAGCAAGGGGACAGCTGACTTTCTTTGGTAAGACTGTGATTCCAATTTATCATTTGTTGACCTTCCTGGTATTAACATTATAAGCTGGGGGGTTTGCATTCAGGTTTTTTCAGAAGGATTGTTCGAAATAGGATCGTGTAAAACCCTTGGTTTGCTGATTAATTAGCATGCCCTGGGTGATTCTGGGTGGGGAGAGTGAGGATGGGGGGCAGGGTTGGAAGATACAGGCTGATACATTTGGGGGATAGAAATTAGTGTGAACACACTTGCAAAGGACCTATTTTCTCTCCTGCCATCAAGCTGTAAAACTGACACAGGAAACGTTTTGTTATTCCTTCATTCGAATTTTGATTTGGAGTTCGTGTTAATCCTTTGTAATTGCTCCTGTTTGGTAGTGATTTAATATGGTACTATGAACATTTCAAAATGCACATTGTCCAAATTTAGTTCTTACCAGAGTGGAGCATGACAAATCTCTCTCACCCCAAAGACTTTTTCTGCGCAGCTGCTCCTATTCCAATCGAATCATCGGCATTGATCCAAACATAATATAAATGTAAACCCTCTAGCAAGTGGTCATCAATTGAGCCTATCTTGGAAACCCTGTTAGGGTATTGATTTGAAATCCAGAAAGGGATTTCATCGGATAGGCATTTTGAAAGCAAATTGAGTTCTCCTAAATTGGAACATGCCTGAATCCCATCTGTCTGGGGTATTGAAAATAAATATTATAGATCGATAAGTATTCAAGAATGGCTTAAATAAACAACAGTGTATATTAAAAGGATGAGAGCAGTTCTTTAGGCAGGGGCAAGTTGTAGCAAAGGCTTTAAACCTTCCTATTTCTTGCAGTAACTAATACCACAAAAGTGTATTTATTTCATCAATTCTTCTTCCAAAGCGTTTTGGTTTTAAGATATGGGGAAAGAATTTTGTTCAGTAATCATGTAATGTTTTTTAGAAGCATGATTAGAAACTGGGTGGAAATTTTGAATATCAGCTAGCCTTCAGCAACCTCCCCCATCTGATCCTCAGCATTTTGGACTCCTACTTCTGACACTGGCCAGTTGGTGGAAGAACACACATGATTTTACCAAGTGCTTCACGTGATGACTTCAGCACCAGTTGTTTGAATAAATTTGCACTCTTTTTTAATCACCCATCTTCCTTCAACAATAAAGGACCAACTCTACTCATGCCAGATGACAGACTTGATGCTTGATCTTTGCTCTTTCATAAACTGTCATGGTTGATACCTTATTTGATTGGTTGAAGAGCAAAAGACATCACAGTTCATTGGCTGGAAAAACATAAGACTGAAGGTTACAGATTTGTTCAGTGAGATGCACTTGCTGTCTTTTTTAAGTGTTTAGGGTACATTTTTCTCTCCAGTGTAATAATTATTTCTCCTGTATCGGGTAGGAACAACCTGAAAATATTCAGGTAAATGACCAATTTTTTTTTTTAAATTAGTTGGGTAGATATTTCCATCCAGTGGCGGTGGTTCCTAAGTGTTACTTGTGTTGCTCGAATAATTGATTGAAGTCATTTTTCACTTTCATGATTTTCTTTGAAGTGAAATATCTGTTTCACTATGTTAAAAAGGTGTGAGATAGTCTGTTACCAGGAGTTGACATAGTGCTTTCTAGTAGGTCAAAGGTTTCCTGCACGAGAAATAGAAGAGTACAGTGTTACCGTTCTGGAAAATCAACCTTGTCACTGGCCTCCAGCCTTGTATAGTGAAAGGTTTTTTCAGGGATCCTGCCTGGAGATGAAAATCAGGTCCTAACGGTGTTTCCCTTTTAAAGGAAGTTGTCTGCATCCGTGCGTGGAGAAAAAAGCAGAATGAAATTTGCCTACTTTCTGAAGATTACTCGGCTTTTTCCTCAGTTGTCAACCACCCTAGGTGTTAGAAGCTTGTCTAATAAGTTGACTTTCATGGTGCTGGGCTTTTGCATCTATGTTTATTCTTTTGTTTATCCTCAACTAGCATATCAGCTAGTTGACACAGAAATTATCTAATTGTTTTCATTGTCACAGGAGAGCTTAATTATACAAAAGTGCTTTTTTTCTTTCTTTTTATATATTTTTTCTGGTGTCTAGTGGGTTTGTCCAATGCTGCGTTTCTGATATCCAGCTGCCTAGATCTCCAAGTTAAATGAGTTATTATCATTAAAGTCACCATATATTTCACAAAAGGGGAGAAAGTAGCCCCAGTCACTTATCCATGAACGTTCTGTCTTTGTTAACAAGAAAATTTCTTACAACATTAAGATGTGCTGTGCTCAGGGGTTGTGAACCATGGGTTTCAGCTTAGAAACCTGCTTCTCCTTTTTGGTTCCAAGTTGCTGCATCCCATTCATCACCTCTTCACTTCAACAACCACGGACAGGTGTGCTCACTTCTGTTCTGGCCTGACAAATTGGCAATTTTTCTGATCCTGCCCTAAAACCCTTTCACCTTCCTCCAAAGGCCTGCTGGGCCTGGTTCCATTGCTCCTACGTTCCCTGTGTCAGGACGATAGAAGCCCCTGTTCCTGGTTGGTGTGTTTCCACTGTGGCTGTGTCTTTAGGTTAGCATGTGCTCCTTGTGGTTGGGATATGGGAAGAAGTGAAACTAGTTCAGACATAAAACATTTTTACCCATCTCCATTTTCCCAATGTATTTTGCCGTGACCTATACTTGTCTGTGAGGTCTAATTTTAATCTGCTCTTTCAGATATTTTTCAGCATAAAAAACTTCCTAAAAATAGATCTGTTATATATTCAGGGTTAAAATACTACAGATCTTTGTTACTTAAAGATTGACATTTTCTAAAATGACTTTAATGTATTATTAATTTGTTCAAAAGAAATTTTTATTGCCTACTATATGGCAGGCAATGTTGGGCACTTAGGGTTGTAAGACAAATTCGTGCCTTCAAGGAGCTCGTCTTTTACTAGAAACTGATGGGCAATTTACTATTAAGCAAATAAATGAACTAGAAAATTTCATAGTGTGGTAAGAGTTGTGAAGAAAATGAGTAGGATGATATGATAGCAAATAACTAGGAGCAGAAGAAAGGCTTCATAAGATAAGGTAGTCAGGGAAGACTTGTCTGAGATTTGACTTTGGAGCTGAAACCTAAAGGATGCAAAAGAGCCAGGCTTTCAAGGAGTGGTACATTCCAGGCAGAAGGTAAGGAAGTACAAAGGCCCTGAGACAGGAAACTACTTAACATTGCAATTAACACTGCATTGTGAGATGTATCGAGGAAGCTAGGGTAACTTAGTCATAGTGAGAAAGGGCAAAAGGTTTGGAAACATAGGAGGGTGACAGATGATGCAGTATCTTGTAAGCCAGCCGCAGAGTTTGGGATTTATTCTGATCATAACGGGAAACCAGTGGAGGATTTTAAGCAGGGGAATGACTCAATCACATTCATGCTTTTAAAAGACCACTCTGGCTGTTTTGTGATGATTAGATTATAGGGAACCAAGAGTAAAAGCAGGACAACCGGTCAAGAAGCCAACCAGGTGAGAGAGGTTGGTGGCTAGGACTCAAAGAAGGAAAATCAATGGAGGCTTCACATATATTTTGGAGTTAGAATGAGTAAGACACTCCCGAGTCATTCCTACACTTAGCCATTTTATAGATAAGGAAATGGATTCCCAAAGAGAAAATGTTACTGATTGAAGTTCCATGATTATATAGAGCTAGATTCCAAATGCTATGCCTGTTCCTTCATGCTAGAGGTTCTCAAACTTCAGTGTGCTTTAGAGTAATCTGAAATTTTTATTAAAATACAGAATACTGCGTTCAATCCCCAATAGTTCTGATTCTGTAGAACTAGGGTGGGACCTGAGAATTCGTATTTCTGTTAAGTTCCCCGGTCATGCTTATGCAGCTTGTCTGGAGTCCACGGTGTAAGAACCATTGCTCTCGTGCTAGGCTGTTTTCAAGTGCTAGAGTGAATCCTAAGATTAAATTACATGCAAGCAAAGGTGTTCCTGCTTCCCGTGAAAGCTAGCAGCTTGCTGTCACATCAAGCATTATGGCCAGTCTACGTAGACAAAGTAGGAGGGTGCTAAAGTAATTATCTCTGCAAAAAGGAAAAGGAAGTATGAAATGGATTTAATTCACTTGATAAGTATTCATCTTTCCACCTCATTATGTCTGTATAGTCACTTCCTTTCTGCACAAATAGACCAATAGAGTAACGTCATTTAGAATAATGAAGCATGAACTAAAGGAACCTGATATTTAATGCCTTTTGTTCAATTTCTCCTATATGTAACGGGTGTTAAGAGAGTAAAATCATCTTCACCATGAGGAAATAGGGAACATAATATTTGAGCGGTGAACAGGCTGTTGTTCGTAGAATCCTATAATGTTTGAGCTGGAAGGATCTACTGGGGCCAACTCATTGATTTTTTTTAAATTTATTTTTATTTTTGGCTGTGTTGGGTCTTCGTTGCCGCGTGTGGGCTTTCTGCAGTTGTGGTGGGCGGGAGCTACTCTTGGTTGCGGTGCGTGGGCTTCTCATTGCAGTGGCTTCTCTTGTTGCGGAGCACAGGCTCTAGGCGTGCGGGCTTCAGCAGTTGTGGGGCGAGGGCTCAGTAGTTGTGGCTTGCAGGCTCTAGAGCATAGGCTCAGTAGTTGTGGCGCACTGGCTTAGCTGCTCCACAGCATGTGAGATCTTCCTGGACCAGGGCTTGAACCCATGTCCCTTGCATTGGCAGACGGATTCTTAACCATTGCACTACCAGGGAAGCCCTTCTCTTTGATTCTTATAAGTTAAAAAAAAAAGAAAAAGAAAAAAAAGGCCCAGAGACATAAAATAACTTACCCAAGGTGATAGAATGAGTGAGAATCAGAGCTATGACTAGACCTGCTCTTCCTGTGTTCCTTTTCCTGCCAATAAGACATTTTAATACAATAGGTAAAGGGAAAAAAAATTCATCAATCATCCAGATACTTCTTCTGCTTATTTTCCACAACCAAAGACATAAATTAAAACATCCAGTTGAACAGTTGACTTATTCACTTCCTATTTTCCAAGGTGATCACCTGATTATTGAGTCCAAAAGAGCTCTTTTTTATTTTTCTCTCCAACTTACATCTGTGGCTATATGTCTAGACCTTGTGGGCTATATGTCTAGACCTTGTGGGCTATATGTCTAGACCTTGTGGGCCATGGTCCTTTGGCTCTAAAGGCAAAACTGTAGCCATGATGACACTGCACATGGTGTTGGATTATCTCTAAGGTCAGAATACAGAAGCATCGCGTAGCATTTCATACTAATTTCCCCACAGATGTGCTATGTATATGTGATCACTAGATAGCATTCAACCCCACCAAGTGGCTTAAGGGATTGAGAGACTAAAAAATGAACACAGCAGGTAAGGTAATTTTGCAGTAAAGCTGTAGTCTGCTTAATTGTCCTAGACAGAACTGATATCGAGACCCTCAGTTTCCTTGAGCGTCACTTCAGATAGTCAACAATTTTTGTTTCCTTCACTTCAGCTGGTAGTTCCAATTAAGTGGGTTGGTGCAATGTTTCAAGGGGTGCACATTGAAACACTTTGTAAATAGTGGTCAGTGGAAAGTAGTACAGGAGTAGGGTTACAGGGTCCTTACCCCATTAGAAGCTTCAGACCCGGGAAGAAAAAGTCACATCAAAGACAATGTAGTGAAATGCAGTTCCGTTCCCATACTCTATCATCACAGAAGGCAGAAGTAACTGTTACAATTTTTATCTATCAAGGAATATTGTTTAAATTTACTCGTAGCAAGTTTTGCATACATA
Organism: Neophocaena asiaeorientalis asiaeorientalis; assembly: GCF_003031525.2. Taxonomy (NCBI): domain Eukaryota; kingdom Metazoa; phylum Chordata; class Mammalia; order Artiodactyla; family Phocoenidae; genus Neophocaena; species Neophocaena asiaeorientalis. Next base: position 3,758,992 of record NW_020173397.1, on the reverse strand, counting down.
GATTCATTTATCTGAAAGTTTCCGTGCTTCTCTAAAGCTGGAGTCCTCAAATTTTGGGTTTCAGGTCCCCTTTTTACTCTGAAAGATTACTGTATACTCCAAAACACTTTTGCTTATGTGGGTTATTTCTACCAATATATAGCATATTAGAAATTAATCCCAAGAATTTGAGTATTTTAAAATGACAACAGTATAATCAGTGCATATTAACATAATTAACGTATTTTAAGAAAACTGTATTTTTCCAAACAGAAAAGAGGGATGTTGTTTAGGTTTTTGCAAATATCTTTAACGTCTATCTTAGCAGAAAAAACTAGATTCTGGTATGTGCTTCTGTATTCAATCTGTCACGATTGTTGTTTTGGTTGAAGTGTACGAAGAAAATCTGATCTCACACAGATGTGTAGGTGGAAAGAAAGGCTCTCATGGACTCTCTGAAAGAGACTTGGGGAACCCCAGTGGTCCTGAGACCACACTTTGAGAATCATGGGTCCAAGAGAATACTCCCTTCTCCATTGACAGTAGGGGCATAGTTTGAGAGCCTGTCAGGAGAGCACGGATGTTGAAGCCAAGCAAGGCCTGTGTACCAGGCCTAACTGAGCCACTTTCTGAATCTGGACTTTAATGTCTCTGGACCTCATCTGTAAAATGGGGACAATGACACTTAACTTGCAGGTTATTATGAGGTCGAGAAATAACATATATAAAGTGATGCTGATTGAGATATTATGTAAGTACTTTAGTGTTTGTGGTTGGTAGTACTCTGCTCAGAAGGTGAATAGGGGATGGAGAAAGGAATGTATTTAAACCAATAAGAGCACATTCAGAGAAACAGTAGGCAGTGACCGAGTTGAGGATTAATAAACATAAAGAAATTAGTCTGTGTTAAACTAGATAATAGCTTGGTTTGTTTGGGTGGCAGTGGGCTTAGTGAACCAGCCTTACGACCTTTTTCATGAACATATGGCTAATTTCCAATCCTTTTTTATTCATTGATCAAGTTCTGAAATGACTACAGCACATCCAGGAAGAAAAGAGAAAACGTATGCTCTTATAGAAATTAGGTAGGAGTAAAAAAGTTAAACCAACCCGTTCAAAACAATACACGTGATGGCACAGAACAGTTTTGCTGTCCGTGCCCTATGAGCTGTATGTGTTCAGGAGGATAGCAGTTGACAGATCAGGGAAGGCTTCGTGGAGGAGGTGTTTCCACAGAGTGAACACTGGGTAGGGATGAAGGGGAGGAGAACATTCCAAAAACACAAGTTGTTTTGAACAAAGATATGAGGCAGGAGCTGGCTTATTGGGTTTGAGAGCAAAGAAGACCCTCGTTTGACAGGGGCTGTGTGTTCACTGGGCCTACTTGGAGAGAAAGTGAGAGAACTAGGTAGAACCAGATGACAGAGTACTTTAAATATTAGCCTAAAAATATGAAATGATGGCAGTGTTCTCTTAAGTTGTACAACATTTACAGTGTGCAAAGCACATTTCGCACATCCTATCCATTATCTCATGCATGGATTACTTCCTACAATCATATCTGTTTTATATATTAATGAGTACCTATTAGTAGAAACGTACCTGCTTTTGGTTACCCTTAAGTGTGCCTTCACACTGTTGGTTTTTATATTCCTTGTGGCTTATCATTGTTACCTGTGAGACAGTTGGCCTGGTGGTGCCTCCTCTGCCATTGCCAGGAGTAAAAGTGCAGTGCAACTTACACAGAGATGAAGAGATCACAAATAGGAAAGTCTGAGTGAAACAGTAATTAACAGAGAACCCAGGAGGTCCAAGAATTCAGATGGTTCAAGAGGTAATTAAAGGTTTAGCACATTAAAGTCAGAAGGGACTTTAGACACCATCAAGTCCAGCCTCCCCTCGATTCAAATGAGAAAATGTATGCACTCAATCTCCAGGTTCCAAATTCAAAGCTCTTTCTACAAAAGGACAAGATTTAGATACCTCAAAATAGTACTTTTCAACATGTATGTATTGTTAAATTGTCACGTTACTTTTTTAAACATGAAATTTTCAATATTTAGAACAAAGCAAGGCTGTCCTAGTTGAAGGACGTCCCTCCCAAGAACTCTCTGAGCATCACAGAACTGAATTTGAAAACCCTCATTAGCAGGGATCCCCAACCCCCGGCCATGGGCCGGTACCAGTCCTAAGTGGCCTGTTAGGTACAGCAGGATGTGAGCGGCAGGCTGGTGAACAAAGCTTCACCTGTGTTTACAGCCGCTCCCCATCGCTCACGTTACCACCTGAGCTCCACCTCCTGTTGGATCAGCATAGGCATTAGATTCTCAGAGAAGCGCGAACCCTACTGCGAACTGAGCGTACAAGGGATCTAGGCTGCGCGCTCCTTATGAGAACCTAACGCCTGATGATCTGAGGTGGAGCTGAGGCAGTGATGCTAGCACTGGGGAGCGGCTGCAAATACAGATTATCATTAGCAGAGAGGTTTGACTGCACTGAGACCGTAATAAATCAATTGCTTGCAGAAACACTATCAGTGAGTGGCAAGTGACAATTAAGCTGCATCTTATGGAGTAGACTGGACATAAGCAACACACTTGGGGTGTCACTGTCTCCCATCACCCCCAGATGGGACCATCTAGTTGCAGGAAAACAAGCTCAGGGCTCCCAGTGATTCTGCATTATGGTGAGTTGTATAATTATTTCATTATATTACAATATAACAATAATAGAAATAAAGTGAACAATAAATGTAATTCGCTTGAGTCATCCCCAAACCATCCCCCGCCGCCAGTCCATGGAAAAATTGTCTTCCACAAAAGCGGTCCCTGATGCCAAAAAGGTCGGGGACCGCTGCTCATTACGATGTTGATTGCTGGTGTTGTGTGGGGAGTGGATGAGAGCCTGAAGTCAGAGGACTGGAGATGATGAGGGGAGATCACATTTGGACGCTAGCACAGAACACAGGATGAGTCTTTCATGTGAAGCTCGTCCTTCCTTTTAGTGACTTCTGCAAATGAGAAGTTGAGGGTTTAAGAGGAAACTATAACAATAGATTGGAAGATGCTCTACAGTAAGGTTGGAAAATGAATAGTTCAAGTGCCAATACTGGGAATGTTGGATTCAAGGTAAAGATGTTGACAGTATCTCAATGATCCTGTCAACAGTATAAGAATTCCAGCTGGAGATAAAGATTTGGGAAGCAACTATGTATCTGGTAAACTACAGCCAAGGAATTATCTTCAGGCTCATAGAGCTCACTATCAGTATAATTCTTAAGTAATGTTAGCCAAACCTCTGCATTCCTTGGACATGATTCATCTTCTCCAAGACCGTATAAGCAGCCAGAAATAATTTTGAATGCCCACAGGTCATCATCCTAATAGCAATTTAAATTGTTTTTCCCTATTATATCCTTTCTTTAAAATTTTTAACTTTCTAAGGTCTAAGGCTCATGATGGCATTTCTTTCTACCAGAAATTTCTGGTTTTGGACAGTCAGAGAGCCAGATATGTCTGAGAATTGTTTAACCACTAAGTTCCAATTATATCTACCTGCAATATAAATTGTTATTGGATAAGATGCTTGCATGATTCCAGTGGCTGGACTACACATTGACTTAGGTCATTTCTGGCAGTTACTGATCTAAAGATTGAAATGAAGAGCTTGTTCATTTATCCAAGAGACTAACAGTGTCATAGGGTCAAATAAAACACAACCGTTTAACCTTATATTTGAATTTATATCTTGAGAACAAGACTTAAGATGTTTTAGAGGAGGGATTCTTCTATTCAAACCTTGAAAGAAAATGAATGGCCCAAACAGATGGTTCTGTTTTAATATGTGAATATGATCAATTCTGTTTAGTATTTGGGATCTATATACATAATGCCCCAAAAGGCGTTTAGACACAAGCTTCTTCCTGAAATAATAGGGCTGAATCAACGTGTTCAAGCCTTCCTTGGAGCTATTTTTCAGCCATGGAGTTATAAAATGTAGTCGAACCTAGATATTAAGTGATAAATACAATGGACCCAAATACATTATCAAAAACAAGTTACAGGAAACAATATTTTCTATTATGCACCAAAATGGACCATTTGTCATCCAAGGACTTTGAACTGGGTGACCCGAAGAGCTATGTAGAGATATGAATAATTTCCATCAGGCACAGGACTATTCTATTACAAAAAACTCACCCACTTAGAGATGATTCATCCAATCTAAGTGAGTGGCAGGAGCAACCTTCACTGTGTGGGCTTTTGCCCTGTAGATCTGCAGTTGGCATGTTAAAAAAAAAATTATCTCATTCTTTGCCGTTTATATAATATGATATTGCAATCGTGATCCCCCTGGGCCCATGTCCAGATATTGAATTCAAGAGGAACATGTTTATATCATTTCAAATTTGGCATATATGAATTCATTTTACTTCGGGAGGAATAGGTTTTTAACCATTCAAATTTGGTTTCCACGAATTAATTTTACTTAAAAAAAAGGAAAGTACCTGACGATGTCTCACAAAGGCTGAATTTGCTATTGATTTCACCTTGACCAGCACAGATCACTACCACGGAGCATTCCTGTCGAGCACCTTAACCTCCATAACCCTGTTGGAAGAGACAGAATGAGCCCTCAGAAGTGTTTAATTAGTTAGAACTTTGCAAGGTCTTTTCAAAATCCTCTCAAGGCTCTCCCTTCCCTTCCCCATCTCCTTTTTGAGATTGCAAGGTAGTGCTTCCAGCTTTCTGTATTTTTGAAAGAAAGCAATGAATAAGCCCAAGAGTTACAGGAAATCTATGACATTGAAATCTCTGTCTCTGCACATCGTTTTGATGTTTCCTTTTTGAACTTCAACTTGACATTGCTTCATAAGTTACATTTGCCCTTCCATTTTTTTTTTTCTTCCTCACTCTCTTTGAAAAGTTTGGCTTAGTTGTTAATATTCCACACAGATTTCTGTAGCTTTTCTTTTTTGCTTTGTTTTCATAAACTCTGTGGGGGGTAAATATTCAGCAGGGTGAATGTGAAATCAGGCAGACAACTGCCATTAGCCTTATCAGGATTGCACATCAGATTTTCCAGGCAGAGAACTAAAAAGGTGTCTACCTTTTGAGCTCCTTTGCATTAGCAGCAGGAAGATAAAGAAAAATGGTAGGCTTGCAGCTCTTTCAAGGATAAAGGTTATAACCCTTCGTTCAAGTTAATACTTGTTGATGTTATAACTTTTTTGAAAGTTGACCCTTTCAGCCTCTCCGCATATGCAGCAATGCATCATCCCCTTCAGTAGAGGATTTGTAAAATTGCGTTTTGCTCTTTGAAAAACATGAAATTGCTTATAGAGGGATAAAAGGAGAAAGCAGCATTTATTCAGGGACCTAGAGACCTCTGCTGGTTAAGTGACTTGTTAGTGTTTTTCCAGTTTCATTTATTGCTGGGAAGATAAGATAGCTTGGCCTCAACTCTAGTCATTTCCTTTTGAATTAAATTATGGATGATCAGTAGCCTCACTGAATAAAGATACTGAGGTCAAGTCAGCAAAGAGACGAGTTAAGAATATTGAGTAGCATCTTCTAATTAAATACTGATACCAGTTCTGACTGTTAGGTTTACATTGGTGGGCACTATCCTGTGGAAGTGCCTTGTTACAAAATAACATTCCAGAATGACAGCTGTGCTTCTCTCCTGCATGAACTTTGTGCTGAGGGTCTTCTGCCTAAATATGTTTGCCATTATAGTTACCAATGGCATGAATTGTGCTTTAGGGAAGGCTTGATATTTTTGAAGACTTTTTAGGGAACGTAGGTTAACATTGTCTTTATCTCCCTTAAGAACAAGGAAAGAAAATATGACCTTAATTGAAGCATGAAAAATTAGGCATAATTTGGGTGGGGAGAGTGGAAGAGGGCATTGGGCAGTGTGGGAATTAAGTGCTGTCTTGAATTCCTGTGTTAGATTGTGGGCAGGACTTGATTCCTGAGAAGGTTTTGGTAAAAACCAGGACTCATTTAGAGATTTGGAATTCCAGACCCATACACTTGTGAATAACATTCTATCAATACGAAAGAAGTCAATAATAGAAAATGATGATAGCCTCGAAGGAGAAAGGAGTCACAAAAAGTATCCATATGATGTGTGTGAGAGACACCCAGAAATATAGTGCCTTAAATAAGAAGTTTATTTCTCTCACATGTATCTCTCCAAAAATAGGCAGGTGGGTCTGGTGCTGCTTTCCTCCACAAGGTCATTCAAGGTCCGAGGCTGGCAGGTCAGCCTTTTCATCCTGCATAGCTTCATCTCTGAGCCCAAAGCTGTTTCAGTTGTTACTTTTTCCAATCAGTGGGGAAGGGCAGTGAGAGTCCAGGACAAGTATCTTTAAGTCAGTAACCTGGAAGTTGCTCTCATCACTTTCACACACACCACATATCATTGGTATGAACTTAGGCCCATGGTTACCACCAGCTGCAAAGGAATCTTGGAAATGCAGTGTGTAGCTAGAAAAAACATGAGCCCAGCTAAAAGTAGTAGGCTGGTGGTGGGAGATTTCTCTTATTAAAAGGAAAAAAGGAAGAATAGATATTTGGGGGGAAGGGCAGTTAATTTTACCATATGACTCATGGTAGTGTTATTCATTCTGCCTTTAGTAATGAAAGAACCAGCCACGTGGGCTGCAAAAATGTGACATTCAGAGTTGGACATAGGGTGGGGTGTTTTCTAAAAGCACCCCCTGAACTTCTACCCAGCTTTATAATTTGCATAACCTCTGGAAAAGGAATTTTATTATAAGCCTGTTTTTGTCCCTTGATTGCATATGATAAACATGGATTGAACATACACTGAATGTATGTCTTTGCTTTGTGAACTGCTATAGCTCAACCTAATTGGATTCAAAAAATAAATGACATTCATGTGGCCATTGAAGAAAATGTCTTCTGGGAATGTAAAGCCAATGGAAGGCCCAAACCTACATACAGGTGGCTGAAAAATGGTGAACCACTGTTAACTCGGGTAAGCAACTGGGTGATAATTGTGTCTTAATATTTACTGTAATGTTGAATGTGGTGTTGTTGCTATGGAAACAGAAAAATGACCAGTTGTCTCCAAAATAGTATGCATCCCAACGCCATAAATAGTGGAAAAAGTGAAAGCGAATGCAGGTGATAAATACAAACTGTACATAAATCTGATTCTCCAGCGTTGTTCAACCTTTGGTCTTCAGAGATTAACATCTCTGGCTTTACAATTGGAAAGTTACGCTGAAGGTCTGGAACGTGCAATTGTGCTAAGACACAAATTTGTGTGTATGCTAGACAAGAATGAGTGAGTAACACCTTTCAGCATCCAAATTCTCCCCTTCAGTGTGGTTTTATTATCGTCTTCCGTCTGAGGAGACTAGTGGACAACATGGTCCAGTATGTTCACCAGCAAAATGCCCACTCTGCCTCAGACGTTTAGCAATGCCATATGCAAGCTCGAGACTAACATCTCTAATGCAACAGAAATAGAAGAAAAACTAAAAGTGATGAGTGAGGCGGGAGCCACCAGCCTATAGGCCGTGAAGCAGGCACTAGGAGCTGAGAGCTCAGGTATAAAAAAAATCCTCTCTGGAGACAAGGGTACAATATCCTTGTAGCTAAGGCTTAAGTGCAAAAGCAAACAAACTGCTGCCTGGCTTAATAGGACTCTGTGGCGTAAGAGAGGTAGAAGGTACAGGTTATGCCCCCTACTGGCCCTGGACGGGAATTGCAGTAGTCTCAGCATTCTCCCAGATCAGGACCTGAGAGAAGCCATGAGTAGGAGTTCTGCTTCTGGACCAGCGAGCCAGGGGTTGAGGTGGAGGCAACCACAAAACTGCTAAATAGAGGAGAAAATACAGGCAAAAATAACTCCTTTCTAAAATAAGCCTGCACACCAATATCCCAAACCATATGCAAAAAAACTTTTTGTAGAAAGATAACCAACCTGTAGAACAGTCTAAGACAGAAATCGGAATAAGTCTGTTAAGGATGCTCAAAGAGATAACTGAAGGTATAATGCCCATAAAAATAAGTGAAGGTGGGACCTTAGAATGAGGAACAATTGTGTCTAGTTTAATTTTCCTTATGTATTTTCCTACTGAAGTCAAATGTTCACTGAAATTTGACATTTTCCTCAGGCCCCAAGTTGAGAGCCAGTTTTTTGTGCTCAGGTTTCCTCCCCCGTCAGCCCCCAGAGAAGAGCAGCTGCTCTGAGCGCTGGCCAGGACGTCAGTGTGGTGTGTGCAGCCTCCGAAACGGGCTGGTGTGATGAGCCTAGCCCACACCCTGGCACCCACACCTCTGCCTGTCACTGCTGGACTCTTTTTGGTCCCATGATTCTCTCAATTCTAAAAGCCAAACTCAAATCGCTAGAGTGTAAGTACCCAGGTAACTGGCATTTTCTTCCCTTTATTTAACGTGAGAGAACATGGATGCTTAGATTGGATCCAAGACCAATACGGTGTCCACCCAACTAAATCACAACCCTGGGGCAAACAGAAAACCAGTATGTCTTTATATATTTTACTTTCTTAAATGGCAGGTCTTCTGGAGAAGAGGAGATCCTTTTGGGTACTTATAAAAATTGACCCCTCAAGTTACGTAGCCTCGGGCTGATGAACGAGGATGCTCTATTGTTCCATACACTAACTTTGCTTTCTTCAGACTGGCTACCAGCAGATGGTCCTAAGCTTAGATCGTGCCACCGATAGCAATTGAGTAAGGGAACGTTAAATTACTAATACCTACTCTTTTTCTTAGTAAATTTCGGCTGACGTTAAATATTTGTCTCTGCTTCATCCAAGAAGAGTACAATCCTATTAACCTTCAGAGTGTTGCCTGATTATAATCTGAGTGTCTTAACTACTCTAAACGGTAAACGTACTTGTATTTCCCACTCCTCACCCACAGTTAGCACAAAGCCTTGGAGTAAAAAAAGCATCTTAAATTTCAAGTTCATCTATTTAGAGGGGATATTAATCTGAATGGTTTCACTGTTAAATCAATGAGAGCTCAAGAGAGTCCTACAATTTAAATTCCATTTACCAACTGATGTAAGGGTTGTTCCATTTAGCATCTGACCTGCCACAAATTTAGTCGACAGATAAATAGATCATGGTATGTAAATTGCTTATGTGATAGCTATTTTCTTCCCATTAAGCCCCTTTGATATAACATGCAGCAAAATTGCCTTAAGGTCTCAGTTGTAGAAGGTCATTGTTTTGTGTTCCTCTTTTCTTTCACAGGATAGAATTCATATCGAGCAAGGAACACTCAACATAACAATAGTGAACCTCTCAGATGCTGGCATGTATCAGTGTGTGGCAGAAAATAAACATGGAGTTATCTTTTCCAGCGCAGAGCTTAGTGTTATAGGTGAGTCTTTATACTGGAAAGAAAAAAGTAAAAACTCTTAGAATCACTAAACTACCATGTCCTCTGCCAAACATAAACGTTCAATCCAAGAAAAGGGGGTGAAGAAATCTTTAGACCAAAGATATCGCTTGAGAAACAAGGAATGCATTCTGCAAGCAATAAGAAGAGACCACTTTCTAAATCAGCTTCTCCTGACGTTTACAATGGGTGACGCAGTTACCTTGGCGCTCATTTTTATTCCTCTATCAACCCCTCTTCTAAATTGAGTGAAGTTTATGAAATGCTTTGGCGTCTGTTGCTATCACTCTGATTGGGCTTGGAGAGAGGAAGAGCGGACTTGGTGTGGAAAGGTGTATTTGAACAGCCAGCAAAGTGCATCTTGTTCTTTCACCTCTGAATTTTCCAGGCTATGCCCTGGTGTTCTGCCCCTCCAGCTCCATTTTTCACCATGTGCCCCTTTCCTTCTGCTCTTCAGCAATGCTGAGCTTTCTGTGCTGCATGTTCACCACCCTCCCTTCCTCCACAGGCCACTTGGTCCACACTGTTTCCTCTGTCTAGAGTGCTTTTCTGTCCCCTCTTCATATATCATGCTACTGTTGCATTTTACATTTGCTTGTGTGATTTTTCTGTCTTTTTCTCTAACTGCCCTATGACTTCCCCATGATGTGATGGACCATATTTGGTTTAACTCATCATTTAATCCTCAGGACTTAGTACAGTGTTGAAGCACAAAGTATGTGCTCAATAAATAATGAATGAATGTAAGGATGAACGACTGTACTAAGTGATGAAGGAGTAGAGAGACTGTTAAAAAAATGAATTAATGAGTTAAGTAAATCATTGAAAACACAAGTTAAGTGATTTAACAAACCTATGGGCATTAAAAAAAAACAAAACAAAACAAGAACTCCAGGCCATCAACTTGCATTTGTCTTGTAGAAAAATCTTGACTCTGACTTCAGAATTTATCTTAAATATCTAAGCAGCAGTTCTTCTTAGTGAGAACATAATAGAAAGATTATAAGTAAGAGAAAGGCAGCACACAAAGGGAGCTGATTCCATAAGCCCTGATAATTTTCCCAGATTCAGAGACCTGACTTGCCCTTCTGTAAAGCACTCCTTGGTGCCTGGACTGTAGATCTGACGTGCATAAGTAGTTGCTGCCGATTTGAATGTCCTTCCACCCTCTGCAAGGTAAAAACGGATGGAAAAGCTTCCATAATTGTTGTTCTCGGGCTTCCTCCAAAAAAAAAAAAAAAAAAAGAAATTACCCACCCCATAATTGTTGTTCTCACCAAATTCTTTACTTGAACCAACATCCCATCAAAGACAAGAATTTGTGAGAGTTCACGAGGCTGCAGTGTTTCTCAAAGAGGCCTGGGAGAATTCTTTTCTCCTGGAGTCATCATCGGCTTGGCTTGGCCTGCTGTAAGGATGACCTAAACACACGTATCTCCCACCCTATAAATATTGAGAACAATAATACCACCTTCCTCCAGGACAAGTACAATGATCCCACCGTGGCCAAATGGGCTCTGATTATTGGTAGTTAGAGCCGATTCTTGTGGAGCGCAGTTCACGAAGGTAGATTGCTTCGGATGTTCTGCAGAAAGACGTGTGTTCTCTATTAAACACTATGTCAGCTGGTTAGCAGAACAGCTAAAACTGAGGGTGTGTGGCCTAAGAAATGAATCACATAGTCCTGAAACCTTCTAAGTGAGTGCTGGCCAATTGCTAAGTCTGGGGACGCCGTGATAATTTTAAAAGATTTTGTAGGTCCCTTAGTTAAAATGAAAAAATTTGACAGTAACAGATGACTGGAAATCATGGGACATAGTCATGGGATAAAGATAGAGGATGACTAAAGTCCCAAAAGCAGAGCCAAAAGTGAGAAAGGCTGTTGAATGATTTTTATCAAGAACACGTACCCACAGCTGAACATAACAGTATGTAGAGATGTGTATGTGTGTATACATCCATCTCTATATATCCATATCTATATCTATCTCTATATATGTATGTTATGATTTACATTTATATATCCCAAGATCCTCACCAGCTCCTTTCCCTTCCGCCTTGCCAGGGTTCAAGGCCTGTGAGGTGGTAATCACTGCTTCAACTCTTACATTCAGGGGTTTATTTCAAATCATTTCCAGTTGGAACTAATTCCAAATGAATTCTTGATCTGAGCCCTTTCTTAAGTCCCTTGAGATCAGCAAGCAAGATCAGTAAAGATAAGATAAAAATGCCTGAGAGGTTATTTAACGCCCGATTTCAACCTTGTTGAGTATGAGAAGGGTAAGGCATGGCAGTAAATGATACAGGCCAAGCAAGTGGTGAAAATAGTAAGTCTTCCAGAAATTGAGGAAAGAGTTTAGCTAATGGACTGGGCTAGTCAGGTGAGCTTTGAAAAATAATTTTTGTACAGGCAAAAAAAAAAAAAAAAGAGAAGGACCAGGAATATTGCAGAATGGAGTGAAATGGCCTGAACAAAGGCTCAAAGTTATAAAACATCTGGATGGTTTCTCGCCCATAGAGAATCCTGAATGTTTTTCAGAATTTTTGATTCAAATACATAAGGCGTACAGGCAAACTTTAAACTTGAAAGAGAAAGATGGAAAAATTAATTAACGGCCAATTTCAGAGGATCTTAAACAAGTTTAGAAGCTCCCTCTTTAATATCCCATTTTTCCTGCCCAAAAAAAAAAAAAAAATCACGCTAGTATATTCCAAGTGACTTGAAGGGCAGTTAAGTGTTGAATGGGTGAATCCTAGAGTCCATCTGAAGTGAAGGAGGGAGAAGACATTTGACTATTTAAAAATAGACATAAATTAATATTGGGTAAGCTCTAATACGATTGTGTTTCACAAGTCACTTTGTTTCTTGTCAAATGGTAATAGTTTGACTCTTATGGATCAAATAACTGAGCAGTTATTACCTGTATTAGAATCTTAGAGAGGTTGAAATGAACAAAGAAACAAAATGAAAACAAGATACTTCAGTATGAGGAAGAAAAAATGGAGGTTGGTTCCAGCTATCGATCAAATTTCAGCATCCTCCAGTGCTAGAGGAGATTCCCTTTCATGCTGGGTAATAGCCCTAAAGTCATGAATAAGAGATGGTTAGGAAGCATATATTTAATAGGCTTTTCTCTTGGTCTTGTTTTATGTGTTCTGTCTGGGTATTTCATGTATATGTAACATATCTATAATTAATGGATTGAAACTGCTAAATAATTAACCTAGGTGCTGGGTGATTTACTCACCGGGTGGGTGAATGCCATAGAGAGACTTTTACTTTGAGGTCAGTATATTAGAGTAGGCCTGGTTATGAGTACATCAAATAGAAATGTCCTTGTTTGTGACTGACCTATTGCAATTGATAGTTTATTATTCCTCAAGGCAACTGTTCCCAGACTTTTTCTCCTGTGTTAGCCTAGGTCATGGATGAGATTCACTCGTGTGACATATGCTCGTGGGCATCCCTGGGGTGCTACACAATTCCCTGGGTCATACCATCATCGCATCTCTCTCTCCACTTATGAAGGCATGTCAGAGTTAGAGTGAATAGACTCTTATAATCTTGAGGAAATTTGAGTCTTTTATAAAAAATATAATTAAAAAAACAAACTAGGTATTTTATTGATTTAAAAGTAACTTTTCTAATGAAATATTTCTATTCATGTTTAATGTTTGTGTCCACTTAGGTAGATGATCATATTGGTTCTAGGGAATGCTGACTGAATTGCTAAACTTGAGATGTTCTGTGCTGCTCCGACAGAATACTGATGTCATTCTGTATGTATCGTGTGGTAAAGAAAGAGGATGCCTAAGCCCTGAAAAGCAGAGGCAGGGATTCAGCTACCTGTGAGTCACTGGAGGAGTGTCCTCTGGGAAAAACCTGGAAGAGAAAGCAAGCTAGGGAGGCGACGGAGGGCAGCTGAGCAGGGACATGGTCTCAGATGAAGTCTCGCCTATATCGCATCCTGGAGGGGGATGTCTAGAGTATAAACTGCATCTCAGAGCTATTCCCACCTTAGGCAAGGAGGCTGGCCTTTTAAAAAAATCTCTGTATCAGTTATTCATTGGACTGCCCTTTAGGTGGTGGTAGCAATGGCAGGGCAGATGGAGCAAAACCTCCCCGTCAATTTCCAAGAGAAGGGGAGACAGCTGGAGATGTTAGACAACCAATGCTCGCAGCAGCTAGGGCCAGAAAAAAGAATCTGAGTGAGGGTACCAACAATTCTGTACAGAAGACAAGTGATTTGCTAGAGCAAGATGCTTGGGTACTGGGTCCAGTGTACTTGGGTCATAACCAGCAGTGTCACTAGAGTACCTTTGATTTTGAAATGGGTTGAACTATCTCAAAGAGCAAGTGGGTGTCTTCACATTCAAGTGGTCTTGAATGTGACCCGACTTTGCCAAGACTGTGTAAGGGATAGAAGTAGCTTCACCCTGAGGAGTTTCCGTCTGATGGTTCAGGACCGTGGGGATTCTCCTGGCCCATGTGGTGGAGAACATCAGACCCTGGCAGGACATTCCAATGCCATTAAAGAACTGATGGTCCAATTAAAGTGAGGTGCAGGCTTGAGCAATTATCTGGTTAATTTGGCATTTGTCCAAATGATTGGCTCACAAATTAGAAAAACATTAAGGCTAAACTGAAAGTTATCTCACAGGGACTTCCACAAGGGCTCATCTGCATCTGATTTCTCAACTGCCTCGTTGAGCCAGGTTACAAAATAATCAAATGTGCTGATTTGCATCCAGTGCTGAGTGAGATCAGCATCCAGTGAGAGGACGGACGCCTTTCTTACCCAAATGTCATCTAGGCAGGAGCTTTGCATAACGCGTCCTGAAAAGGGGAAGCTATGCACTCGGATCTCAAATGCAAATTTGGTATCTTTTAACAAGTTGCTAAGCCTACATTTATCAGTAAAATGAGGGTGCTACTCCTCATCGCCAAAACTAAAAGAGATCACATGTGAGAACTTCTTGCAAATCTAAAAGTGTAGCGATATAGTAAGATGTGTTTTGTTTGTTTGTTTGTTGCTGTTTTTAACTAGGATCCATACCAAAAGCTTATAATGGAGACAGCTGCAAAATCACCAGAAAACCCCATGGCAGTGGTTCTCAAACTATGCTGCGTATGACAGTCATCTGGGGAGTTCTTTAAGAGCCCAATACTCTACCATCCTCCCTACCAACGAATTCAGTCCCTGGGCCTGGGACCCCGAGACCCTTTATTCCTTAAAGCCGCCCAGGTGTGATTCCAATGGACAGCACCGTTTGGGAACTTACTGCTGTAATCGATTAGATCAGAAGGTAATTAAGTTTTCCCATGGTATTGATTCTCAAACTTTACCACGCCATCAGAATCACTTGGAGGACTTGTTAAAACACAGATCGCTGAGCGCTACCTCCGGAGTTTTTGACGCAGTAGTTCTGGGGTGGTGCCTGAGGATGTGTATTTCTAACAAGTTCCCAGGTGATGCCGATGCTGCCAGTCCAACACTGCCCTTGGGAAACCACGATCCTAAAATAGGAAATCTAGCCTGAACAGAGGGTTTTTTGTTGTTGTTGTCTGTTTGTTTAAGTTGAATATGGTCTACCTGGCAAACCTTCTGATTTAAATCAGGACTCTGAAACTGAAGTCCTTCTGCAGAAGAGAAATATCAAGCAAGCATCAGAGATTTCAACCATGTCTTAAATGCCCCATTTTACCAAGATGGTGAGTTAGAATGAGGCCCACGGAGTGACTTTGGCTGCCATGTGAGGATTATACTTAGATGTTCTTGGCGTCTCCCTTTGGTGGCTTAAAGCCAACTGAAGGGAGACTTTGAAATCTGAAGGATAAATATTATGACAGTTCCTTATGTCATTTCCCCAAAAGAAATGCCTTCAGTGAGTTAGAGTTTAAATTATAACTCAGGAATGCTGCCCAAGGCATCACTGAGTCTTAATCCCATGTACTGTTGGCCCACTGTATCTGCAAATTCAGTGTTGTTGGACTCAACCGACTGTAGATTTCGGAAGCTATGGATACTGAGGGCCGGATGTACCTATCCTTCCACCGAAGTCTGAGTTTTCTGTAAAAGTGCTATGAAGGCATTATCCATTCCAAAGTCCTTAGTCCTTTACATAAAGGGATTTCCAATAAATTGTTAAGGTGTAGAATCAGGAGGAAGGTTTGTCTTCTAAAAGATTATATGGTTTGGTTTGGTTTGGTTTTTTGTTTTTGTTTGTTTTTTTATTAGTTAGAAAGAAATATATTCTTTTTCCCTCTGCCCATCACGTTGACTTGCCTGTTTTGGCTTCAGAGTAGCTCACTTTATTGTACTAAGTCTAGTAAGATAGTTTCCTACCTTTCCTATATTTGACATCAGCCGTATTTTAAATGTATTTATTACTTTAGTCTTTATCTGCTGCAAGTCTCTGTGAATTACTGACTAAATAAATGAATGAAATATTTTTTCTCTCCACTACTTTCTGGCAGCAAATTGATTCTCTTTTAGTAGCCTGACCCAGGGAGTGTTAGAATTGGCGTTCACAAAGATTTAGCAGTGAGTTTCCAACCTTGATGCATTTTTAAACTACTTGGGGGTCTTGTTAAATTCAGATTCTGATTTCAGATCTGGGGTGGGGCCTAAGAGTCTGCATTTTTAACAAGCTCCCAGGTGATCACCAATGCTTCTGCTCTGAGGATCACTGTTTTCGTGGCAAAAATAGTAAAATTTAAATTCTCGGGTCCCCTTTCATGGTGGGTAGAGTTGAGGAGGACCTCCAAGTGATTCTTATGATCAGTTAAATTTAGGTGCCCCATCTAAGATCTGCTCTATAGAACCCTTTGTTATCCAATCTTAAGCCATCCCAGCGGAGTAGCTAACTTGTAAAAGCAAGTAGGAGTTGGAGGGAGGAATAATGATGTGTTGGTATAACCACTCTACTTCCAATTAATCCATGCTTCCATGATTGAACCTAGTATTGACAAAAGCTCTATTAATCACGTGAGACGATTTCTTCTAGAAGCAGAGCCTTTGTACCAACAACATTCCAGCTTCTTTTTTCCCAACATGAACAGACATTGGCTCTTCTAGGCTCCTGAAGAAATTCATTTGTACTTAGTATGAGGCACATTGCTTTTAATAAAGCCTTTTGAATGTGGTTGAGAATAAGCATAGCGCAAAGGCAAAAAAATTTTTTAAAAAGCAACAAACAAAAAAACAAAGCCAAAAACTCCTTCAGTTAAGTGCCTTATTGAAGGAACATGATAAGCAAGAGATCAGTCACTGCTGGGCTATATAAACATCGCTTGTCCGCATTGCAGTATGTTTCTCTTGAGCCCCGCATGTCTAGGTCAGGGCACATGTAGCTGAAGCCCTTAAAACTGCTGTGTTATTGTCACTCACAAAGTGTCAGGATACAGATTCTTTAAACAGAGTGAACCAATCAAAGGAATTGGAAGGGAACTGAAGTTCCCATCTTCTCACCACTGGGTTGTCTGGGAGAACCCGGGAGGAAAGGGAAGACAGTCGTGTGTTGCCTCAGAGAAAGGCCCAAATCTGGGGAAAGCTGAACTCCCAGGGCCCACTTGCCCTGTACCCTTCTCCTAAGTATGTGATTTAGGGAAGCAGGGAAAGGATATTATGTGCCGGAGCTAGTTCATATTGGCAGGAGCTGAGTTGATGTATCCTTCTCAGTTCAGCGTTCAGTGACTTCTTGTTGGTAGCCTGAACTCGGCCCTAATGGGAGTATTTAGACCACAGAAATTGGCAAGCACCAAAAACCAAATTCTTTGGTGTTTTGTTTTGCTTGGAGAGCCAGTTGTTAAACATCTACCATCACACCAGTTCACGTGGTGTGAGAATACAGCCAGCACTCTGCACCTGCCAGTTATGGGGAGCTGGCTGTATTCCTTGCACTATGCTATTCAAATGAGGGACTATAGTATCTGTGGATTTTGGTACCTTCAGGGTCCTGGAGCCAATCTCCCTGTGGATAGCAGATGCCAAGGGACAACCATATCAACAGCTCAGATTGTTTCTTGGGTAATTCTGCTTCATTTGACTGATGTCCAGAGAGGACAGAGTGTCCTGTACACAAGCCAGGAAGTTCAAGAAGCCATTTACAACGCCACTTAGATAAAAGAAAGGGCTGTGATATGCAGCCAAAGCATCATGAGAAGGGAATTTCCTGTTTGGAACTTAATTCCTGAGTTTTCTCCTACAACACACATTAATTCAGCACATACTGATCGAACATCTACCTCATACCAAGGACTGTGCTAAGTCCAAGATCCATAATTCATAGTCTCTGCCTTCAAGGAACTGATGAGCCAATAATTGCTAATTGCAAGTACTACCGTTTCTTAACCACTGGAATTCCAGAATTCTCACAGTCTAATTACCCTCTTCTGTTAAGTCAACAAATAGAGGCTTCCCTGCTGGTGCAGTGGTTAAGAATCCGCCTGCCAATGCAGGGGACACAGGTTCATGGCCTGGTCTGGGAGGATCCCACATGCTGCGGAGCAACTAAGCCCGCGTGCCACAACTACTGAGCCCGCGCGCCTAGAGCCTGTGCTCCGCAACAAGAGAAGCCACCGCAATGAGAAGCCTGCGCACCACAATGAAGAGTAGCCCCTGCTCGCCGCAACTGGAGAAAAGAGCCCGTGCGCGGCAACAGACCCAACACAGCCAAAAAAAATTTTTTTTAAATAAATAAAATTCAACAAATATTTTGATCTCATGACAAAGTTACTCATAATCAAATGTGGCATTGTACTGCCATACACTACTTGTTTAACCAAGGACACAAATATGTGTGAGTGTTTAGGACATTGTGCCAAGTGTAATGGAATGTCACTAACTTGGACTGATATAGCAAGGTCAAGTGCTTCCAGATATTTAAAAACACATACTGTCTTATGATCGTCATACAGATAGGGTAGCTCAAGGGAGGTTAATAGGGGTTTAGCAGCTAAAGCTTTTAAAACATGTAAGAATGATTTTCAATCAACATGTTAATTATTGTATAAGAAATGACGTTCTAAAATGGCTTTAAAATCTTTTTCTTTGAATAAGAAAGATTCCACCTATGTCTACACAATTAATTTTTGGCTTTCAAACCTTTATAAAAAGAAGAAAGGGCTAACCTGCATCCTACTTGTTGACAGAGAAAGTGTTGAAAGATCCTGAAATGGTTCCTGTGCTTAACAGCATTTGTCAGTTATCACAGTGCCTGAAATGCCAACAGTAAAGATGAATTTCTCGTCCATACCAGGATGGGTAAGATACAAGATATGACTACTCAGCAATAGAAAGGAACTCACCTAGCAACCTGGGTGGATCTCAAGAGCATTATGCTGACTGAAGAGAAGAAATCCCATAAGATCATATAATGTATGATTTTATATATATATATATATATATATATATATATATATATATACTCAAAAGTAAAAAGTTGCAGAACAGATTGGTAGATTCTAGGCGACAGACAGG
>NW_020173397.1:3466743-3739883 GCF_003031525.2 Neophocaena asiaeorientalis asiaeorientalis | reverse complement strand
TATATATATATATATATATATATATATATATACTCAAAAGTATAGAGTTGCAGAACAGATTGGTAGATTCTAGGCATACGGAGGACAGACAGGAGGGTGTTGGATGTGCCTCTAAAAGGGTAGCCTGAGAGAGGTCTTTGTGGTGATGGAAGCGTTCTGTATCTTTATTTCAGTGAAAGGTACAAACATCGAAGTATTTCATAAAATAACATAGAACTCTACACCCTGTGCCCATGATCAGTTTTCTTGTTTTGATGTTGTACTATGCTCACATAAGCTGTAACCACTGAGAGAAACTCAGTAAAGGATACACAGGACTTCTCTGTACTATCTTTGCAACTTCCTATGAATCTATAATTATTTCAAAATAAAAAGGTTTTTTTTCTGTTTTCAAACAAAACTATATTTCTTTAAGCTTTTCAGCTTAAAATGCTCTAAAAATGGTGGTGGTGATAGTAGTAATAGCAGAGGGGAAGAGTTGGTGTAAAGGACTTACTCTGGGAAAATATTGAACTAAGTACTTTATGTACAATACATGTATTTTATTTAATCTGCAAAGCAACCTTGTGACTGTAAATGTTATTTGTTTGGTTTTATAATAACTTTCCCGAAAGAGCAGGAGCCCATAAACAAGACGTACCATGGTAGGAGGAGCCCTGGGGAAACGGGACGTTCAGTGAATGAGAGCAAAACCAGCAGGGCAGACTGTTAGAGACTGAGAAGGAACACATTATGTTGATGTTAGAACAGAAAACTCTTACTTCAGCATTTCTTGACAGTCTTGTGAATATCATCCCAAGTCAGGGAGGCTGATTTTGCATCAGCCATTCTGAAATGATGGATCCAGAAAGAAGAACATTTCCAGTATAGCCAGCTTTCTAGTTACCTACCCAGCAACCAGGAGAGGTTTGAGGTTTTAGTATCTGATACCAGCACTGTCTCTTCAGTGGTGGAAATACTTGAATGAATATATGTACTCTGGGTTTATTTTTATGGAGTGATGAGGTAATAAAGATAATAAATAAAAGTTAAAATAATATGAAATTCTGAACTTCTAAAAGAGCCATCCTTAATAGTCTCCATCAACTGGCAGTGTTCCCAGTGTTGTGTCTACAGACTGTGATAGAACAGGCACACATAATTATCCTTTCCCCTTCAATAATAGAGTAACACATCACACCCATCTATTTCCCAGATGGGACTGCCACTGCACATCCCATTAAGGAGTTATCATTCTTACTATCTCTCTTGAGAAATGATCCTAAGGCACAACTTCAGTTTTCAAGGGTTCTGTTGGCCACTTAAAATACCCTTGACATGTGACCAAGAGCCATTTAATTAAGTAAAAACAAACAGTTGCGAATTGCATAGAAGGCTTCTCTCAGCCGGATGATGCTTCTCCTAGGTAATGTAATGTTAATGAATTAAAGATCATCGATAAATAATAAAAAGTTGATTTCCCACAGGGAAGAGGTGGCTTATTCCAACACTGGGTGAGCAGTGCCCCCTAGTCATCCATGTAAAAAATATTGTCCTCGAAGTGTATTAGATTTAGCAAAAGAGGATCTCCCAGGATTGGTGCTACTCTCAGACTCAAGTGGGTAATTGGACAATTGGTTTTATCTTTTCTGAACTACTAGGAACCCACTGAAATCTCACCTTCAAAGTGCACTCACTTTTTCCAGTGCCAGCAAAGGTTGGATTCTAACAGTGCCCTATTGGGACCTAACCAATAACTTTTAAAACCTGATTCTCTGTGAATGTCAAATTAACAGAGTCCTTTTACTTTGCCTTCAAGCCTCTCCTCTCCTGATTACTAACTCTCCTGCTTAGTAATCTGAATAAATATAAGGTACAGACATGAAAGAGCATCATCCCACAAGCTTTAGGGTATCTCAAGTGTAAAAGATGGTCACAAAATGGCAGAGTATTAAGACACCATTAATGGATCAAGTACTCAAAAACAGATGAAGGTCTAACAATTTTGCCCTAGGAAGAATTGCAGCTTATGGTGGCAACTGATAGATCTGCAGAGTTTGGTAACACTAGAAATAAATTAAGCAAACGAAGTAGACAAAGAGAAAAGATTTAAATTTATAATTCCATTTTTATTAGTGAAAGACATTCAAAGGCAGTCTTATCTCTACGATATCCAAAAGATAATATGCACATACATGGTACAGTACAAATTCTTTTGACACTGGAATGTGTGTTTTCTGCCTTCTGTGTGGCTGATATCATGCTATTTCAAAGTGTAAACGCAATACGTAGTTTTTTGACAAATACACCCATGTGTTGTGTATGGTTTGATTTATGTAACTCATTTCAAATGCAACTGCAGAATTCCTGTTGAACAGATGAAAAATGTCTGCCTAAAGTGATAAAAATGTATGTAGAAAGATATAGTTTTAAGAAGGGATTTTTGTATGTTACAGATTTGTACCTCTATTTCACACAATACCCTTTTTTAAAATGTTCTAGAAACCTGATTTTTTTTTTTTTTTTACATTTATGTGTCAGTTCAGGTGTTTCCATAAGATGGGAGTGAGTCTATTCTGCTACAAGAACCTTTCTGTGGGACTTCCCTGGCGATCCAGTGGTTAAGACTCTGTGCTTCCACTGCATGGGGCACAGATTCCATCCCTGGTCGGGGAACTAAGATCCCACATGCCATGCGGTGAGGCCAAAAAGAAAATAAAAAGTAACTTTTCTGTGTTGAAAATTAGCATGTGTGGGAGTGGCAAATGAGGTCAGTATAGCAGATGCTGGCTTTGTGTATGTCACTAGTTCCAGCAACCGAGAACAAGGCCCACTAACTCAGGTCAACACAGCTAGCCAAGGCAGAAAGCACATTGACCGTGACTCCCATTCAGCCCACATTTTCCTCTTGACTGAGTTTGGTCACGTACACTAGCATAGCGATGTTCAGAGCGTGGTTCTCTTCTGCACTTTGTACTTGTTTTATACTTTACCAATCTCAGCTCTTCTCTCTTCCAGCTCCCTTGTTTCATCAAGCTGTCTTCATGCACACACACACACACTGAAGTCCTGTATTTTTTGTGGTATTTATCTATTAGGGATTTAATCTGTCTTTTTAGTCATGCTCGATTATTTACTAGAATGATTATTGTTTTTGTTTTTGTTAGTATTCCTGTTACATAAATATTGAGTATGTCTGTCCTGACCTTATCTTTTTCAGAACCCTATAATTTTTATTATGTGATTTTGCAGATCATACAAGGAATGCATCTATCTAATTATAGCAAAAGCATTTATACTTGCACTCTCCTTATTAATTTCATTTATCATTATGGAATTACTCTTTGAATTATAGATTCCCCTCATGAATCCAAGGAGCACAGATTGAAGTATCAATTGCCTGCTAGATTCCTTTATTTACTTTAATCTTCACATAGTAAAACCAGCCCCATGTGTACATTGCATCACCCCAGTAAAAAGTAACCTTTCCATCTTTCTTTCTTTCTTTCTAGACACTGAAAGTATTTCCATGACAAAAGCACTTAATAAAGGTTTACCTTGCTTCTGCTGAAGCCTGCTTTTATTTTTTTTAATCACCAGCTTACAGTTTGGGTACGTTTAAAAAAACTGATCCCCGTCCTCCCCACCTACATACATACACACTCACTACCTGTCCTCTTTTAAGTAATTTGTGGCTAGCATTTAAATTTCCCATTCAGCATGGTACGAAATCTTAAATTCTATCAGGTCAAATGGCAGTGAGTTAGGGATTTTAAATATGATAAAATTAAGATTCCAGGAGATGAATCTGTGCTCACAACATATCCTAAAACATGTTAATTCAACTAATGCAGAAGAAAATAGAGATTTTTCAGAAAGGCCCCTTCAATATTTCTGTAAGGATACAGATGTATATCTTTTGTTTTAGGAAAGAAAGAATTATTTAATGTTATATCCCCATAACTACATATTTGGTGTCAACATGAATGAATTTTTAGAATACTGGTAGTGAGGATAGAATCGAGTTTTTTAAGAGTAAGTCACAATTTATCCAGCAAGAACCAAGCACTGCATTGGGCAGTAGTAGTGGAAAGCTGAACAAAGTCGTTGATTTTAAGGAGAAGCTTTACAGATGGTGATGCTATAGACATTTCAGCACATCTTCTGATGGAGACATGAACAGAGTGCTATGGAAAAGAGCAGAGGTGGTAACTATCAATGAAGGGAAGGTTTAGTCTACACAATCAGAAAAATACCTTATGGGTTTTTGTTTTTCCTCTCCTTTTTGCTTCCCTGAATTTTTAAAATTTATCTTCATTTGAACATGGAATAATTTTTTTTAAAGAATCACTCAGTAAGGTGATAGAATGTTCTATATTTTGATCTTCACGTTGGAGTATACCAAATGCATCAAGCTGTGTGCACTTACAACTGGTATATTTTACCATATACAAATTACAGCTCAACTTTTCATAATCTATCAAAACATCCATTGCTCCTCCCTTTACTTCAGAAAAAAATGTAGCATCCTCCCTTTGATGCCCAAGACAGCAATAAGTCCATTACAGAAAGAAAAAAGCTATAAAGAATGATCTAGTGGGTTTTTTCTTCCATAATAATTAATTATTCTATTTTCTATATTCTCTTCCAGCTGTGGGCCCAGATTTTTCAAGAACCCTCTTAAAAAGAGTAACTCTTGTCAAAGTGGGAGGTGAAGTTGTCATTGAGTGTAAGCCGAAAGCCTCTCCGAAACCTGTCTACACCTGGAAGAAAGGAAGAGACGTGTTAAGAGAAAATGAAAGGTATTATCTTGAAATAATTTTAATATTTGATTAACCTGCAATAATTTATAAGTCTATTATTAATAGTCCTAGAGGGAAGAATTTACTCTCTGCTCTTCGTGAATTAACTGTTAATCAAAGAACTGAAGCTTTGGAAAAGGGTGGTAAATTAGTTGGTCTTTATAATCCTTCTTGATATTAAGATTCTAGAAAGCCCTTCCTGCACAGAGAGGTCACATGATCCCTCTTGAACGCTGTTGGAGCTGCCCAAAGATGAGCAACTAGAAATAATCTTTCTTAATTTTAGCCTAAAATTTATTTGTAGGTTTGCCCACTTTTCTCCATCCTACCTCCTTTTCGTATAAACAAGTAAATTCAGTTCTTCTTTGCGATGACAACCCCTTCAGATATTTGGCAGTGGCTAGTATGTCTCTTGTTAGTCTCTCCTTTTTTGGAGCTAAATGTCTCTAATTCCAAAACTCATTCTCACATAGGATGGTTTTGATCATTTTAATCATGTCTTTGTGAATCAGAGATCCAAAAAGAAACTTTTCTTGAAACGTTTTTTGTTTTTTTTTTCTTTCTGATATCTAAACTCGTCACCTGTGTTTCCTGTTGTAAGGGAATTACGTTTAGAAGCCATGTTGTTTATACAGTGTAATTACAGGGGTTGTTGGGGCTTTAGGTCACATTGTGACAGATGGCAGGTATCTCTTAAGACCTTTTCTTGGCCATCACCTCCATAAAATATATCCCCCACCCCTTTCCGTAATCTACTCAATCTGTTGGAAAATGATAATTGCACATGAGTCCATGTCCCACATCAGATCACATTTACCAGCTCTATACATAACGATTTTCATGGATGCTAAAGGTCAAGTACTCAAAGATGCAATTGGGGAAGGCTGTAAAAATGTGTATGTATCAACTTTATACCTGTACACCTTTGGATTTGCATATGCAAAGTAGATCATTGCACTGATGATATTGTCCTTATTAATGATTTTTGCCAACAAACCTGATATGGTTTATAGATGGTGTATTCACATATATTAAATCCGTAATATACATCTCTCTCTGATTTCTATCATATCAAGAAAGCAGTATAGTTTACAAATTATTGGCATGGCATTTAAATCTGGAGCCAAAGTTGGAACTTGAGAGCACAGTTTCTTATTTTATGTACCACATGTATTGCTTAGATTAAGACTGCATTTTTAAAGTTTTAATATAACCATGATATAAAGAAAACAATTTTTTTAATAATATGGATAAGAGACAGACATGTCAAAAAACGTGAATGAATGAAGCTCGAGCAACATGGTAGATCAAAATCCAGGAGAGGCAAATAAGCTTTGCCACTGTCACAAGAAGGCTGCAGTGTCTTAAAACAACAAAAGGAAATTTCTCATCCACACTGCACGCGCACCAGGGGTCTGCTGGGGGCTTTGCCGCCCTCTAAAGTATAGGCTGATAGAATAGCACTCTCTGGAACATTCGAATTGCAGAAGGAAAAGAGGGTGGCTAAACATGCATGGGCTCTTAAAGCTTCTGCCCAGAAGTGAAACACTTCTTTTTCACTCATGTTTCAATGGCCAAAACAAGTCACATGGCTCTGCCCAAATTCAACCCAGCAGGGAAATACAGTCTTACTATGTGCCTAGAAGAAAAGGGACAGCCTAACATTTTGAACAGTATTAATGATTGTTTACCACTGCTATAACTTAATCATTGCTATAAGTTGATTAAATTAACTTTGGGAAAATGATATATCAATATCAAGAATTATTTTTAATAAGTGAATTTAATTGACTGTTTCTACCACTTAGCTTACCCCAAACTTATCTCTCTCCAATTTTTGTTTTTTCTTCTGACTTGATTAATGGGGTTCAAATATTGCTTCAACATTTATGTGGCACTAAAGGTATCTTTAAAGTGAGGGAACTCCCCATCATTACTCAAGTGTTGGTATTTATCACCTCCACCTCCAGTGTCACCAGGCATGACCCAAACTATCAGGATTAGCACTTTTTCTCTCCATGGGTGCTGTATTCTCAGTTTTATTTCTCCCTGCTACCTCACTCACAATGTTTTAAACAGATAGGTTGATTTTCCTAATGTAAATGAATCCAAAAGCTGGCCAGGTGTAATTTAAAGGGGAATGGTGGGGACTTCAGTGTATGCCCCATCCAAGGGAGACACCTGCCACTCAATTCTAGCATATTTTTGCCACCAAATGGAGATGCAGGTCCGTTGACTCCCCACCATCTCATTTTTCAAGGGAGACTAGAAATAAGGAATTTAATTTGAGCTATCTTAATTTTTAATCATCAGCACCTTTTTTAAATTTTAATGTTAGTACAATATGGTCCACACATCCATGGACCAAGTTGACTCCATGGGCTGCTAGTTTTTAAGTTACGAGAAAGACACAGTCTCAGCTGAACATCCTGTAAGTTCTGAACAGTGTGAAAAATAAGAAAGATATTACCATTATTTTCTCATTGGCAGAGAAGAAATTCTACCATTTTCCTCTATTTTTTTCTGATAAAGCAGAAGCATAATTAAGTGGATAAGTGAACAAAAGCAATCGTATGTAGAATTCAGAAGTGAAGATTTTAGAATTCCTATTTTAGGAAAGGATTGACATTGTTAGAACAACACAAAAGGAAACATTCTTTGACTGTGTCCAGTGTTGAGTAATACTTCCTAATATACTGACTTGTTGCCCTAATTCTTTTTTTTTTTTTACATCTTTATTGGAGTACAATTGCTTTACAATGGTGTGTTAGTTTCTGCTTTATAACAAAGTAAATCAGTTATACATATACATATGTTCCCATATCCCCTCCCTCTTGCGTCTCCCTCCCTCCCACCCTCCCTATCCCACCCGTCTAGGTGGTCACAAAGCACCGAGCTGATCTCCCTGTGCTATGCGGCTGCTTCCCACTAGCTATCTGTTTTACGTTTGGTAGTGTATATATGTCCATGCCACTCTTTCGCTTTGTCACAGCTTACCATTCCCCCTCCCCATATCCTCAAGTCCATTCTCTAGTAGGTCTGTGTCTTTATTCCTTTCTTACCCCTAGGTTCTTCATGACTTTTTTTTTCTTAAATTCCATATATATGTGTCCACATACGGCATTTGTCTTTCTCTTTCTGACTTACTTCACTCTGTATGACAGACTCTAGGTCCTCTTGTGGACCAGTGTCCTGAAGTTGGCTCTCCCACCTCAGAGGCACAGCACTAACTCCTGGCTGCAGCACCAAGAGCCTTTCATCTACACAGCTCAGAATAAAAGGGAGAAAAGGAAAGAAAGAAAGAGCGAGAGAGAAAGGAAGGAAGAAAGGAGGGAGGGAGGGAGGAGAGAAAGAAGGAAAGAAAGAAAGAAGTTAAAATAAAATTAAGATAAAATGAAATCGAGTTATTAAAATAAAAAATAATTATTAAGAAAAAAAATTTTTTTAAGAAAAAAAAAAAACATGGACGGATAGAACCCTAGGACAAATGGTGGAAGCAAAGCTATACAGACAAAATCTCACACAGAAACATACACATACACATTCACAAAGAGAGGAAAAGGGGAAAAAATCATAAATCTTGCTCTCAAAGTCCACCTCCTCAATTTGGGATGATTCGTTGTCTATTCATGTATTCCACAGATGCAGGGTGCATCAAGTTGATTGTGGAGATTTAATCTGCTGCTTCTGAAGCTGATGGGAGAGATTTCCCTTTCTCTTCGTTGTTCTCACAGCTCCCGGGGCTCAGCTTTGGATTTGGCCCCGCCTCTGCGTGTAGGTCGCCGGAGGGTGTCTGTTCTTAGCTCAGACAGGACGGGGTTAAAGGAGCAGCTGCTTCGAGGACTCTGGCTCACTCAGGCCGGACGGATGGAGGGGTACGGAGTGCGGGGCGAGCCTGCGGTTGCAGAGGCCAGTGTGACGTTGCAGCAGCCTGAGGTGCTCCATGCGTTCTCCCGGGGAAGTTGTCCCTGGATCCTGACACCCTGGCAGTGGCAGGCTGCACAGGCTCCCCGGAAGGGGGGTGTGGATAGTGACCTGTGCTCGCACACAGGCTTCTTGGGGGCAGCAGCAGCAGCCTTAGGGTCTCATGCCCGGCTCTGAGGTCCGCGCTTTTAGCCGCGGCTCGCGTCCATCTCTGGAGCTCCTTTAAGCAGTGCTCTTAATCCCCTCTCCTCGCGCACCAGGAAACAAAGAGGGAAGAAAAAGTCTCTTGCCTCTTCGGCAGGTCCCGACTTTTCCTCGGACTCTCTCCCAGCTAGCCGTGGTGCACTAACCCCCTGCAGGCTGTGTTCACACCGCCAACCCCAGTCCTCTCCCTGAGCTCTGACCGAAGCCCGAGCCTCAGCCCCCACCCCCGCCCGCCCCGGCAGGTGAGCAGACAAGCCTCTCGGGCTGGTGAGTGCCAGTCGGCACCGATCCTCTGTGCAGGAATCTCTCCGTTTTGCCCTCCGCACCCCTGTTGCTGAGCTCTCCTCCGCGGCTCCGAGCTTCCCCCCTCCACCACCCACAGTATCCGCCCGCGAATGGACTTCTTAGTGTGTGGAAACCTTTCCTCCTTCACGGCTCCCTCCCACTGGTGCAGGTCCTGTCCCTATCCTTTTGTCTCTGTTTATTCTTTTATCTTTTGCCCTACCCAGGTACGTGGGGAGTTTCTTGCCTTTGGGGAAGTCTGAGGTCTTCTGCCAGCGTTCAGTAGGTGTTCTGTAGGAGTTGTTCCAAGTGTAGATGTATTTCTCGTGTATCTGTGGGGAGGAAGGTGATCTCCGCGTCTTATTCTTCCGCCATTTTCCCCTCGTCACCTAATTCTTTTTTGAGTTGTGGAATCCTAAGAATCAAAAGGCAAACCTTTAACATTTGAATAAAAGATTTAGAAAATTTTATTGAAGTATTGTTGATTTACAATGTTGTGTTAATTTCTGCTGTACAGCAGAGCGACTCAGTTATATGTATAAATATTCTTTTTCATATTCTTTTCCATTATGGTTTATCACAGGATATTGAATATAGTTCCCTGTGCTATACAGTAGGATCCTGTTGTTTATCTATCCTGTATATAATAGATTGCATCTGCTAACCCCAAACTCCCAATCCATCCTTCCCCCATTCTCCCCTCTCCCTTGGCAACCACAAGTCTGTTCTCTATGTCTGTGAGTCTGTTTTTGTTTCATAGATATGTTGATTTGTATTGTATTTTTAGATTTCACATATAAGTGGTATCATATGGTATTTGTCTTTCTCTTTCTGACTTACTTCACTTAGTATAATAATCTCTAGGTCCATCCTTGTTGCTGCAAATGGCGTTATTTCATTCTTTTCTTATGGCTGATTAGTATTCCATTGTATATATGTACCATGTCTTCTTTATCCGTTCATCTGTCAACAGACATTTAGGCTGTTTCCATGTCTTTGCTATTTATTGTAAATAGTGCTGCTATGAACATAGGGGGTGCATGTATCTTTTCGAATTATAGTTTTGTCTGTGTGTATTCCCAGGAGCGGGATTGCTGGATCATATGGCAACTCTATTTTTGGTTTTTTCAGGAACTTCCAAAATGTTTTTTGTAGTGGCTGCACCAATTTACATTCCCAACAGTGCAAGAGGGTTCCCTTTTCTCCACACTCTCTCCAACATTTGTTACTTGTAGACTTTTTAATGATGGCCTTTAACGTTTGAATAAAAGATTATTCATCTCAATTACAAAATATCGATATAAACCAAGTTTCAGTGGAACAAAATTTGTGATCAAGCACCACTTTTCATTAATGTTCTCTCTAGAGCTTATGTTTTGACTTTGCCAAATGCTACTTAAGTGATTTTTAATTTCAAATTTAACTAATCAACTGCCTACAAATGAGTTTACAATAAAAGTATAAGAAGCAACATTTTTAAATGTTTACATTTTGATCTTATATGGTGGTATTATAGTTATCTCAGTGGGTATGGATTCAAAAATACTGATTTAATATTAACATGTGAGCAGTTTTAAAAATATGTTTGTATATCCTTACTTTGGTTTTTTAAAGCTTTAGAAATTTAAATCAGATTTACACTGGCCTTATCTATATTAAATCAATCATCTAAATGCAAGACTGAATCTTCAATTTTTATAGCTTTGCTATTGTGTAGGCAGAATAGCCATAAACATAAATCATTTCTTGTTTTCTTGTATATTTATCCAGCAATCAGAGTGTAGGCAATAGCAGACATTTAAAACAGGGATGACTTGTCACAAAGGTGCAAGTACTTTACTTCTCAGGAGAGGCCTCTAGATGCCACCAAGGTAGTGGCATCATTTGGATTAATTGAGCAGTTAAGCCAACTAACTGAATAAAGTTGATAATTTTGTTTACTTTTAGTTTCTAGACAGAAAACACTTGAGGCAGATGAGGTTGAAGTTGATCTATTACAAACAAAAACATCAAAATATAGAAATAATAGAACCATTAATAAAAACCTAGGCTCCTAGAATTATAGGGAGCCATTAAACCAACCTGGATGGACTCTTGATTGCAAGTGACAGAAACCCAGCTCAGAGCTGGCTTCAGTACAAAAGGGAATTCATTGGCTCCATGTTTGAGAAGACCAGGGATGGGCTGTGACTTGAGGTGTGACCAGGTTCAGGTGCTTACACGGTGACATCAGGACTGGATGGCTCTCTTCATCTCTCACCAGTGCCTTGCTCTTTGTTGGCTCCATTTTCTGATGGGTTGTCCTCTCCTGGCGGTAGGATGCCTGCCAGCAGCACCGTGCTTGCCCTCTCTTCTAACAGTCCCAGAATAGGTGTTCATGAAATTGGATAAACCTGCCTTGGTCAGTGATCTTCCCTGAACCAGTAACATTCAAGGGGTGTGATGCACTGATTAGAAGCACATGATCGTGTGCTTATCCTACGAGGCCCTTGGAGAAGCGCCACCTCAGACCTCATGGACTGAGAATGGGACAGGGGTTTCTCCAAAGAAATGTAGGGTCCTACAACCAGAAAAAGAATAAATGGATGCTAGGCAGGCAGTATTGTCAAATTCCTACTCTAGTCATGGAGCCTAGCCTCCATTCCAGGACAGGGATCCCCACAACGGCTAGACCCTCACCTTCCCTGGTTACAT
Source organism: Neophocaena asiaeorientalis asiaeorientalis (assembly GCF_003031525.2). Classification (NCBI taxonomy): domain Eukaryota; kingdom Metazoa; phylum Chordata; class Mammalia; order Artiodactyla; family Phocoenidae; genus Neophocaena; species Neophocaena asiaeorientalis. The sequence continues at coordinate 3,727,998 of NW_020173397.1, read as the reverse complement.
CTAAGATGGAGACCTAACTAATTGTTAGATTATTTCTTTATAACCAATATGCTTGTAATTTCCACTCTGAAGTTATACTAAACAATCTAATTCTTTTCCATCACCCCTCTTCCCCTTATATTCTAACAAGCTATTCTCAAATCCTCTTTCAATTCTTTTCCAAGCCCAAATGTCCCTGATCATCTTCATATGACATTATTTGGCATCCTCTCACTGTCTTAAGCATTTCTTTCAATGTCTTTCTGAAAGCCAGAATTAAATCTGCCGTTCGGAATTAAAACAGTATTAATAAGGGAATAAATATGTTTCTTTATCTCTGCAGCAAACAATGACAATTACTGTTTTATTATGTCCCTAAAGAGGAAAAATTATCTTCAGTGAGCTTAGATTAGTAAGGCAGATGAGTGTACATTATAGAAAGACCACTCCCTCCCAGTGATAATTTTTAAAAATTAACTTAGTGCTTAAAGGGATAAATCTAGCTGTCTGGAAAATTCACTTAGAGAAAATATTTTATTTCTCACTGAAGCTGAAGAAATGAGTGAAATGTTACTCTAATTAACAATGTGTGAATAATGATTTCTTATTCTTACTCATCCTTGAGAATTTCTCTGCTTCCTTTTAGACATTAGGCTAATACATTGTATCAAGCTAATGTATAATAACTAAGTAGAGATATGCTGCTGAATGTTTCCGAAAAGAATCTGAAACTTACAGCCTGCATGTCACAGGCATGGTTTCAGAACAGCAGCAGGGCTGTTTTGTCAAACTAGCCAACACAAATTTTGATCAACGAACGAAATATTCATTGGATGCTTGCCACATGCTAAGCCTTTTGCTTGGCGCTGAGAACAGAGAGAAAGCGGAGACATAAACCCAGCCCTCAAGATGCTCTTAGAGGACTTCCCTGCTGGCGCAGTGGTTAAGAAGCAACCTGACAATGCAGGGGACACAGGTTCGAGCCCTAGTCTGGGAAGATCCTACATGCCACGGAGCAACTAACCCTGTGCGCCACAACTACTGAGCCTGCCCTCTAGAGCCCCCAAGTCACAACTACTGAGCTTGCGTGCCACAACGACTGACGCCCACGCGCCTAGAGCCCATGCTCTGCAACAAGAGAAGCCACCGCAATGAGAAGCCTGCGCACCGCAACGAAGAGTAGCTCCACTCGTCACAACTAGAGAAAGCCCGCATGCAGCAACAGAGACCCAACACAGCCAGAAATAAATAAATAAATAAATTTATTTTTAAAAAAGATGCTCTTAGAACAGTGCAGGGGGCCCAGTAGCAAAATAGCAATATGTTTCTCAATAATCCTAGGGCGTATGTTATAAAGGTGATATATTAAGATGGAGCATTGGAAAAGGTAGGTCAACAATAGATTGTGGAAGCCTTGAATTTTATGTCTGTAGAGTTTAGACCTGAACTCTGGGAGAGAATTGAAGGATTTTATGCAAGGGAGTGCAGAGTCATACACGTGCTGCAGAAAGGTTGCTCTGCCTGTGACATGGAGAAAGAATCAGAGTAGAACAAGATTTGGCAGGTACAGAGACCAGTTGCAGGCAGTAGGCTGGGACAGAAATCAAAAGGACTTCAATGATGTCAGTCTTCTGAGAGTATAGGAGAGAAGACAGATAGATGCGCTATTAAAGAGTAGAATTTAAATTTAAGCAGAAAGATTTTTGAAACAAGGAAGCAAAAAAGAAAATGACTCCTAGGATTCTAACTTGAGCAGCTGGTAGATGGCAGTGCCATTTACCACAATACAGAGTACAGAAAAAACAAGTTTGAGAGGGGAAAATAAAGACATTAGTATTAACATGTTAAATCTGAGGTGCCTGTAAGTGGTGATGTCACATTCAGATTGGAATTCCCATTCAGTGCCACCTTCTCAGCAAAGCCTTTTCCCAGCTAACCTATTTCAAATTGTAAACACCGCCCCACCCTCTTTCCATGCTTTATATTTTCCATAGTTCTTATCACCATATAACATGCCGCATATTTGCTTTTTTGTTTTATTATCTGTTTTCTCCACCCTCCATGTAATCGTAATGTAAATTCCATGAAAACAGAGACGTGTGTATGTGTGTGTGTTTGTGTGTGTGGCTTAAACAATACAAATTTAATATTATACAGCCTTGGAGGTCATAAGTCTGAAATGGTTCCTCTTGAGCTAAAGTCACGTGTTCCTCCTGGAGGTTCTAGGGGAGACTCGGTGTCTGGCTTTCTAGAGGTCACTTGCATTCCTTGGCGCATGGCGTAGAGCTAACAAAGGCAAGTGCAGTCCAGTTGAGTTCTCACAACACAGCACTTCAACCTCCTCTTCTGCCTCTCTCTTCTACTTTGAAGGACCATCACGGTTACATGGAGCCCTTTGTGTTTTGTCCAATTCTGTAGCGGTAGGATCTAGGACAATGCCTGGTACAGAGTAAGTTTTCAGTGAATGAATGTCTAACAGGAACTATGGGTCTGAGTTCAGGAGAGTAAAGACAGAGACCTAGATGTCACCAGTAGATAATAAGCCATGGAGTGGAGAAGTGAATCCAGAGAGAGTTTTGTAGAATGAGAAGACCTGTGAATCAAAGGAAGGAACATTGAGGAACGGCAACATGCAAAGAATGGGTGGAAGCAGAGCCCACTGGGAGGACTGGAGTGGGAATTCAGAGACATGGGGGAACAAGCAGGAGAGCGTAGTAAACAGAAACTAAGGGAGCAGAAAGTTTCAAGAAGGAGCAGGCGCTTGGTGCTTCCAAGCAGTCCGACAAAATAATGGCTCAAAGATGAGTGCTGGACCTAGGAACCTTAACATCACCTTGGGCGAGCACATTGAGGCCACAGTGGACACATTCTGAAGACAATAAAATGGTATAATTATCCATATTCTTAGGCATTCCTTCCCAGACTGAAATATATGTTTATGTTTGCCTGACCCCCCACGGTATAATCAGAGCAAGTCTAACATCCTATGAGACTGTTCAGCCCAAATAGGAATAAAATGCATGTGTCTTGTCTAGAGACATTGAAGTCTTCATCCAAGGTGAAATTAGATCATGGCTCTAATTTGCCTCTCTTCCCAAAGGCCTTTGGAAGAGTTGAAATGCATGTAAAACGTGGAGGAAAATCCCAGCACAGGGCAGCAAAACTCCATGTTGTCTATAAGGTATGAAACTCTGGTCTGAAGACACTGGCAGTCTGGGAGGCAGAGCAAATGTGATGGCAGGTATTTGCCCAGAAGGCTGATGCAATCCTTGTGTGGAAAGGAAAGTTTATTGCTGCAGGCGTTGTTTCCCTTCTGGAGGCAGCGTGTCTATATATGTGCTCTTAATGAGAAACCTGCCCTCAGGATATCTCTTACAGGGGCTGCAGAGGCATACAGCACTGTTCATAGGAATTCTGCCCTGGGGAACAATTATGTTATTGCAATAATTAGAGGCACTTCATCTCTGTAATAATGGAAATCCTGTCTTGGAGGCAAAACAACATCAAAGCAACTTGAGCATCATTGCTCTAAGAAGAATCTGTTGCCCTGCTTATTGGCAGTACTATATCATTTAAATTTTGCATGTGTAGTCATGGAAATAGGCAGAGCTTATCCTGCTCTCCAGTTCAGACCTGGAACTTTCCCCCATTCCTTCCGTCTGTCTCTCCTAGAGCCATGCATAAAATAGTTATGGCTTTGAGTTCCCCTGAAGAGCAGTTGCGGAAGAGTTTAGAGACATTTGTTTTTAAATGTCTGTAATGGTACACAGACCCTGTCCTGTGGAGACTCCATGAATTTAACCCTCAGCCACCAGCCTTTCCTACCTCAGTATAGTTATGTCATATTGTTTTATGGCCAGGATTTAAAGTGATCTCCAAATTCAGGCAGGGACTACCTGCCACCTGTTCTATTCATATGCTCACAGTATTGGTTGTGCCTCAGGATATGCTGGCAAGAGAACTGAATTTTTATGTGGAAGTATTTTCAAAAAAGTCCCCAATCTAAAGGCAACACCTGATAAAATCCTTCTAGCTGTCTCCCATGTTCATTGTTTCTCTGTCAGTCACTCCTCTGCCCCTGTCCTAGTTTCTACCCTTATTATCTCTTGTATAGACTTTGCCACTGTTAAACTAACCTCTTAACTGGTTTATTTGAAACCAGCCCTCACTCAAATCTTCCACGAGATCAAACTTCCCACATCACATCCCTGATATATTCAATTCAGTAGACATCTGTCACACCCTTCCTCCGCATAAGACACATTTGAGATTATGAACATAATTTAAAACACGGTTCTACAGGTGTCCTTTTTTTTATTCGAGTATATTTGCTTTACAAGGTTGTGTTAGTTTCTGCTGTACAACAGAGTGAATCAGCTATATGTGTACCTGTATCCCCTCCCTCATGAGCCTCCCTTCCACCCTCCCCATCCCATCCCTCTAGGTTGTCACAGAGCACTGAGCTCTGTGCTATACAGCAGTTTCCTACTAGCTATCTATTTTACACATAGTAGTGTATATATGTCAGTGCTACTCTCTCAAATCGTCCCACCCTCCCCTTCCCCCACTTTGTCCACAAGTTCATTCTCTACGTCTGCATCTCTTTGCCTGCCCTACAAATAGGTTCATCAGTATCATTTTTCTAGATTCCATATATATGCACTAATACAGGATATTTGTTTTTCTCTTTTTGACTTCACTCTGTATGACAGACCCTAGGTTCATCCACATCACTACAAATGACTCAATTTTGTTCCTTTTTATGGCTGAGTAATATTCCATTGTATGTATATGCTACATTTTCTTTATCCATTCATCTGTCAGTGAACATTTAGGTTGCTTCCATGTCCTGGCTATTGTAAATAGTGCTGCAGTGAACATTGGGGTACATAACTCTTTTTGAATTATGGTTTTCTCAGGGTATATGCCCCTTAGTGGGATTGCTGGGTCATATGGTAGTTATATTTTTAGTTTTTTAAGGAACCTACATACTGTTCTCCATAGTGGCTGTATCAATTTACATTCCCACCAACAGTGCAAGAGGATTCCTTTTTCTTCACACCCTCTCCAGCATTTATTGTTTGCAGATTTTTTGATGATGGCCATTCTGACCAGTGTGAGGTGATACCTCATTGTGGTTTTGATTTGCATTTCTCTAATGATTAGTGATGTTGAGCATCTTTTCATGTGTTTGTTGGCCATCTGTATGTCTTTTTTGGAGAAATGTCTATTTAGGTCTTCCACCCATTTTTCGATTGGGTTTTTTGTTTTTTTGATATTGAGCTGCATGAGCTGCTTGTATATTTTGGAGATTAATCCTTTGTCAGTTGCTTCATTTGCAAATGTTTCCTCCCATTCTGAGGGTTGTCTTTTCGTCTTGTTTATGGTTTCCTTTGCTGTGCAAAAGCTTTTACATTTAATTAGGTCCCATTTATTTATTTATTTATTTATTTTTTTCCATTTATTTATTTTTGTTTTTATTTTCATTACTCTAGGAGGTGGGTCAAAAAAGATCTTGTTGTAGTTTATGTCAAAGAGTGTTCTGCCTATGTTTTCTTCTAAGAGTTTTATAGTGTCTGGCCTTACATTTAGGTCTTTAATCCATTTTGAGTTTACACACAGAAATCTCTTGCATCCCTATACACTAACAAAGAAAAATCAGAAAGAGAAATTTAGGAAATAGTCCTATTTACCATTGCAACAAAAAGAATAAAATACCTAGGAATAAGCCTACCTAAGGAGGCAAAAGACCTGTATGCAGAAAACTATAAGACACTGATGAAAGAATCAAAGATGACACAAATAGATGGAGAGATGTACCATGTTCTTGGATTGGAAGAATCCACATTGTGAAAATGACCAAACTACCCAAAGCAATCTATAGCTTCAGTGCAATCCCTATCAACTTACCAATGGCATTTTTCAAAGATCTAGAACAAAAAATATTACAATTTGTGTGGAGACACAAAAGACCCTGACTAGCCAAAGCCATCTTGAGAAAGAAAAATGGAGCTGGAGGAATCAGGCTCCCTGTCTCCAGACTATAGTACAAAGCTACAATAATCAAGACAGTATGATACTGGCACAAAAACAGAAATATAGATCAATAGGAACAGGATAGAAAGCCCAGAGATAAACCCACGCACCTATGGTCACCTTATGTTTGACAAAGGAGGCAAGAATATACAATGGAGAAAAGACAGCCTCTTCAATAAGTGGTGCTGGGAGAACTGGACAGCTACATGTAAAAGAATGAAATTAGAACACTACCTAACACCATACAGGTGTCATTTTGAAAGGGAAAAAATTTCTACAGTGCTTTAAAGGAAAGAGGCTTTTCATCTTTTACAGGTATAAATTTTAGTTTTTAACAGTATATAAAATATCATTGTATAGTCTCAACACGCATATACATGTTCATATTTTGATATACATGCAGAGAAAAAGCCTGGAAAGAACTCCACCAAAATAGTAACGGTGGTTTCCCTGGGAGTTGGGAGTATGGATTTCTTCCTTTCTCCTTTCTTCCTTCTTTCCATCCTTTCCTCTCTCCTTCCTTCCTTCCTTCCTTCTCTTTACAGTTACAAATTTTGTGTTTATGGGTATGATTTTTTTATTGTTTATTTCCCATAACAGGCTGAAATGACCATGAACAAAGATGCCATGTGTGTTTGAGCACACGAGTGCCCCCACTCCTGGTACTGTGCCTAGAATACCGTAGATACTTAGGATTTTTGTACGAAATGAATGAACCAACCATCCTGCATCATCTGATTCTTAGAGGAGATCAGTGGAGAAGGTGGTGATGGGATATTTAAGTGAAAGGAGCAGCAGGAATAAAACATATTCAAAAGGAAAGTACAGAGGAATTTATGAACAGGGGGAGATCAGGCTGAAAAATTTCTCAGAAGCAGGCTGAGGAACCGGTACTTCACTGGGGAACAGACAGAGTTAGGAAATGATTTGGGCATGGCTTTCCGCACTCCCTTTAAATTGTTTCTCATCCTTGATCAGTTGTGTTTGATGTGTGTATTCAGAAAGCATCTGCTGGGCCTTCTTGTGCACCCATCTGGGAACTCACTTGACCTTCCTAGGGTCTCTCCATCCCTCAAGCAGAGATCCACAAGTATTTCCCAAATTCAGGTCTGCAGGCTGGTGCTGAGCTAACTGCATTGGGACCAACAGAGGTACATTTAAAAATACAGAATCCCACTCTCTGTCCCCAAAGATTCTTTCTAAGGAATCCTGAGATGAAACCAGGAGTCTGAAGTGGTTTTTAAGTTTCCCAGGTGATTCTAATGCACAACCAGGTGTGGCACTATATTAGTGGCTTCCCGTTACCCTCAGGACAGACAGCCCATCACATGACCAACAAAACCCTAAACTGGTCACGCTCCAGCCACACTGTCCCAACTGCTCTCTCCTAGTCTCCCTGAATCTTACTTCTTGAGCCACGTGGACCTCCTGTCATTTCTTCAAATGGCCTTATGCTTCCTGCCATAATGCTTTTCAACAAGCTGTTCTTTTTGCCCAAAACTCTCTTACCCAGTGCTTGACAAACTACAGCCCCACAGCCAAATCCAGCCCTCCACCTGTGCTTGCACAGCCCACATGCTTGAGAATGGTTTTACATTTTCAAACGATAGGAAAAAAATAAAAAGGAAAAGAGCATTTTGTGACACATGAAAATTAGATGAAATTCAAATTTCAGCATCCACAAATAAAGTTCTGTTGGACCCGGCCCCATACTCATTCATTAACAAATTGTCTAGGCTGCTTTTGTGCTACATGGGCGGCAGGGTTGAGTAGTTGCAGCAGAAACCACCTAGCTTGCAAAGCCTCAAATATTTCCTATCTGGCCCTTTACAGAAAAAGTTTGTGTCCCTCGATCCAACTCATGGCATGTTTCTAGAAATGAGGGGTATTAAAACATCTTCCAGTAACACAACTCTCCCTTTGCCTGGCTTTTTTATTTTGGTTTTATTTTGGTTTGCTCTCTTTTACCTGTTCTTTGTGACTTATGTTTTGATTAAATTGTCACATCAAATGCAAAGTGAAGAGGAAGTAATTTGGCTGGAGACCTAAATGCTGTCCCTTCTGTCTCTAGAGCAGTGGCTCCCAAGTTTTGCTAGAGGGAACTTCTTTTAATGCCCCTAAAGCCGTGAACTCCCTGGAGAAATCAGCAGAGGGGAGCTTGCAAAGTGAAGACCCAAAAGTGAGAGATGTTGACGATGGAGAGGGAAGTGTATTTCTGGATCCTCTTCCCCAAATTTCTAGAAAACCAGTAAAAGAATGAAGCGATGGGAACTCTTCATCCCAGGTTAAGCATCTGTGGTTTACACTGACTGTTTTGCAGAGGGGTTTTCATTTTCACTTTATGATTATAAAAATTATTTTTTAAATGATAAATGGTCTATTTCAGTTGAAGGAGGAGAGAGGAGATAGAAACTCCAAGACTCGCTTCCTAGGGTTTTACAAAATTCAGCTATTATGACAATATATACACACATGAAACAATTTGGAAACCACCAGTGAAGTAAAGATTTACATAATATCTTCCAAACAGAAATAGGCGGCAGCGCTTAGGGAACACACAGAGAAGAAACTCTCAGAGTTAGGCAGGGTCTGCCAGAACTGGCTCCCAGCTGGAGTCTAAGCAGCTGTGAAAGAAAGTGGCTGACATAGGCAGAGGGGGAAGCGGGAGGTCTCCGTGTGGGAGCTCGTGTATGTGCAAGATGAAGGGACAGATGTGAGCAAGTCAAAAGGGATCCAGCCAAGTGGGAGACTGGGTGTCGGTGGAAGAAATGGAAGAATAATCAGTAGGGAGATGCTTCAGGTTTCTTAAGAAGAGATGATTAACGTTTTGAAGTAATGTTGACATATAAAATAATAGTGACAAAAACACTGTGAGTCGTCTTGGCTCTGAAACAGCTCAGAAATCTCTAGTTATTAAGTTGAAATGAGACTTTGATCTCCCTTTATGTCACTAGTACATTCACGAATAAACCTTGTGCCTTGGGAATCCTTGGGGATTCAGGATACTGATTACTTTGGCTCTTTTCCTGTATTTCCTAGTTATCTTGTGACCATCGCTTTTCTCCCATTTGTGAATAATATTACCTCACTTTTTTCAGTCTTGACTATGCCCTCTGCTAAACACTTTAAATGTGTTTTCTTTTAGTCCTCAGAAAAACTTAATGAGATCAGGCCTATTATTAACCCCATCTTTGAGATAAGGAAATCTAGGCCCAGAGAGGGTTTTCACCCTACCTAAGGTTGCAAAGCTTGGTAGTGTTAGAGCTGGGATTCAAATCCAGGTCACACTTATTCCAGAAGCCATGTCTCTACCAGCTTTGCTTGAAGAAGGAGCAAGCATTAGATGCTTCTCTCTCCTTAAAGAGAGCATGGAATCTGGTGGTAAGCCAACAAATTATTCGTAAAAATAAAGCGCTGCTTTCATTACCTCCCTTTTGAAACTGGAATATTGCTGATGCCTTTAATATAGATAAATTGGCCAGAAGCAGCTTTTACTCTTACTCATTTCGTATTTTCAATAATAAATTGGCAGCCTTCAGATCCATGGCTTTCTAGTTTCCTGGGGAAAGAGGCATAATGGTCTGATTTCAGGGCTTGGGTTAGAACCATGTAAGCCCCTTGGAGAAGAGGTAAATTAAGTCCTCGAACTACCTCAGCAGTGCCTTTGTTCAGAGAAAATAGCTCTGTATCGTCAAATGGATTTACACGATCATGAAAATATTCAAGCCAAAGTGGCATGTAATTCAGAGCAATTAGAACTGAAGTGATGTGACTGGATATTAAAACCAGAAAGACAATATTTGTGCCTCCTCAATAGAGACAAGGCAGCTAATTTGGGTTCCTCCTAACTTTGTCATCTCTAGAAATAGTATCTGCTAGGCCGTGTCGATGCTGTATAAATAGTGAAGGTCTAGTGTCATGCCCTACGTTTGACCCTATATTTCTACAGTGCAGTTTTATCCTCATATTTCAGTCACAGATATGTCAGAGTTAATTAGCTCTCTACTAGTAAATATCCATCATGGTGTTTCTAAATCCCTTTTCTAAATGATCTAATTAGAGCAACATTTGGCTCTCTGTATAATTACAACATATGGCGCCTAGAGGGTACATATAGTAGAATTATAGGTTGCCTGATGAGAAACCCAGGTAGTAGATAAAAGGCTCTATTAAGCAAAGTTGCTCTGTGCGTGTGCGCACGCACTTGTGTGTGTGTGTGTGTTTTAATGCATACAATTCCTCCTCCTCTCCCCAGAATAAGAAATAGGTTGTGATTCACCTGTCCTTCCCACATGAAACGTAATTATGTCATAGGAGTTTTACACTTCTAAATAAAACAAATCATTGATACTATTAGCATAAATTATTTAACCCTCCAAAGCTCTGAAAGTTATCTTGTGAAGTAAGTCAGCAATGCTGGAAGCGGCTCTGTATAAGATAAGTTACTTGATGGATGTATTCCTCCCTCCAAGCAAAGTAACCTACCCAAATGGCTGCAAAATATATAGCAAAAATAGGCCTGAATCCTTTGAGCAATAATAAAAAAGGGGTTTTTAATGCCTACTTATCATCTCTGGAAGTAGACTAACCAGTTTGGTACATGATGAGTTCAGTGTCAGTGTGTTGAATTTGAAAGGCTTATCATGAGAAGGTATCCTGGACTCCGCTTGGACGGGCTTGTAAGAGCCAAACGTGCACATCTCTCCTCAGGACCATGTTCAGTGATGTCACCTTGGTAACTTGACACTGACCATAGCGGGAGTATTTACACCATGGAAATTAGCACACATCAGGACATTCTTTTCCTTAGAGGGCCAGTTGTTAAACATTTACCAGCACATCATTATTTGCGGGACATAACACAGCTCAGAGTTGGCAGTGCCACTTTGGAGTTCATGGGAGAGATGAAGACTAGAAACAGAGCTTTCCAGCTCATCTTCTTTGAAGTGACGACGGTGAATAAGTTTAATTGAGAAAAAATGGGAAAACAAAAGAGTTCTGGATAGATTCTTCCAAACTGTCGAGTGCATGAAAGAGAAAAAGAAACCCCAAAACATTCATCAGAAGACTAAGAGGAGAATCAGGAAATTGGGGTGTTGTAAAATCCCAGATAAGAGAGTATCATAATTGGCAGTATTTGACACTGTCGGGTATCACTGAGAGGTCGTAAAGAATCAGGACCTCAAACTATATTTGGAGTGGTGTTAATGAAGTGAAAAGTAACTTTGAAATAAACACTTTCAATAAGAGCAAAAGTTTTTTCTGGCCGGATCAGTAACTGATTTTTGCAGGTGTCATGTAATGAAAAGAGAAAGATCAGATACACTGGAGGGAAGTGACATGTTTGTGGCAAGGATGTTATTAGGATGGAGGGCGTTGGGGCATATTTATAGCCTGAGGGGAATCACACCAAGGTAAAGAAGGAGTTAACAATGTAAGAGAGGGGAGGTATTCTCAAGGAGACAGGAGGTGTCAGACCTGAAATCAATTGTGGGAAAGAAGGATGAACCTGTCTCCTCTGACTGTGGGGAGGAAGGGAAGGTAGGTGAGGGCACAGAGAAATGTGTGAAGGAGGGAGCTGAGGAATTTCATGGAATATGGCCTTGATCATGATCTCCATAAAATGAGAGTCAAGGTCATCTTATGAAAGTGTGGCCATGGGAGGTGCTTGTGTGCTTCAGAGAGAAAGGTGCCTAGACTGTCATCTATGGTCAATGTGATAGCAATTAGATAAGATTTGGATTGTGCTTTTTATGTTTTCTGTTGCTTCCACACACACTGACTTTCCCATATATTGATTTGCTCTAAAGGGTTTTATTCGAAAAGAGGTGGTTTGTTCCAAAGGGTGCATAAAATTGTTACAGAAAAAAATGAAACTGCCTGCTCTTAACACCAAGAAAAATGTTTTTCAGCTGAACTCAATGTGTTCTGACTCAGAAAAAACAATGCACTTTAAAATTATTCTTCCCCGTCTCGTTTACTCAAGGACTCTCACGCCTTCAGTCACCCCTGTTCTTTCCTTCATCATCACACTTTCCCTCTGCTTTCACTTTCTGTTGCATCGTTCTGGTCAGCGTATCTTCATCTTCCTCATCTACCTCCTCCCATGGCTTTAAACTCCATCTGTACTAACAGCTCCCGAATGTACATCTTCAGTCTAGGATTGAGCAATTTGGGCTTGACATGCCCCAAAGAGAACTCATTCCAGCCTCCAACCTCCACCCTAAAACCTATTCTTCCTCTGCTTACCCCATCTTCCTCTGGTTGTTCCAGCCAGAAACCTAGAAATCATCTTTGATTTTCCTCTTCCAACGTCCCACATATCCAATGCATTAGTAAATTTTGGTAATTCTCCTTCCAGAGAATATATAGAATCTATCTCCTTTCCATCTGCTTTGTCTGTGCCCTAGTCCAACCACCATCATCTCTTGTTGGATTATTCCGGTAGCCTCTGTCTTAGTCCATTTGAGCTACTATAACAAAAACACCGTAGACTGGGTGGCTTAAACAACAAACACTTATTTCTCACAGTTCTGGAGTCTCTGGGAAGTCCAAGATCAATGTGTCTGCAGATTCAGTGTCTGGTGAGGGCCTGCTTCCTGGTTCATTGACAGCGGTCTTCTCTAACCTCATGTGGCGGAAAGACGGAGGGAGCTCTCTGGGGTCTCTTAATAGGGTGTTAGTCCCATTCATGAGGGCTTCGCCTCATGACCTAATCATTTTCCAAAGCCATCACACTGGGGGTTAGGATTACAACATATGAATTTCAAGGGGACACAAACAGTCAGTCCATGACATCCCCTGTACAGACCAGTTGCCCTGTACCATACTCAGCCCCTTCCAGCCTGCTCCCTGTACCACGGCCACAATGGTCTTTTTGAAGCATAATTCAGATCTTATCACTAACCCCTAAGACAGAAGCTGCTGACCAGGACCTTAAAGGCACTGCACGATCTGATTCCTTATTGTATTATTTTTGTTTCAGTATCCTCCCCTTCACTAATCAAAATGGCAAAATATCTAAGTGTATCTTGTTTTTCCTTAGATCTCCAGTGCCGTCTTTCCTCTTCAATTCCTCCTTGTATTTTTCTGAATTTGAGGTTACATACTTATGTCTGTTTTACCTATTATCTATCTTCCCAGACTAGTGTGTAAGCTAGGTAGGACCGGACCTGGTTTCATTCACCACTGTTTATCCAGCACTAGTATGGGAATAGTGCTGATGAGTTGCATCAGTAATTGTTGAATAAATGGAGAAAAGAATCGGTAAACTTACAGTGTATCTCATTTCACAAAGGATTTGAAGCTGCTTTAAAAAAATACAAGCAATAGAAAAGATAAAAGTTAGTAATTTAGAGATTGGGAATAATGGGAAATCAGTAGAAAACAAAAATGTCAGAAGTGAAATTAGTACATGGAAACACATTCTGTGTAATTCACAGATTTGGCTGTACCTGTCTTACTACCTAAGCAAAGAGAGAAACATAATTAGTTAAAAGAACTGTAGTATTTGTAAAATTTAAAGTAGTTGTTTTGCCTGATAGTGAAATTTTAGAAGAATATTTCCTGTGAGACACAATTACTATAGTAGATACAAGATTTCATAGATGTGCCTTATATTTTTTATACATTTGTCAAGGTATGTAGTGATGATAGGCAAGTTAGTAAATTCAGTTCTGCGAGATGGGGCCAAGAATGAATGAATGAATAGTTAATTTATTATTCTTTTTAAATGGAGAGGCTTGACCCAAGGGTAAAGATTTAAGTATCTACAGCAGTATTTTTCAAAGCTAGTTCTTGGGGTGGGGGGTGGTGTGTGACACATTTTATATAAAGCAGTATTCTGTGATCAAGCAAGTATAATGTCTATATTTCAAACCTTCTCAGAGCCTTTACTATGCTATTTGCACTGAGAATCTCCAAGAATTGTGTTTCCCAAACTTACTTGGAGTTGAATCTTATGACACAGAATACCTTAAGGGGCTGGGGCTTCAGGGGGAAAAAAAACTTTGGAAAACTTTCATCTAAATGAATGTATGGGTTCATTTACTTTAGTAATTCCATCATTAATTGTAATGGTCAGAATTTTAATAAAGGTTGGTTAGAAGAAATTTCAAGATTGTAATTACTGTCAAGAATATGAGATGCAGCTCTTCTGTTACCAGTATTGTGTTATCAGTTTAGACCAGGCCTATGCTATAAAATAAGTCAAGAGAATCATTAAGACCAATGGCAGAATGCTACTTTCAGGATGGTATGCAGACGTGGGTGGACAGGGATTCTAGCATGACTCTTCCAGTCCACAGCGTCAGAGATGGAAAAAGCTTGGTAAAAGCTACAGATACTTGCAAGTGTTTCCTGACATATTTTTCCACAGGGGTGTTAGTTGTTACAATGAATAGCTGTATCAAACGCAGACCAGCTCTGTGTATGTGGAATAAAAGCGTGAATGACTCAAGCCTACAATTAACCAAAGAAAAGCAGGGCTTTATTCCTAGTTATTTCCTGGCTGAAAGTTCGAGCACCGTTAAGGAATATGCAGCAACTTCTTAGCGGTTTCATCATCTTCCTTGTTAATTTGGCATCCAGCAGTGTATGTTGATTAGTAAATACTTGGTTATAAAGACATAGATATTATTCAGATCATTATATTATACAGTTTTAGAATCCTAGGTATTTATACTGGCCACAAACAGTTGCCTACCAATTGGCTTGAAAGTGTTTGCTTTACCCAGAAGGAATGCCCACTTTGCCTACAGATGTATGCATTTGTATATGTGATTATATAACAGTGGAACTGTGGTACCATTGTTTTTAAAAAATCCATTGGTAAGTTATTCCTCAGAAGTTCTTAGTATTTAATTCCTAATTACTTTTACCTTTGTCCTTCAAGCAGGCATAGTCACAAGGCAAGAACATGGCCTAAAGAAAAGTGGATTTTGTTTTGTTTTAGTTTTGCCCCGCACCTTCAAACACCCACAGAAACATCACACCTGGTTTATTAAATTTTATATTAACATCAACATTATGAGGTAACTAGAGTAGAAATTGTACTTTTCCATTTTATTACTGGGAGCACTAGAGCACAGAGTAAAAAAAAAAGAATCCAAGTAGTAGAATCTTAGAGCTAAGAGTAGTATCCAGTTGAGAACTTCTTAAACTAGATCCTCCTCTATAATACCATGTTCGTTTGCTTTCTAATAATTATTCAAAGCCAAGACCCATGATGTTGCTGACGGAGCTTTTATCATTTCTGCTTCTCTATAAGGCCATTTAATATTTAGTTCTGAATTTATAATGTGTTTTGTTTTCTTTGACTACTGAGCTCTTAAGCACTTATCAAAAATGAAGCAGGGCTTCCCTGGTGGTGCAATGGTTGAGAGTCCGTCTGCCGATGCAGGGGACACGGGTTCGTGCCCTGGTCCGGGAAGATCCCACATGCCACGGAGCAGCTGGGCCCGTGAGGCATGGCCGCTGGGCCTGCGCGTCCGGAGCCTGTGCTCCGCAGCGGGAGAGGCCACAACAGTGAGAGGCCCGCGTGCCATAAATAAATAAATAAGCAAAGCAAAACGTATACAAACTTGGTATAAAAGAATAGTTTCAAAGTTTTCAGTGATGACCTTCATCCTTATTTAAGGGCACTTACTTGAGGCCACTGAATTGAAATAAAAATGTAATATGAACACTCCCTTTAAGTTTGCTGGAAGCTTGTATAAGACCAGTATCTTAGGTTAGGTATTCTGGGAACAAACTCTGAGCTGGAGAGTTGCATGCAGAAGGGAAGCTAGGAAGGTAGAACTAGGCAGACAGAAAAGCTGCCCTGCTGTGTGGTCACAGTTGAGGCTTCAGCCAACCCCACTGGGAGCTTTGGAACTGGAATTGCCCCTCAGAGGTGTCCCATCTTGAGGCCGGGGGGACTGGTCTTTGAAACCCTGGATCAGCTAGTTACTAGCTTCAGGCCACCACCTGGAAGGGAGAGGGCTAATTTTGGTGTAGACAGTCCCCCACTGCAGAGGGCAGTTCAGTGAGGGACACAGCTGTGAGCCATCAACAAACAAGTCTCTTAGGCAGTGCAGGAGAAGAGTGTGCATTGGCCCTGAGGCGGGAATCTGGGTAGGGCGCACTTTTGTGTACAGTTGACCCTTCCACACAGGTTTGAACTGCTCAGGTCCACTTAAAAGTGGATTTTTTCTCAATAGGAAATAGTACAGTCCTGTACAATCTGAGGTTGTTTGAATCTGTGGATGCAGAACCGAAATACACTGCAGATATGGGGAGCCTCATATACAGAGGGCTGCCTATAAGTTATACGCAGATTTTTGGCTGCGGAGTGTCAGCGCCCCTAACCCTCGTGTTGTTCAAGGGTCAGCAGTAATTATAAGAACTGTCACTTATCATGAGAGGAATGCTTGGAACTCTTCATCAGCAAAAATATGTTAGCCAATCAGTCTTACATAGGATGGTCGGAAGAACCTGCTCTGCGTTTCGTCATGGTCAAAGCCTAAGTTGAAACTGATGGAGAGTCTTTCCTGAATGGGAAACAACACATGAATCCTCTGCCTGATTATGTTTTTCCAACCCTTTCCTCAAAAGGCAGATTCAGGGAGTCACCTACACAGTATCGCCTTTTCCATACGCTTGGGGACTCTCTGTCTCCTCTGAATTATTTTCTTCTTCTCTCCCACAGACTCCTCTGTCTCTTAAAACCCTCTGTGTGCTTCCACCTCCCTCTCTCGACCTCTCTTCCTTGACTTTTGTCTGAGATTGTCAGTCATTTCATTTCATTGTTTCCTTCCATGATGAAGGTGTAAAAGATTTATGATCCATATAGAAGGAGGAAGAAAGGAAGAAAATCAGGAGGGAGGGTAAAAGGAAGGGAGGGAAGGAGAGAGGGAGGGAGGGAAGGAAGGGAAGGGGAGCAAACCTTAATCCAACTTTTACACTGGACCAGTAAGAGCACCTTTTGGCCTAGTGCCTGTGATTTTTTAATGCAAATAATGAAAACTTTCTGTGCTTTGAGTTGCATGAGAAAAGACCCCTTTAGTTAGCCTAACTTGACGCATGGCCTTGCCCAGAAGGTGCATATGTGGCAAGCCTAAAAAAGAAAGTTTAAAAAAAAAAAAAAACACTTACATACAAATATGACTTCATGTATTCATTTGAATTGATCTTGGAATTTTCAAAAGTGAGGTAGAAGATTTGAATGCTGGAACTATTCTCTGTAACTTATATATGCAAGTAGGAGTAAGTACATTATGTATAGGGTCCAGAGATCCCCCTGTTTTCTTTGAAGGGTGGATATCTCTTCATGTAACTAGTGTCATCTCTGATTATGAGAATTTTAGGGTTAGATGAAGCTTTAGAGATCAACAGGCCAGTGTTTTTCAATCTATTTCTACCCCGCGGCGTACCTGTGGGCTGCAACATATTCCTACTGCTTGAAATGGTTCATCACACCCTGATTATGGGAGGAACAGGGGATGGAAAGCAATGGACGGAGGGAGCCCAGGAGCACATGATAAATAAGAATCTCAGGCAGGGCATGATTTGAAAAAAATCCCTCCAGAATATGCTATCATGCATGGCTTCCCAATCTATGGGAATCACTGGTTCCCTAGCACCAGCACTTTTGATCTAACTTTATAGCAAGAGTAGGATTTAGAATCCCAGAAAGATACCATCAGAAGATCCCAAAAGTCATCTAGCCAAGATTCTATGAATTCAGCTTGCAGGAAGGTTTTCTTTGGCAAACACATGACATTATCCAGCATTATGTTTACATTTTTTAATTAGATTCTAACCATTAAAATTTGGAATATGTCATGTAAATCAGATTTCTAATTTATTTTTGAAAAAACTAGATGATCTATATCAGCCAGCCTGCATTTCTATAGCTGAGCTGGCCAAAGGTGAGAAACAATTATCCTTTTAGCAAGGGCATGAAATCTTCTGTTACCCACACAACCCTCGTACCCCATATTAAGATGTAATGTCAGTTGGCCATTTATCACTGCTCTTGAATTATTGTTTTTCTTACAGTAGACTTAAAATAAAAGTAATATATTGATGGTATCTATTTCTCTATCAAAAATGGGAAAAAGAAAGCTTGGCCTAAAAGGCCACACATTTCAAAAAACAAAAAAAAGAGAGAGTGTGTTTTCTATGCACATAATTAAATTCTTGTTTTCAAATAGAAGCAGAGTGTATCATGAAAACATTCTCACAAACTTGGTCTGTGTATATTACCCACCTAAACCCTATATGTAATGGCATCTGTAAATCTAGATCTAGTTCTGTCCCTTTATGTTAGCAGTGATAATTTGGAGGAAGAAGATGGTTTGGAATCCCTGAGACGAGCCGAAGAAGGCTGGACAAGAATCTGCTTCCTGCTATCTAGCACAGTGTTGTTTTTATTTTCCCATGAATGGTTAAATAATAGAATCTCTGTATTTTGTCTTCCCTGGTGATTCTGCTAATCCACTGGTGTTTTTTCCTCCTCTTTTTGTCTTCGTTCCCTCTGTCATACTGACATGCGTGACAGGTTGTCAATTAGCCATGTTTCCAGAGTGTATTAAAATTTGAACGTGAAACCTATAGTCAGACCTCTCTTCCGTTATAGATATCAGGCATCTAACAACACCCCAGGTGAGGGGTTTTTTCGGCTGTTTTTCCTGAGCGGCTGATTGTCAGCCTAACTTATTGGCTGATTGATAAAAAAGAGAATTAAACTTGCCTTTTAAATAGGAAATTATTCTATTCTAACATTATTGCTCATGTTAAACTCCTGTGCCATTAAAGCTGTCTCTTTTGAATGGATGGGCCCTGGGTGCATTGTTTATTCAATTTAATTGTAGGAAGAAAAAAAAAAAACCTCATACAAGGGAAATGGTTGTTTGAACTGGGTTTTACCAGTCACAAGCCTTGTGAATGAGTGTCCAATTAAATACTGGCTCGCTAGGACTGGTATAATCATAACATCTGTTATCTTAATTAAACAAGTTACTATATAAAGGAGCTTTCATGGCTCACCTTAGAGTAGGTTCTGACCTAGAAACTCTACAAAGTCTTGTTCTCTTTGGGGGATTTGGTTGTGAGTCGTGTTCCCAGTTGGTCCCATTATGTTGTAGACCTGACAGGCTCTGTGATCTGCAAACCTACACATTTGTTCGAGCCCACGGAGCCCAGGGATAGGAAGGAACTGAAGTTCATGATGCGAAGTGGAACAAATAAGGAAGAACCCTCAGCAGGAGTGCTTCGTTTTCACTCTGCTCTACTTGGATATTAGGACTTGGAGGGAGATGGGGGGGTGGGTAAGTGATGGAAAAGGGAAAATTATCAAGTATGTATGACTCTCCCTTAGTGCCAGGACCAAGGAACACCCTTACCTTCAGGCATGGAGCCACAGTCCTGTATCCGTACCTTAGAGATCCAAAATGCTCTGAAAACAGAAGAGTTTGTTTGTTTGTTTTCCTTTTTTCTTCTTATTTGTCTATTTTTGGCAGTTTTGTAGCAAACGCATCTTGTGGCAAAATCAAACTGAGGCTATAGACGTTTTTTTTATCTCCTGTTTAATTGTTTTGTTTTGTTTTTTTATCTTGTGTTTAATTGCAGAAATTGTGTTTAAATCATGTATTGGATGGTTAGATGCCACATCAGACTTTCGGGGGAATGTTACCTACAATAAACTACGTGCCATGGTAGGATTCTTAATATGAGAAATCCTGAATTCTAAAACACAGCTTTCCCTGAGGATTTTGGGGTTATGTACTAGACCATTGTAAAGAAGATCTAATAAACTGAGACTCAGTGATATTAAGCCTCGTGCTCAAGGTACACGTGTACCTTGTTTTATTGCATTTTGCAGATATTGCGTTTTTTTACAAACGGAAGGTTTGTGGCAAGCCTGCATCAAGAAAGTCTGCTGGTGCCGTTTTTCCAACAGCATTTGCTTACTTCGTGGTGCCGTTTTTCCAACAGCATTTGCTTACTTCGTGTCTCTGTGTCACATTTTGGTAAATGTCGCAATATTTCAAACTTTTTCATTATACTTGTGATGATGATCTCTGATCAGTGATCTTTGATGTTACTACTTGCTGAAGGCTGAGATGAGGTTAACATTTTTTAGCAACAAAGTATTTTTATATTTTGAGGTATGTACATTTGCCAGCTCTTTCACTTAGTTGTAATCACACTGGATTTGTAAATAGTTTATCGAAGACATCAAGTTCTTCTCTGCCTCAGGGCCTTTGCACTTGCTCTTCCCTTGGACTGAAATACACCTCACTGATCTTCAGTTGTCTGGCTTCCTCTTGTCCTACATCTCATCTGACATGCTACTTCTGCAGAGGGACCTTGTTCCTGTCATGCAAACCAAAAAGAGTGATGGTAAATTAGGCAGATTTCTCTTGGGTTCATAGATGAGAGAACATCAGAAAGAATTCGGATATTATGAAAAAAAAACATCTTTTCAGGAAGTACCTTTTCACATTCATGCCATCTCCCTAATTTATTGATCCCAGTGCTCTGCCCTCTCTATCCAGTGGATGGAGGTATGAGCGGGTACAGCTGAGCCAACCAGATTCTCTCCCTCTTCAGGAATTAGAACTTTCCTATAGGCAGAACAAAGTCAGAGCAGAGTCCTTTGATGGCAGCTCCCTGGGGATACTCCTCCTTCGATTCTACTCCCTACTTCCCCAGAGCTACTTACTATTAATTTCTATCCTCTCCAAGCCATTTTTGTTCAGTTTCTTCTCCAGTTTGTAAGCTACTCCATATCCTTCAAATAAGTTCCATAAGTTAACCAAGGTCTGCTTTGGTTACTTAAAACCCCGTATCCCTAACTGATATAAGCAAACAGATGGATCATCTGTAACAAGATTTTTTTTTTCTTTAAATCTGCCTTAGAAAAATAAGAAACAACCCTTTAATGTCACTTGGGTATTTATCTTAGTTCTTAAAAATGATTACACCTTATCCCACTTGAACTAGACAACTTATTATCTTGAATATCTAAAACCTACGAGGGGCAGCCTGAAGCGCTGTGCTTCACAAAGGCATTTGCATTCAACTTAAGTAGTTACCATCCTGATTAAGTACGTTGTCCGGGACTAATGGCATTAGTTGAGCGTGTGGAGTGGCAGGATTCCCTGGAATTAAAACAAATGCATGCCCTCCAGAGCTCTTTTCTCTAGAAGGAGAGCACGCACTGGAGTGTGACACTACCCACCGCCATGGGCATGTGCTCAGCATTCTGGTTCTTACACTGGCATCTGTGAAGTTCTTTGGATGAAACCTTTTGGCTGCCTTTGTGCAGACTCAGGTTGTCTGGCATCTGTGTCCTCCCAGGAAGAATCATTGAACTTCTCTGCTTCATTGATTCTCGCTGAAGGAGATTTGGACAATGGGGTTGAACATGCCAAATGAGTTTGGGAAACCCCTAACACATCAGTATCTTGTTATATAAGCATTTTGTGCTCAGCAGTTAGACCTGCCATTGTCTGTGATGATGAGCAGGTTCCCGTCCCAGTGACGTCCAGATAGGGTACTTTGCCCATGTCCGTGCAATACGCTTGAGCCCAGAGATGCTGAAATAGACCCTCTTTCAGCAAAATGAGTGCCCGTTGCCCTGACAGCATTGTGACGGCATTGGGGCAGAATATCAAAGGCAGCATGGGACCCCTTACCTAGGCTGTAATTTGAGGCCCCCCAGCACCTTGTGGGTGTGGAGGAAGAAGAGATACTCCAGTATTCTTGGATGAATTGATTTCAACTCTGCATGGAGACCTTCCTGAATCCCAGGATGGTCTAAATCCCTGTTCTCATAGCTCATACACTTTTCTTTTAGAGCATTTGAAGCTGCAATTAGTGGTTTAGAGTCCATTCCCTACACTAGACTGTAAGCCCCATGAGGACAACATTGCCTGCCTTGGTCATTGTGGTATCTTAAGTTCTTAACACAGTGTTTGGCATGTAATAGATACTAAATCAATATATTTATTTATAACTTCCCACAAACAAAGTTTCATTCCTTCATGTGTATATCAGAACAGCAAATGTGACTCATCTCTCTATGACAGTTCCATTTATTTCCTTTCATTGCAACTCTTTTTTGGCAAGAGTCAGAATCATAATATGTGTGAATGTATGCCTCTAGTGACTTCACCTTCTAAACACTATTTTAGAAAGTAGTTTTGTTTTGGCATGCATGGATTTTAATTGCCAAACTAGCCACATATGTCACGGATCCCTGTGCTGGGGGCACTTAGATGACTGGGTGAACTAAAGGACACTTGACAGATTTAACAACAGCTACAGCAAGACCCAGGGGATTTCCAACCCTATACCCAGGTGCCTGGTGGGTTCTGGAAGTCACTCAACACAGAAAGGCCTGGCAACCGCCCCTGACCTGAAGCTCCAAATCCTGCTGGAGAGAAATCCTGCTGCCCCTGTAATAGGGAGCTTCTACTAAAGCAGAGACAAAAGTCCTCACAAAGAGAGAAGAAAGATAAACAGCATGAGAACTACTTTTTCCCAGAACAGCCTTGTCTAAAAGCCTTAGGTGGTTTTGCAGATGTACATGGAGCCTGTCTGGGCTCACAGCTTCCCATGTATTTTGAACTCAGTCCCGGAGACTCTTGGAACTTGAGGCTACTGCAGTGACATGATTAGATATGAAAAGGACTAGATGTGGGGAATGGAATCAGTGGCCAAGGTTTACCATCTCTGTGGCCTTGAGCAAGTCACTTAATTTCTTGTCTTTAGAATAGACTTAATAATAAGTACCTACAGTGTTCTGGTGAGACTGCATTAAAGGGGAAAGTGCTTTAGAAATGGTAAAGCACTGTGGAGGTTTTATTCTATAGATTTTAAACCTATACACATTTTTACAAAAATGGCATTCTCTCATACCTGTTTTATAACTTGACTTTTCGATTTAAAACATACAGTCGATATCATTTCATAATGCAAGTATAGAACGTATTTTCATTTCTTTCATTTTTAATGGCTAGATCCTGTGGCATTACGTGATTTTGTCAATTCATTCAAAATACTTTTAAGTTTTAGGCAACTCAGTATCTTCCTGAGAAATGCTGTTTAACTCACTGAAGTTCACGTCAGCCACTTCAAATCTCTAGGATTCTAATGAGAATTATAATAATAACCTTGGGAACTTCCAAGCAGTCATATTTTGGGCATCTCCACCAACATGACTACAGTAACAGCTAGCATTTTTCAAGTGACTAATATGTGCTAGGTGTATACTTTATATGAATCGCTCCAGAACATTCCAGCTCATTATTATCGTGCTCTTTTACACTTGTAGGAACTGAATGACGCTCATCAGCGTTAACTAACTTACCCATAGCCTTTCAGATGAATAAGTGGCAAAACCGTAGTTCATTTGTAGATTTATTTGACTTCAAAACAACATAAACACCATCATATCAATATCCTGTGTGATCTCAAGCTCACCACACCTATAGCTGATCTCACCATCTCACCCTTCCCTTAAATGTGTCCCCCAATGTACCCCATTCCCATGTGGGACACCATCACCTACCAGGCTGCCCTCACCTTCCCCAACACACCCTGAAACCACTCTTGTGAAGGTTAGTGACCCATGGATTGTCAAATCTAATGGCCAGGATTCATTCTTCACCTTGGTCTCTCAGTAACATTGGACACAGGTGTGGATCACTCCTTCCAGAGTGAAACCCTTGTTTTACTTGATATCCAGGACCCTGGTTTTCTTTCTCCACTGCAGTCACTCCTTCTTAGTTGAGTCTGTTGTATTCTCATCTCTACAATCTCCAAAGTGACCCAGGACCCAGTGTTTAGGCCTCTTATCTATCTGTTCCCTCTTCCTGGGTGTCTTGTCTTCATCTAATTCACAGCCTTATAAGCTCTCTAAATGCTAAGGGAGCCCAAGTTTTATCTCTAGCCCAGACTTCTACAGACTTCAGATTAGTATATTAAGTAGCCTATTGAACATCTACCTCAGGCTTTGCTTACTTGCCAGCGGTGCAAAGTTCTGACTCCAAAACATGAACCATCTTTCCCCTCAGTGAAAGGTGGGGAAAGCCATCAAGCTTTGTTGGGCCTATTGATTTAGATGACAAATGTCCTCCAAGCCACCTGCAGGAATTCATTGATTAATGGAGCCATTAATTCATCAAGCTATTCGTTTAAATGTTACTTAGCAGCAACATCATGTGCCAGGTACTATGCTCAGACTCTAGATAAAAATGTTAGAGCCATTTATCTAAGCACTAAGTAATTCCAAATTAAATCGATAACTTTAGAATCAGCTTTTAGTTTCCATAATACACAGTGAATGGAGGATTTCTGAATCACTCATCCCCGCCTTTCCTTTTCTAAAATAGATATTAATTCTTTCCAAAATGGAGATTTATTTGGATGTCATACAAGATAATTGCACCCTAGTAAGGCTGACCTAAGGGAGATTGAGTTTTCATTCAGAAACCTTATCTTGATTGCCTACACATCACCCAGCCTCCTCTGGTCCCTCTGCTTGATGTCATCATGTCAACTTGTCTCCTAGAGAGAAAGAGGAAATGTCACCAAAATGAACAAGGTCTTTCACCTTCTCCCTTTGGGTTACATGAAGAAGCTATTTATGAGCCTTGTCCCCCTGTGCCCAGTGGGAACTTGCAGAACATCAGTTACTACAGATGGACAGTATGTCTGGTCTCTCTCCCCTTTTCCACATATTAAATTGTCACAGTGTCAAATGTCTTGTCATCAAATATGGTGTTGCAAGGAAATTGCAATTATATTTATCAATTTTTCTTTTCCCTGACCTTTGGATTTCATTCAGTCTATGGAGAGTCCCTCTATGTGGTTCAGAGAACATGTGTCACCCAAATCAATAGGGCCAACAATGCCTGACTCCTTCCTCCTCTTTGCACTGAGGGGAAGGACCGTTCATGTATTGGAGTTGGAACGTTTCATGCCTAGGATGGATAGCAAAGACCTATAGCTTCAGTGCGTTTAATCTTGCAATGTAACAACGTTATAGTCATGCAGTCTAGGTCCAGTAAGTAATTACAACAATACCATATAGAATTTTCTAGTGCTTTCATCCTCTGTGTCTGGTACTAATTTTAAGCTTCTGTCTCTGGACAATTTTGTTTAGATTTTTAAGTCGTGGCTTTTGTTCTCTGATCTTTTTCTCTCACCATAAGAAGTCCTACTGTCAGAATTAAGTAGGTTGTAAAACGAATGTTTAACCCTGGTCCCTCTCCCCCTTCCCATCACCTGGAATATTTTGAAGGGGCATGTGGTAGATAACAGCAGGCTGATTCTCTAGCAGTGCAATCTTATTTTAATATTGGCTAAAGCAAAACTATTCAAGAAGGCAAATCTGTCAAGAAAAGTCTTATAAAACATTCCAAAGTTAAAAGGACCATTAAAAAGTAGTAGGCAGAGAAGACAGCCAGGTGGTCACCAAAATCTAAGAATTGAAAATTATAAGTCACACATAATGAGCAAGATAATATGCAAAGTCAGATTTAAAGATAAAATATTTCCCAGGACTCAAGTCTAAAATGCATATAAATATTATTTGTTAGCATGACTCAACCATCATCATAGTAAGTGGTATTTGCACGTGTCAGTCAGGTGGAGTGTATTAGGCTTTTCTCATTGCAGGTAACCAAATAAACACAAGGTCAGCTCTTCTCTCCACCATGTTGACTCTTTTCCTTCTCTGGGCCAAAAAATAGTTGCAGCAGCTCCAGACCTTAAGTCTTCAGATATTTAATTCCAGAAGGAAAGAGTGAGAATCATTTTCCAGAAAGTCCCAGAACAAGTCTCATTGCAGATCATCGACTTAGTTGGGTCATGCGATCATCCCTAATCAATTCACTGTGAAGAAATTAAATTCTGTGATTAGTATAAGTCTGGCTTCCATGTTTCGCTCAAAGATTTAGTAGTAGAAACCTAACAACATTATGTGGCTGAGACTGGAAGAGGGGTGGCTTTTCAAATGGCCATTATTAGGTATAGGACTAGTGGATGCTGGACATAGCTGTCTATACAAGAAGGAAGGGTCAAACTAGAAGATAGTGTGGAGAAATTGGAACTCTCATGCACTGCTGGTGGGAGTATAAATTGGTGCAGCCACTATGGAAAAGAATATGGAGATTTCTCATAAGATTAAAAATAGAATTACCATATAATCCCACAGTCTCACTTATAGGTATATCCTCAAAAGAATTGAGAATAGGAATTTATAGGTTAACTAAGAAAAAAAATAGAGAGGATACAAATTACTAATATGAGAATGATAGAGGGGATATCGCTACAGATCCCATGGACATGAAAAGAGTAATTAATACCTTGAGGGAGTCTGTGCCCACAAAATTGATAAACTAAATGAAGTGAGCCCATTCCTTGAAGACACAGTCTGCTAAAACTCACACAAGAAGAAAACGACAATCTGAATAGGCCTATATCTGTTAAAGAAATTGGATCAATAATTTATAACTTTCCGAAACAGAAAGCACATTACCCAGATGCATTCGCTGGTCAATTCTACCAAAACATTTCAGGAGGAAATTATACCACATACCTACAGTCTCTTTCAGAAGACAGAAATGGAGGGAATACTTCTTAATTCATTCTATGAAGCCAGCATTACCCTAATACTGAAACCACACAAATACATTACAAGAAAAGAAAGTACAGTTGACCCTTGACCAACTCGGATTTGAACTGTATGAGTCAACTTATATGAAGATTTTTTCAATAAATACTACAGTATTACATGGTCCATGGTTGGGTGAATACGCAGATGCAGAACCATGGATATGAAGGGCCAACTATGGGACTTGAGCATCCGTAGATTTTGGTATCTATGGCTGGTCCTGGAACCAATCTCCCATGGTTACCAAGGGGCGACTGTACAGTATCTCATGAAAATAGACATAAAAATCTTCTCCCCACTGGTGCGTTATAGGTAGAGGATTAAGAGGTACAAACTGTTATGTATGAAATAAGCTACAAGGATATGTTGTACAACATAGGGACTATAGCCAATATTTTATAATAACTACAAATGGAATAAAACCTTGAAAGATTGTGAATCACTATAGTGTACACCTGTAACTTATATAATATTGTACATCGACTACATGTCAAGTTGAAAAAAATTACACCTTATAAAAAAGAGAATGAGAAGACTAGCCAATGACTAGGAGAAAATGTTTGCAAAAGACATATCTGATAAAGGACTATTATCCAAAATATAAAAAGAACTCTTAAAATTCAGTGATAAGAAAATAATCCAGTTTTTAAAAAGGACCAAAGACCTTAACATACAACTCACCAAAGAAGGTATACAGACAGCAAATAATCATATGAAAAGATACACCACACCATTAGAGAAATGCAAATTAAAACAACATGAGATAGTACTATAGTAGGATAGTGAAAATCTGGAGCACTGACAACGCCAAATGCTGGTGAGGATTTGAAGTAGTACCTATCATCCATTGCTGGTAGGAATGCAAAGTAGTACAACCATTTTGAAAGAGTTAGTGTTTTCTTACAAAGCTAAGCATTCTCTTACCATGCAATCAAGGAATTGCATTGCTTGGTATTTACCCAAAGGAGTTGAAAATTTATCTTCACACAAAATCCTGCACACAAATGTTTACAACAGCTTTATTCGTAACGGCCAAAACTTGGAAGCAACCAAGATGTCCTTTGGTAGGTGAATGTATAAATAAACTGTGGTACATCCAGACAATGTGCTATTAATCATCACTAAAAAAAAAATGACCTATCAAGCCAAGAAAAGATATAGAAGAAATACATATTACTAAGTGAATGAAGCCAATCTGAAAAAGCTAGAAATTGTATGATTGCAACTATATGACTTTTTGGAAAAGGCAAAATGGTGCAGACAGTACAAGGATCAGTGGTTGCTAAGGTATTGGTCCATAGAAATTCACCAGCATAACTCAGACTATTGAATTCCCATAACCAGCCTTGCATCTTCCCTGCTACCTTTGCAACGTGTTCCTTTTAAACTTTAGCAAAAACAATCTGCACTTTTTAAATTATCTCTGTCATCACTCCCCCCCAGTGCAACTGTAAGTGATAAAAAGAAAGCAGCTATGGAGTCTACCTCAGGAAGCATTATGATATAATATAGGAAGTAAGAAATCCCTTAAGAAGCAGTGAAAATGAGGGAATGCAAGAATCAGGGGTGGCAGAAAGAAATTCAAGGTAGGAGAATCAGAGAAGTCTCCATAAAAGATAACACCTAAGAGGTACCGCACGTGATAATGAACATGTACGTTTGTGGAGAGGGTAAGGAGAGGTATTCCTTGCATTCCATGAGTCAAGTGGGGAAACTAAAACTAGACCTAAGGAATATAGATTTTATGAATTTCTAAATTCCTACATAACTGCAGGGCAACGAGCATAAAGGTGAAACAGCCATTGTATTGACTAGTTAATTTGCCCAAATGATTTCTTAGACAAAAATTGTGCCCCTAGGAAACAGAAGGATCAGCATTTCTTTGGGTATCCACATACCTACAGACAAAGACATGTCCGTAAAGAGAGCAACTGAGGCATTAATTGAAATCAAAGTTCTCGGCATCTGTGCTAGAGCCTTCCCCTGGATCATACTGAGTGTAATATATAAGCCCTTAACATTAGCTATAAACTATTCCTTCCTGCACAGGAATAAATATCATTACAGGAAATTACAACCATAATTTGACATCAAGAAAAGAATATAGGGACTTCCCTGGTGGTCCAGTGGTTAAGAATACACCTTCCAATGCAGGGGATGCGGGTTCAATCCCCAGTCGGGGAACTAAGATCCAACATGCCGTGGGACAACTAAGCACACGCGCTCTCAAGCCCGCACACCGCAACAAGAGAGCCCGCATGCCGCAACTACTGAGCCGACGCGCTCTAGAGCCTCCACACCACAGCTAGAGAGAAGCCCGCGCACCACAACTAAGAGCCCGTGCACCGCAAAGAAAGATCCTACACGCCACAACTAAGATCTGATGCAGCCAAATAAATAAATAAAATATTTTTAAAAAGAAGAAGAATAGAATAGAATCCTTTGAAGTCCTTTTAGGTCAATGAAATTAGCTTCTGGGGGAAATATATTAAAAAGAAGGAGGTGGGTGATATTTTCAGAGCAAGTTTTCAGAAGGCAATATATTTTAAGTTATGTCCGTAATATCTATAGAGTTTCTGTGGAAAGCTCTTTAAAATTATAAATACCTAACCATATTTCATTGTGATGAAACCAGAAAGTCCTCAAGTCTACACAAGGTGTTTCTGAATTCTTCAGATTGATTGTAACTTTTATAGCCCTTTTCACATTGATACCTCTCAACCTATTGTGTGAAAATCACTGAGGAGGTATCCCTTGTTTTAGAATTGGTATAGATAGTCTAATTATTATTTTAATTTCAATCATTTCCTTACCATTAAATTGAATACCTAGCCCATTCTTCATTTAAATGGGAGAACTCATCCTTTATTTTCAGATTCATATTGATTTGTGGCTGATTTATCACAAAGAAATCTTCAACTCATCAAAAATAATTTGGAATCTGTAAAAATCCTCTGGTGTCTTCCAGAGGTAAATTCCCCCAAAGACTTTTAACACCTATTAATTCTTTGTCTCACTAGCTATGAGAGTTTGCTGTCAGTTCAGAGGAAATATATAAGAAAATGTTAAAACCAGCTTTAATAACTTTCTAGTTCTATTTAATGTTGGTATAACTTGAATGAAAATATTTCAAGTCAGCATTTCAAATTCCACTGCCAAGGCTCAGGCAATATTTCCTGGACTCAATCATATGGATATGAAACACTGCCGCTATATCTTCAAAGTGCTTTGAAGATCTGTCCCATGATATCTTTAGAGAAAATATTCTAAAATGAAATGAAGAACTTCATTTTTGGATGAATTTTCTTTACATCTGTCACCTTCTTTGGTGTGAGTTCAGAATTTTAAAATACCTCTCTTTTTGAACCTGTGGAGATTTTAAGAGGCTACATCCCTAGTGGAAATTGGTTTGAGGTAATTCCCAGAAAAACCTTTGTTGAGATGTATAGCTGTCACTTTGGTTCACAGTAGAACCAGGAGAATGTAATATGTGATAATGACTAAAGCCCCTTTCAAAAAGAAAGTGTCTCTCTCTTCTTTTGTCCACAGATATATTGATGTCTATAGGTATACTTAATTGACAATGACCATATAGTCACTTTTTGTTAATATACAATCTCTCTCTGAAACAAATAAAAAAATACTTGAGGTAGCTTACAAGTTATATACAATAAGACTGTTCAAATAGAACAGTTAGACCTGTACAAGAAGGGAGAAGCATATATTAGTAGTGATTTGGATAAATACATATTAATATTTTGAGCTTCCTAGTAACCTAAGCCAAAAGAGAAATCAGTGAGCTACTAAGGTTCATTGTCTGAAAAATGTTATTGAAAAGAGACAACTTTCTCCTAATAGCCAATTATATAGCCAATTCAATTATTATTTGAATCCAGTAGTAGATTGGTTGCAGCAATGCCCCCAATTTTTTACACTTGCCTGCATTCATGCCCTTTGACATTGCCTTCCCACTTGGCTCTGGGCTTGGCTATGTGACTTGCTTTGGCCAGTGGAATGTTAGTAAAATTGATGCAAGCAAATGCTTTAAAAAGTGGTTGCCCATTAGAGCTTTTCCCTGGCTGCTTGTCACTACGCTGCAAATGAGATAAGGGCAGTCTTCTGGATGAGGAAAAGACACACGTCCCAGTCACCCCTGTCACTCCAGCCAACACTTAGCCAACGCACAGACTCATAAGCAATAAAAATGCTTGTTGTTTTAAGCAACTGAATTTGGTGGCTATTTGCTATGCAGTGACGGGTAACTAATACAGAGGCACATATGAGAGATATTTGATAATACAATGAATAGTGTCTTACACAGTAGTTTTTCAGCAACTACAGGAATATCTTCATTATAAAAAATGACAACCCTTGAGGGCATACCTTATGTAAAAATAAAAACACTTCTTATTTGCCTCAGTGCCTACTACATTAAATATTATCGAATTCCTGCTGAAGGTAACATGACCACCTCTGAACCAAACCACGTCATTAGAAACCAGCCATCCTTCCAGTCCTGCAAAGCTACCCTGCTTAATAGCTGGGGAAGCAAAGGCTATTATTACTGTCTCAAACACTTAAAATGTGGATCGGAGAGAATGAAATTACCAGGCTGCAGTTTAGCTATGGTGTCATGCTTTGAGGGTGAAAACAAAGCCATGTGCACAGAATAACCTTTTTTTGTTTGTTTGTTTGTTTTTCAGAATAACCTTTGAGGAGCATTTTATACAGGGAAATTGGTCTAGACAGCATGTCCTAAGTTTTTCAATCCATTAGATGCTTGATTTTTTTGTATTTTTGCTTTTAATTGCACTTCCTATAAGAATCCATTGCCTTTTTTTTTCTCCATCAAAGTCTGTTTAAGCTTGGGGAGAATATACTGGCAAGAAATATGCCAAAAAGATTGCATTTGAAAATTTAAGTTATATGACAGATGTCATTTGAACCTTGAGAATTACTGAATCTCTGGACCTTATAAAAATCATTTCAACTATTCCCCGCCCCCCTGCCATTCTTGAAATCCCTCTAAGAAAAGCCCAACTTGTTTAGCTCTCTTCTGCTAAAAATACCTCAACTAATAGAACCTGGTGGCCTTTCACGGAGAATTGTACCCCTTAGGGAAATTTTATTTATTAAGATGTTTATCCGTAAATAGAGTTTTTTTTTTTTTTTTTTTTTTATCATTGCGTTCTAAGCCAGCTCCCTGGTATGGTGTAGGAGAAATCCAAGCTTTCTTTTCTGAAACAGAAATGTTTGGAAACAGCAGCTCTCCCATCCCCAGGTTCACCCAAGTCTTTTGTTCACCAAAGCTAAATGTATCAGCATTCTTTGGTTGCAGTTAACAAAAATAACTCTAGCTAACTCAAGCAAACAAGAATTTCACTGCGAGGATATGGGGGACTTTGAAAATCCATGGAAGAAGCAAGTTTTGAAACTAAGTGGGCCCAAGTTGGTTCTCTGGGGTCAGGAAACAGGAAATGCAGAAGCTGTTTCTTTATGGGGGTAGTTTGATCAGGCTGCCACTGCTGAGTTTAATAAATCCCAACCATCTTCAGGCTCTTTGTCCTGCTATTCTAGGGGAAAGTGGTTGTGTGTGACCATTGTAGCATAGGTCCCAGGCCACAGGGGAAGAGAGAGCCCCTGACTACAGCCCCACCAGGTCAAATCCAGTGGGAAAAGATGTCCTCAAAAGAAAAAGTAGGTGCTACTATAAGGGGAGAAGGATGCTAAGTAGTCAAGAAACAACAACAAATGTTGAGCACCGTTCCTTCATTTTCATGTGAAGGGGCTTAGAGTTCCGTCCCCCTTCTTCCCACGCATCATCGATATATCCTAAATAAACACAGAAAAGTTTTTCAAAGGCTGTTGAATGATGGTGCCTTAGCTCCAGCTGCAGTCTGATCAGCACAGAGTAGACTGGGGCTATTCCCTCCCCGTTCTGGGTGCCATATAGCTATTCATGCAGCCCACGACTATGCTCACAGTTTGGGCAACCTCATCATTCCATTGTATCAGACTGAGTTTAGGTCACCTGAAATATATAGTAGTTAATTTCCTCACTGTTCCTCTAATCTACACCATGTCTCCCCTGTTGTGATCATCTCTCTCCCCTCTATCAAGAATACACTCTCCTGCTTTCTGTTTTTGCCTAGCTAACTCTTACTTTTGCTTCAGATTTCAGTGGCATCATCACTTACTTAGACCCAGTTCCTCTTATTATTAACTCTTATAATACTGTGTACTTGTCCTTTATAGCAGCTATTATGATATAATTTGACATTTCTGCATATGACTAGCTTCAAATTGGTTTAGAAATAAAAATCTAAAT
The DNA here is from genome assembly GCF_003031525.2 of Neophocaena asiaeorientalis asiaeorientalis. Taxonomy (NCBI): domain Eukaryota; kingdom Metazoa; phylum Chordata; class Mammalia; order Artiodactyla; family Phocoenidae; genus Neophocaena; species Neophocaena asiaeorientalis. The sequence continues at coordinate 3,694,987 of NW_020173397.1, read as the reverse complement.
TTCTTACTACACGGTCTGGCTCAAGCCTTAGCAACCAAAGTCATATCTCACCCCCTCCTCTCCCTTCCCACTAGCCTTCTTTCTGTTGCTGGAACACACAAATCTATCTTATTAATGTCTATATTTTATTCTTGGCACATATTCCTGATCTAAATTACCGCATTCATATATTTGCTTTATTGTTTCTTATCTCTCTCCTTTCACGAAAATGTCAGCTCCTGGAGAGCAGTGACATTATTTGTCGTATTTACTGCTGTGAGTATAGGGCTTCCAGTGGATGCTCAAGAAATATTTGTTGAATTAGTGAATGTGAGAAAAGTCATCCATAGAATAAATGGTCTTCTCCAAAAGAATTTAAGTTCCATGAGGGCAGAGACCTCATCAACTTGGCTCACCCAGGCTTTTCCAGTACATTGCCTGTCACACAGTAGTTTCTCATAACATATCTGTTTAATGGATGAAAGAATATCATATTTTCATTATTAATATTTTTGAACCTTCATAGAAACATTTATAATTATCCCTATTAAATGTCATTTATTATTATCTTCAGCCCAGCGTTCCAGATGGTAGAGATCATTTGGGAGTTTAATTCTGTCATGCATAATGTTGTTTCTGCCTTCTGATTGCACCCTGACTGATACACGATATGGGAGGGCTCCCTCTCACCTTTGTAGCGTCTGGAGAAGAAGTTGGTGTGTTATTCCTGTCCTCATCCAAGTAGTCAGCAATCTCACTGGAGAAATTTAGCCACCACCAAGACGGCATCTACATAAGAAAATTAGACTGGAGTCTAGCAATTTTCTAGGGCCATCAGTTAGTTATGAACATCCAATGTGAATAAATCACACTTCAAGTACATTTGTTTCCCACCAAATTGGCTTAGTAATTGTGTTGATGCTTCATTCATTGTCTTCTAAGAATTGAAAGGCTTGAGTTGAAATACCAAGTCTGCTAGTAAGTAGTTCAGTGTTTCTCTGACTTTAAGAAGCATACAGATATCTAGGAATCTTATTAAAATAAAGATTCTGATAGAGACTATCTAGGCTGGGGACTGAGATTCTGCATTACTTGCAAGCGCCCAGATATAACAGTATTGCTGATCCACAGCCAGACTCTGAGTAAGGAACTAGATAAGCCTGGATAATAATAATAAACAGTCTTATGCAAGTAAAGCTCTTCATAGTTTTAAAAGCAATATTTTGTATGTTAGTTTTTTAATCCCTGCAGTGACCCAATGCTTCATTTATAAATGAGGAAACCAAGGTTTAGAAAACTTATAATTTGCCTATAATTCAACATCTAATTCATAACACAACTGGAAATTTAACCATGTTTCTCGCTTCAGGAACCATGATTATTCCACCTTATATACTGCTTCACATCACGCCTGGGCCTCATTCATTCACAGTGAGTTTATTTATGCTTCTCTACACATCAGGCATTATTATAGCGGCTGGGGATATCACAGTGAATGAGACAAAGGTGTCACTTTATTTTTCTGATATGTAAAATGAATGACTGGCCCCTCCCAACTCCCACTGCCCTCCCACTGATTCTATTAAACTATACCATATTTACAAAATGTAATTCTAGAATTAAGGCATTATCTTAGACATCATCTTCTACCTGCATGGTCATAATTAATAAACCTAAATGCAGCAGGTCGTCACCACCATACAAAACATCTTCCCACATCCTTTGTCTCATTGCAATCAAGCACGTCTGAACCTTTGTTCACGCCCCTTCTTATATCCATTTCATATGTTTGTTCACATAATTCTCCTCTAAAATGTTCCTCCTGTGCTGTTTTTGGCCATCCTGGCCACAGCTGCCTAGTTCAGAGCCCCTTCATCTCTTGTCTGTCTAGTCCAGCAGCATCCAATAGAACTTTCTGTAATGATGGAACTTTTCCATATCTGCATTGTCCAGTGTGGCAGCCACTCACCACACGTGTCTACTGACCACTCACAAGGTGACTAATGCAGTCGAGGAGCTGAAATTTAAGTTTAATTTAATTTTAATTAATTTAAATGTAAGTAGCCACGTGTGCTTAGTGGCTATCTCTTGGGCAGCATACACCTGGACTCTGGCAGGAGCTTTCTTCCTGGTTCCACTGGCTTCCGTCTTGTACCCAGATTCATTTTCCTTACTCATTCACTAGCGTGATCTTTTTAAAATGCAAATCCAGTGGTATCCCTCCCATGCTTGAAGTCCTTGTCCCCAGGGTAAAATCTTTGTTTCAAGCATGACATACAGGTTCTTTGTGACCTGGTCCCTTGCTGAGTCCTCCAGCCTCCTTTCTTCCTCAAGTTAATGCCTGACAATGAGGTTCTGTTATCACATACTGTCCTTCCCATGTACGTATCTAATTCCTACATATCCTTTAAAAATCAGTTTATCTCCATGAAAGAACTTTCACAATTCATTCCCTCTCAGCACCTCTGCCAAATGTTCTCAGTATATCCTACAAATATATATCTATCCCTTCAGGAAAGAAACCACATTGTCTAATCTCTTATTTTTTGATGGTGATGGTGGTGAGATTTTCTTTTTTAGCCAGACTGTGAGTTGCTTGAAGGCAGGGACTATTTCCCATTCAACTTTATTGCCCAAGAACCTACCATGATTGGTAAGCACTCAAAGACATTGAATGAATGTAAGATAGAAAGGAGAGAGGAAACAAAGGAAAGAAGAATTAAACCAGTAATATACACAATTTTTAAAAATTTTGGCCCTTCATTATTTGGAAAGTACAAATTTCCAGTTCACTTTATTTTCTTATCATTAACAGCTGGTATAAATCCAAGTTGGACATGGTTTTTGGATGGCTTTCCTAAAAACAACTGATATTTTGAATTTAGTTTAAAATGTGCAAAACAAAAGACATTATGTCCTCTACATAGGCAGATTGTTTCAATCAGCCAAATCGCTTTTCCTTTCGCTAAAGTGTCTGAAGCTTTTTATTGACTGGCAACACGATTATGAATGTTTCAAGCCAGAAAACACTAAATCAAACCCCATCATTTTTCGGAAAAGGAAATTGGACACATGCCCGTGGTAAGTCAGTAAGTGAGTGGTGAATTCAGTCAGACTTTGTATGTACATGGACACATTCTAAAAGGCTAAGTTTGGGAGGAAAGCCATTTTGTTTTCTACATACCTGCTTCAGAGAAGTTTATGAAAAACCATGACAACGATTTTGATGAGATTTACCTTCAAATAAAAGTTACAAAGTTGTGCCCCCTTTTAAAAGCAGAGTCCGTCATCTGTCCTTGAACCATGCACGTTTTCAGTTGGAAGTTGGGGAAGTCTGCCTTATCTCAAAAGGCCATGCCTTTGGGCTTCTCTTCAGATGTTATCAGCTGGAACAAATAAGCTGAGATTGTGTTTGCTGTTTTTCTGCATGAATCTCAAGAACAGTTCCAAAAATGTTTGTCAGCAGCTGAACTGAGTAGGGAATCTGTGGGCATGTATGTATTTTTTCTCACAAGAAAATCACTTTCTAAGCGTCTTGGAAGTTGATTACAATATGTTTTTTTTTCTCCTCCTTCCTCCAAAGTAAGATAAATATCTGAATGTATCATTTCATACTTTGGAATGTGTTCCTAAACAGCTAAAGAAATGCTTCAGTGCTGAGAAAAAATGTGGAGGGGCCAACCTAAATGTATTGGGTTATATAATCCCTCCAAAGAACTCTGTCCCCAGGTAGACAAAGCAAGGTGAAAATTTTAGCAGTTATCCAGGGAATTTGCCCAGTTCAGACTTCTTTGTGTCAAATAATTTTTGCCTGAATTTTCTGGGAAACAGACATAGAACTAACGACAAACTTTGACTGATTTTGTTTTAAGGCAGGAAAGCATTTTCTGATGAGGTACCAAAAGGAAAGCCAAACACTTCCTCTTGTGTGTCATACAATCAAGGTCATTTTGAATTCACTCTCTTTCCACAAGCTATTTCTCACAAGAACAGCTTCCCAGCAGCTCCACTGCCACTACCACAGAACAAACATGTTTATAGTGTCTCTGAGTCATCCCTGCACTAGGTTTTGAGCAGAGAGAGGAAAAGAACTATATTTCATGAGCTCAGAGTCTGGTGAGGAGGTAGATAAGGAAGTGGACAGTTATAATCAGCCTAAGCACCCATAATGACCCCTTCTGATGTTTCACCATTTGACGCGTCATCTCTCGCCATACAAATATTTCCTCTGTCCACACTCTCGCCAGTAAGACTGTGTATTTGTCCCAACTCCTTGGATTGCAGATAACAGAAACCCAACTCAAACTGGCACACAATGGATTTTTAACTTTATGGAGGTGTAATTTACATAGCATAAAATTCACCCATCTTAAGTGTAAAATTCAACGAGGTTTATTAAATTTGCTGTTTTGCAAGTATCACCGTAATCGTGTTTTGGAATATTTTCATCACCCTTCAGAGTTTACTGGTGCACGTACCTGAAAACTCCAGAGTTTGGTCTCTGTGCTAGAGGAATATCTTCAAGACATGATTTCTCTAGGTTTCTTTCTCAGGCAAGCTATTCCCCGATATGAATTAGAGGTGACCCTTGGCAGATCATCTTCCGTTTTAGTAACTCCAGTAGGAAATGCTTACCTCTTTTCCATTTGTTTTAGTAAGTGTCTTAGGATAACACTCATTTACCCTGATTGGCCTAGAGTAAGTCACATGCCTACCCGTGAACCAGTCCTTAACCAAGAGCATGGGATACTCTCATTGGCCATGCCTGAGTCACATGAACAACCTGGTACTCAGAGGATGGTGTTATAACCACCAAGCTCTGTGGCCTGAGAATAGGGAGACATGGATCCCCAAAGGAAAATAGGGGTTATTAATATTACTAGACAAACTGGAATGGATTCTAGGCAGGCAATACAGTAGATGTCCACTCCACAGGAGAACTTGCTGAACTGAGAAATGCTGCTTCTTTCCTTTTGAATCCCCTGTAGTGGTTATCACAGTGCCTTTTATGTAACAATTGCTCAGGAAATCTCTGTGGCCTGATTGTATTTAGGCTAAAACATAGAGCAGACCAAGAATGAAGGACTCTGTGTTTCCTTATTTTATTGCTTGAGAAGGCTACCAAAATTAGGAAGATGACTAGTATACTTAAAAGCTGATAATTTAGGGCTTATTCTGAGAGGCTACATGGGCAAATGATAGAGAATGGCTGGATGTGTGTAGAAAGTCAAAAACAGACTCTTCCCCTGTGTAGGGCCTCCCTTAATGCCCTTTTCTCAGAAAAGTGACCCTAGTGAATGACCTGGAATCATTTCAGTGGTATAACATAAGCTGGCAAGGAACCCCACGCGTGTTGTAATTTATACTCAGCAAACATTTTTCTTCCAAACTATACAAATCTTTACCCGTAACGTAAAAACAATGCAAAATTCTGGAATGTTTGGAATAAATAATTTAGTACAATGAATACCTTGGAGTATATTGTCGGTAGAAAGAAATGAAGTTGAAAATTGCAAAGATACAACTTATATTTTAAAAGTAAATTTTATACTTAATTTCAAAAAAGGAAAATTGTTCGTAGTAAATTTTAGCATCCAGAGAAGCTTTATCTTCCAGTGCCTTTTAAAGTTTTATTTCTTGACAGGACCTTCAAATATGGCAACCCTATTTCTTTCTTAACTGCAATATAACTATTAAGATGCTGTAAAAACTTGCAGATTAGGTTGTAAATAGCAGCGATGGAAGCATCAACTCTTTTAGCCACATTTCCTAAAGTGCACTTTACGTTATGCTAGAGATAGATTTTTAAAATTAAGTCTGAGTGCTTATATAAAAAGTCCAGTTTCTTATTTTCCAAGCACAGTAGTGTAATTGTAGCTCTAATTTATGGCATACTTTGTAGGATTGCTGATTAATTATACAGACCTCCTGACGTTTTATACCCTTTTCAACTTTGTTTCACTCTGCTATTTGACTGCTACAAAGCGAATATCCTAAATCAGTTGTTATTCAGGTTACTTCATTTTTACAAATGAGTTTACTATTCACATCAGTTTTCCCATATATCACTCTAACTCGTAAATATTAAGCATCATTCTGCTCCTCATTTTTGGACCGAACTCATAGATGTACACACACATACACACACCCACTGATTTATTCACTCCCAGGCACACAATCAAGAAAAAGCTTCTAGTAAGTTCTTTATCTGAATCTTATCATCTCCCCAAGCAAACATGTCTAACAATTCTGCATCACTGAGATGTTGGACACATAAGCAAAGCAAAGCAAAAAAGCATAGATGCTAAACATAAAAATAAATATGATAAAAACATACCTAAGATATCACATTCTGGCTGGGTGTGCTTATCTGCCAGGATGACAGCCTGCTTTTTCTTTGGCAAAAGAGGTATTAAGCAGGATTTCAAGAGTGTTGGGGCTCATATCAGCCAGTCTGATTTTTTAATGATTAGAGATATCCAATTTGAATAATTCACTACTGTGAATTCTTTGAAAAAGAATGGTAGCACATTTGGTTTGTTGCTTGAGATTATCAGTATTTTCAGGGCTACTATATTCCTTTCATCATTCAAGTTTAACATTTATGCAAAAGCCCCATTTACCAGATTTTCCAAGAAATGTGGTGTGCTGATTATTAGAGGAGGATTTGCCAGAAAACTCTTTTGTACATATATACAGTACAAATATGTTCAGATATTATCCTGTCCTTCACTTTAAGTAAGTCAGATCCACGATGATCTTTTCTCTTCAAAACCCGCCCCGGCAACGTCCTTATCGAACTCCCCTTATCACTGACATATCTAAATTACTATCTTCTGTCTGTCCCCAAGACACCTTTAATTATAAGAGCTTCCTGCTTCTTTCTTAAGCTTCTTTCTTAAGCTCTTCACCTCTTCTGTCATCAGCTTCCCCTTGGAATTAGGGAAAGGTCCTTGCAGACTTTGGCTATTAAGTAGAGGCGGACCCATATATCAATTCCTTAAATGTTCTGTCATCATGAGAATTATTTATTGGAACCCATTACCTGTGTGACTTCACAGTTCTTTTTCGGTGGTTTGTCCGAAAAGAGTGAAGACTTTTCCTTGAAAAGAAATCACTTTCTTTTCTAGCCAGGGAGGAAAAAATAGTATAACCAAGAGATTCCTGTGTACATTTTTCACATGACACTTGGTTGAGTATTTGTTGAGAGAAAAGAAGATTGGGGCAAGGACTCGGGTTGATCGTGGAAGTTTCTCCAGTGCAAAATAGACTTGCAGGTACAGGGCACATACAAATGATTCCCCTGGAAAAGAAAATACCCAATATTAAATTCAGCATGTAGAGTCTTTTTACTGAGCTTCATAGAAAACAGTAGTACAGTTTACACACTTTCATGACTAACATTTTTATGGCATCTCTATTTACTCCAGGGCAATGATTTCTCTTTAGCCTTGTGCCATGGGTCAGGGGGAGCTTTGGGAGGCTTAGGCACTTTCAAAAACAATGTACATTGTTGCATTTGGGGGGGAGGGAGAATGTTATAATTTGTTTTCTATTCTTAAAGAGATCTCTGACTTCCACCCACCAAAAAAGGTTAGAAATCAAGGTTTTCATCCAAGGAGGTGTCACTAGTTGCCGGGGGCCAGCCCCAGCTGAACAGGATTCACCCAAAGGAGAAGACGGAGTCGGCGTGGACAGAGCTCAGTACACCTCTTCTTGGATGCAAGGATCTGACAAATTTATTTAAAATTCCAAAAGCTTTTATATTATATCATAATCTCATTTTTTACATTCCACATCCTTATTTTCTACAGCACTGGGCAAGAGAGACCACTTACACGGCACCAACCACCAGGAGGCAGGAAGCTTTGCAAACGAGAACTTTGCTTTTTCATATGTATACCTGACAGCACCAGCTTTGCTTGGCACTATGGGTCTCGTCCGTGCTGAGACTCAAAGGCATTTCCTATGTGGCTCCCAGCAACTAGTATCTCTACAGTTCTCAAGACTGAATTTTCATCCAATTATCAATATATTTACTGTGTACCTCTTTGTACGTAAAGGAGTATATAAAATAATAAGGTGACAGAAAGAAGTGTAAGACCTGGGCCCTGATTTCTGGAAATTCTTTGGGTAGGTGGGGTGATGGGATATTGAGGCAGTATATGACAAATGCCATGTGAGTAGATTGGACAACCTTGCAGTGTCATGAATTTGCCATAATGGGACCTGCCCAACACAGGTTGATGGCCCACTTGGTCATAATATTGTAAAAGGAGCTTGATCCTGGGAACATGGTTGAAATAGATGTGTGTTTCACAAAGTATGAGACTTGCGCCTCTCCAAGGACGGTACACAGTATACAGACATTGAATGCCAGTGAACCATGTAGTTCTCTGTCTTTCCTGAGTCCACCAGGGAGAAAGTCAGTCTGGTCCTACTGTGTCTGAACGCTTTTGAAATTCTGATTAATACCTCTTTTACCAAAGAAAAAGCAGGCTGTCAGCTCAGTATCCTGGCAGATAAGCACACCCAGCTAGAATGTGATATCTTAAGTATGTTTTTATCTTATTTATTTTTATCTTTAGCATCTATTTATGACAAGTGATACTGGTTTCCTTTATTTAGTTACTTTAATTTTAAACTTTGAGCCATTTAAAGAAAATATTGTGACTATTAATTTTGATAATGATGCGGAAAATAATAATAGTAAAAATGATCATTGCAGCTAACATTTATTAGGTATTTACTATGCACCACCACAGTTATAAATGTTTCATGGGTATTTTTACATTTAACCTTCTCACAAACCCTGTGAAATGGAGGTGCTGTTATTTTTATTTTAGAGATGGCAAACTGGAGCCCGGAGCGGCTAAGAGACTTTCCCAAGTCATGTGTCTAATAAATATTGGAGCAAGGATTCAAGCCATCTGGTAGTACATGAATATGACAGAAACTGGGAGCATGCTGGGGAGTTTGGGAAAGTTTAGATTGTACGACCATTATGGTGATACAGTTAGGAGTTTATGTTCTTTTGTAGAAGGCAAAAACTGATAGGTGCCACTCGTGTGCAGGGCAGGGGGGACTTACGGAATTGTTGCTGGGCCCTGGTAGTGCGGTTCTATCGTGATATTGCAGGAACTAGGAGACTCCACTTTGATTTTCTCTCTTAGCAGTGTTATAAAGTCCTGGGTTGAGGGGTTGAAGCACATAAACCTTGATCCTGCAATTCCCAAAGGGTTGAAAGTTGGTTACATAATCAAATTGAAACATTTTTTTCTCCAGCATAGCCAGTATAGCTGTTTGCGCAGTAGAAGCCTCTTCTCCTTACTAAATTATGTAATCTATGTAGTGACTCTCCCTTTCTAATTAATAATTAACATTGTCTTCCAGGCATTCTAGTCACTTCCCAGTAAAGGAACCTTCTGTGATTACAACCTTGCTGTGTTTTTATACATTCTTTTCTTTTGCTTCTGCTTTGAGACAGTAGTGTGAACACACATTTCTCAATATTAGAAAAAGCAGTTTCAACAAGTAAAACGCAAAAGCCAAAAAAATGTATTTAATTATAATCAAAGATCTAATGGCAAATTTAAGGGAAACCTCTCACACGTGGTTATAATGTTCTTCTGCTTCTTGTTTCGTTTCTTTCCTGGGCCCTCCAGCCCTGCAGGATGGCTTGGTAGAAAGAGTGCAGGCTTTGTAGTGAGATCTGAGTTAGAAACTGTACTCCATCGCTTCTTAACCAAAGTTGGACATTTTCAGTCACTTCTCTGGATTTCATTTTTCTCAACAGAAAAATTGGAATAATAACGCTTCTCAGGATTGTTGTGTAGATTAAATGTGATAAGTGCAAGCACTCAACAGCATCCAGTAGTACACTGTAGGTGCTTAACAAGCTCTCTCACACCTTGCCCTGCCCAACGCTCAACTGAGTATATTTACAGCTATTCCTCTGGGTCTTTTGGTCCATTTCTGTGCATGTCTTCTTTATTTCTAATGATTTCTAAAGACAGCTGCACTTGGTTATTAAACTATCCTAGTGTCCTAAGAGGTTGTTACATAAAACTTCCTGCCTGTAGCTTAATAATAAGTTTTTTTTCTCATTTTCTTGCTTTAATTAAAATACATACAGGTACAGAAAATAGAATATTATGTTACCTTCCTGTCCCCACCTCATTTATCTTCCCAATGCCTTGTAAATTTATTTGAAATTATCTCAGGTCATAAGAAACTGGAGAAAAGGAATTCTAAGTCTTATATTAATAGAGACACAGAGAAGTACTACCTGAATGAAAGGTAGCAATTTAAGAAGAAAATTTTAGACAAAACCATGTCCTGTATTTTATTTCTTCTCCCCCAAACATGGTATTTTTAGTGTTATTTGTAATACAGAAAATTACAAAGTTTTACCTGCCCAAGAAATGTATTTCCTACGTTTATCCACACACCATGTCATAAAGAATCATTAAAATGAACTTTACAATATTAAATACTCTTCTTGCCCTGGGCAGATAGATCCTTCCAGGTTATTTTATGAATCTTTGAAAACTGTTGTTCAGAGAAGATTAAAGCCGGATCAAACCAGGTTAAACAAACATGAGTTTATTTTCTTTTTCCAGCAGTGCTGCAGGCAAGGGCAGTAGCTCTGAACTGCCAATTGTCCTGCAGGCAGAAACACACAGGTTGCTCACTGGTTTATTAAATTCGAATCTGAGGACAGAAAGCAAATTATCTCTAAGGGAACTTTATCACCAGGGTGTCTGTTCAATAGCGATGTCTATTGCTGCCTTGGACATTACACAGAAAGATCAATGACAGGCTGGCCTGAAACCACCCTTAGAGTAAGTTTCTTCCCACTGACCTTCGCTTAAATTAGTCATCCAAAACATCCTTTATTCTTAAGATGGGGAGGAAAGCCATCTTCTAGAGCTCTCAGTTGACTCTTTATAAATTGAGCGTTACTACGAAACAGTCTTTCTTTCATAAACCAGGATAATTCATTCTCCCCAATCAGGCTGAGCATTTCCATGTATCTTTTGAAATTAAGTATATAAACTCATGCAAATTCCAGTTAAAAGTTGTAGTAGCCAGCATTCTTCAGAAAAGCTGAACTAATAGGATATATAGGAGAAGGTTTATTATAGAAGTGGGCTCACACATTTATGGAGGCAGGAGGTCACACGGTCTGCCGTTTGCAAGCTGGAGAAGCAGGAAAGCTGGTGGTGTCATTCAGAGTTCCAAAGCCTGAGAGTAGGCATACGTCCCAGTCCAAGCCTAAAGGTCCAAGAATCAGGAGCACAGACATCCAAGGTCAGGAGAAGATGGGTGTCTCAGTTCAAAGAGAGAACGAATTCTCCCTTCCTCAGCTTTTTTATTCTATCGGGCCTTCTAAATATCGGACGATGACCGTCCGTATTGGCAATGGCAATCTGTACTCTCTCCACCAACTCAAATGCTAATCTCTTCCAGAGACACCCTCCCAGACACACTCAGAAATAATGTTTTACTAGCTATCTGAGCATCCCTTAGCCCAGTCAAGCTGACACATAAAATTAACCATCACAAAAATTAAAATATCTTGAATTTTACGAAAATAGATAGCCAAATTCAAACCCAAACAAGTCCTATTTTTTTATCTTCAGAGCAGTGTTTTGGTGTATTTTGCTGATGTCTACAGCATACCAATGCCAGTTAACCTGCCAGGCTTTTCCTATTTCTCAGCTGGCACAAAGCCAGGGATAGCTCTGAGTACATAGGTCTTCAGGTCTGTTGGTCACAGGCTGATTCTCTAGTTGGTAGGTTGAAAAGACAAATCTTTGTCTCTTCCTTACCACCTCTCCACTCCTTCAGAATTTTGACTACTTCATGGGTGTCATATTCTAAAACTATTTTGTATTTCTATTGCCTCAAGGACAAGTAAAGATACGGCTGCTCTCCAGCAATTTGGCTTCTATGCAGAACTATTTAGAAAACCGTAGGTCGCCGTTTGGTAGAGATCTCCTCTACCCAATTTTGACCATAATTTTAACATCAAAATAAATACTAATTAATCGTCTAGACAACAAAGAACAGATAAAATGGAAGTTCTACTTGATTCCAACAAATAAACTGGGTTAATTAAAGAAAAAATTGAAATTGGAGGTAGGCCTTAATCCTTGTTTTCCTCTTGGACTTTTACCCTTCTACACATTATCCATTACCACATCAAACTCTCCTTCAGACTCTGCATGTGATTTTTTTTTTAACATCTTTATTGGAGTATAATTGCTCTACAATGGTATGTTAGCTTCTGCTGTATAACAAATTGAGTCAGCTATATGTTTACATATATCCCCATATCCCTTCCCTCTTGCATCTCCTTCCCACCCTCCCTGTCCCACCCCTCTAGGTGGTCACAAAGCACTGAGCTGATCTCCCTGTGCTATGCGGCTTCCTCCCACTAGCTATCTATTTGACATTTGGTAGTGTATATATGTCCACCACATGTGATTATTAGTTTATTACCACCTAAAGAGCAATAATTTCAAGTCTCTTTTAGCTACTCTTGAGGAAAAGGGCCAGGCCCATGGAGAAGGGAAGTGGATGCACTGGGGACCCCACGTGTGATGGTTCTGCCCCCCACATCACCCCTTCTCCTTATCCTCTGATGGCTGCAAAGTAGGCACTGAAGCTGCTTGCTCAACCTAGACCAATAATTCTGGTGGGTTTCCATTCTTAACACTTACGATTGGTTGAAGAATGTCCTGTAAGTTTCATATCTACCTGAAGTTCAAATGAAGTCATACAAGATTAGGATGGACCCTAAACCAATGACTGGGGTCCTTGTAAGAAGAGGGAGATTTGGGTACAGACACATGCACAGAGGGAAGACGACGTGGGGAGACACACAGTAAGAACTACCTGTGAGGATGGAGTCAGAGATTGGAGTGATGCATTGGTAAGCCAAGGAGCACCAAGGATGGTTGACTGTCACCAGAAGCTAAGAGAGGCAAGAAGGACTCTCCTTCAGAGCCTCCAAAAGGAACCAGCTCTGCCAGTGCCTTCATTTCAAAATCCTGCTCTCCAGAACTGTGGGACAAGAAATTCCTCTTGGTTTAAGCCACCCGGTTCATGAGACTTTGCTATGGCAGTTCTAGGAAATGAATACAAAGCCCAATTTCTCCTCGAATTCCACTGCTCTGTTCTGTGTGGGATGTCTGGGGTGGGGAGAGTCCAAGAGGGAAGCAAGTGTGGCCTTAAACCTAAAGGCTACCCCCAAGCCCTATCCCATGAACTCAGCACATCACGAAGGTTTAAAGTAATTTCAAAAGGCCACAGGAGTGAGATAGAGACATTAATGAGCTGGGATGGTGGGAGCTACAAAGCCCACCAGCTGCTTAAAGGAGTTTCCCCCTCCTTTCCTCTAGCCCACTGGTGCCCTGAGGGGAAGTGTTGCAGGACTACCCCATCTTCCCATTTGCGAAAATTAGCCAGGAATGAGTTTTTACATGAACTCTCCCAATTATTTGTTTTAAAAGAAAATTCTGTTGCAGAATGAAGCAAACGCATGTATGGCTAGGCAGTTCCTCATTCTAGGGCATCACCTGTGGTTCCTGGGATCAGGGGTCCTGTGACAGCACCCCACCATCCCGTCAGTTTGCTTGAGCTGAGACGTAGCAGTGTTTCTGTTGACCGTGTTTGAAGTTTTTCCGTTTGTTTAATTTTTTTTAACTTTTTATTGTATATTGGAGTATAACCAATTAACAATGTTGTGATAGTTTCAGGTGCACAGCAAAGGGCCTCAGCCATACATACACAGGGATCCATTCTCCCCCAGAGTGCCCTCCCATCCAGGCTGCCACATAACATTGAGCAGAGTTCCCTGTGCTATACAGTAGGTCCCTGTTGGTTATCCATGCGGCAGTGTGTACGTGTCAATCCCAAATTCCCTAACTATTCCTTCCCCACAACCTTCCGCCAGTGTTCACTCCCAGTATAACGTGTAAACCGATTCTTTGACATTCAGGCTTTCAACTTCCAAGCGTGTTTTCTGGAACTCATCATGTATAAAAGAAAGGGGCAACCTGTTGTGACCCTTTGAGGTTTGGTTTTTTTTTTTTAATTACGTAAAATTTTAAGTGAGTCATGATCTAACAATATTAAAGATAATATTAAATTTAACTTAACAGTTTGATACTTCCATTGTCTGTTGAAAGGAAATTATCAATCCATAATTCCTCCCTTTGCAGAAGGGGAGAAGTGATTTTCTAAGCTGCACTTTAAAGGGATTTACTTATAAGGGAAGTGTTGCCTTATGACTCAGAGGCAGGCGAAGACATGCTGCCTCTGTCATCAGCAACTGGGCTTCTGTGGAGAATTACCCAGAACATCATAGGTCGCCATTTTAGAATAACCCTCCTCTGTAGGGTGACAGGATATTGTGGAGTTGGCAGTTTTTGTCCTCTGTTACTAAAGCCCCCAAAAAGAAAAGATCAGCATGTTTAAAGGTCCAATGTCCCCAGACAGGGTTAGATTTATAGGACTGACAAGGTCAGCTCTTCAATGGCTGTAACCCAGAGCCTCATACTGAGAAAGAGAGATTCAATTTGTCTCATAATTCCAAATATGCTCCCAGCCACTATGGATCTGAAGTCTCCAAATGACAGTGGAGGAGCAACTGCTTCTCTGTGTGATTGGTAATTTATTATGTTGTGAATTAGATGACCTCTTCTCTTGTAGAGAAAGTTAAGTCCTATGTCATACTTTTATTTTTACTGCTTGCTGATTTATCATCTTTGACTTTTCTCTGATACTTATCAATGTTTTAAAAAGAGCAGGTAGGTCAAGGTTAACTTTTCTGTTCTAAGCCATAAACAGATTTACATTTTCAATTCTTTTTATCTAACTCCATCACTATGCGTGAGTATTAGGAGGAGTCAGAGTTCAATATCAAGCTAATAGCTACAGGTCAGTCAGTAGTCTGAAACAGGGAAACAAAAATGAAGTAGAAACTTTGAAACCTCATGAAGAAATAGACATGAAAATGAAACTGTCCTTGAACTGGATTTAGGCACTTTATTCATAGAACAAAAATGGATGCAGTAGTATTAGGTGAAAAATACTTTTTCTAAGTTGGTATAGGATCCAAATTGAAGGGAAGCAAGTATCTAAATATTAGTATTGAGGTGCATTTCAGAAGTTCCTTGAGTTCATCCAAATTAGCCCCCAAGGCCAAATGTTAGCTCTGTAGCTAATTCATCCCTCATCAAATTCCCAAAAAGCAGATTCAAAGCAATAGGTCATTGTATAGTTAGCTTTTATTTGCAGAAATAAATGGTATATGTTATAGCTGGGTTTGAAGAAGCTGATGTCAGTTTTTTCATACTCAGAACCCCATGGTTATTCCTCCATAGTGGAGTTAATCGGTCTTCTAGCAACAAGTTCTATGGAGGTGACATCACAGAATCATCTGCAGAATCCGTTCCCTTCTCTCCACGTTCACTGCCACCATCTCCTGAACAAGTTCGGTAATTTCTTTAAGAGATTGGATTCGTCCAGTTATAAGGGCTTAGGACCCAATTTCTAATATCTTAAATTGGTGACTCATATGACTGGAGCATCCAAAGGAAACTGCAGCCTTCAGGCATGGATGGAAACAGGGGTTCAAAGATGTCGTAAGGTCTCGACCTCTCCTTTTCTCTGTGTCTCTTGGGCTCTATTTATCTTTGTTTGGCTTCCTGAAGACATGATTTCTTTTGCAGGCAAAACGACTGCCAACGGTTCTAGGCGCCCATCTCCAGAGTTAACAATTCAGCAGAAAGACGGTTTCCTCAAATAGCTCCTGATTTTGGTGAATTGCCTATTTCTAAACCAATCACTGCAGAGAGGAGAATAGGGTCTCCTGATTGGCCAGGCCTCCTGCGTCCTTGCCCATCTTTATACTCTAGATAGTACAGGAAACAGCTTCTCCACTGGAAAAAGTAATGCCGCTTTTTCTATACATTTATACAAATGTGTGCATTATGGTATATAACACAGTGGAATCATTTCTAGTTATATAACCATCTAAGATCCTCCTGATTTATAGAGGCCTGGTATACAGGAGGTAGATAGTAGATATCTACAAGTGCATGAGTCCAGTTTTTCATCCCCTTCCATGACAACTTGTGGTCACCCGTGTGTTCCTTAAGCATAATCGTGTGTTGCCAGACTTTAGAGGGGAAGAACTACTGCAGAGTAGTCTCAGTCTTAACAGAGGCCTTTATTAATGCTTGAAACAATGGATCTAGGAGGGAACAGAGCTTTAGTTAACAGAGCATTTGGCTAGTGCACTTACGTGGTGCATTTTATGTGCCATGCACTGTTCTCAGCACTGCACATCTCTACAACAACCCTATGGATATAGTTACTTTTATTTTTATTTATTTATTTATTTGCGGTATGGGGTCCTCTCACTGTTGTGGCCTCTCGCGCCGTGGAGCACAGGCTCTGGACACAGGCTCAGCGGCCGTGGCTCACGGGCTCAGCCGCTCCACGGCATGTGGGATCTTCCCGGACCGGGGCACGAACCCGCGTTCCCTGCATCAGCAGGCGGACTCTCAACCACTGCGCCACCAGGGAAGCCCTATAGTTACTTTTATTATTACAGTATCTCAAATTTAAAAATTTACATACGGAGACATTAATTTACCCAAAGTCACATAGCTCGTAACTGGTAAAAGCCTGATTTGAGGCTAGACAATTGAGTTCCAGATCATATGTCCTTATTCACTACACCGCACTGCTCAGGTAAGGAAGTGGTTGAATTTCCCAAAAGAGCAGTTCTCCCAACTTCATATTGCGCCCACAATTGGATTATCCCTAGAAAGAGTAAGTGGCCACAGAAGTACGATGTGATTTAATGACAGCTACTAAAAATTACAAATCCTTCTACAAATTTTCTCCTTCACTGATCTTCTCCATTGTCTGGAACTCTAGCACTGGAGGCTTAGCTCTTTGTTCAACTCTTTGTGAAAAACAATGGGAAGATTAAAACACTAAACCCCTGTGAGCCACTAAAATCTTGAAGATGGGTAGTACAGTAGTTTGTAAATTTCCTTTCTCATTTCATGAGACCCGTAGGAAATTGGATAGGGAAGTTTTGAGGAAACTGGATTTCCATAAAGGGAAAGAAGAGCCTTGTGAGAGGTTGTGAAGAGCTAGCTGGGTCCCATAGCTGAGTAGCCATAATATGTTAGGTGCCTTTTGTGCAATGGAAACACCAAAATTAGGGATGCACGGATGGAAATGACACTGGGAAAAACATGTGTACAGCACTTTACAGTTAATAGAAACTTCCACGTATATTATCTATTGTATAAGATAATCATCATAGTATCCTGTGTCATTAAAAAATAAAGACTAATGTAGATCAGTGGCTCTCAACTTGGGGTGATTTTGCCCCCAGGGAACATTTGGGAGATACTTTTGTTTGTCACGACTTGGGAGGAGGGGCAGAGCTACTGGAGTACAGTGGGTAGAGGATAAAGATGCTGTTAAACATCCTCCCCAGGACAAAGACTTCTCTGGTCCAAAATGTCAGTAGTGAGAAACCTTTTTGTCTTGGAGCATAAGTCATTTGGCCACAGGTCATACACTTAGCAAGTATCAGGGTGAAGGCTAGGACCCAGGTCATCTGATGACAAATCCTGTGCTTGTTTCCTTATTCATATCCTTTGGCATTATACAGTATGCAGTGTGATACAGGCTTTTTAGGTTTGGGGAATTTTAAATGGTGTAAATTTGGTGCTTTGAAAGAGTCAGCTCACCCCTCAGAGCGTTTAATACACCATAGGCCTATGTTACTTCGTGGAAGTAGACTCCATGTCGAAAACACAAATGTCACCTTCCTTATTGAGTTCTCGTATGCCAACATTTCACAGTGTCCCGCAGATTATTTTGTAAATGGGAATATGATTAATTCCTTTAAAGCTATTTTTGTGAGTATTGAGGTAATTAGGATTTCATCACCACTCTATTTTTGTAAGTACATTCTGCTGTTTGGCTAATGGGGTATCATACGTTCTTTATTGAGCAAGTGTTATGTGTATATCTATGGTGTAAATGAACAAAGGGCCTCCTTGTCTGTATCCTGTACATTGATTTGGGATGACCCAGTTAATTCGTAAATTGCCTTCAGGTTGTCACATGGTGTCCCATTTTCCCCATATATACCAATGATTAAATAAGAGGACAGTTTTGAAGAAAAAGAGAACTACTACCTAATAAATACCAGGACTCTCACTGACCCTCTTACATAAGTTTTTACTCTCATCCTAGAAGATTGGTACTACGAGCTCTATTCTATAGATGAGGAAGCTAAAACTGAAAAAGTCGCCTCCGTCCAGTCACACAGCTAGAGCTGAGAGAACTGGAATTTGAACACCCATCCTTCTGATGCCAGCATCCTTTGTAGAGTTCTCACACCTTCATACTGTCTCATCAGCCTGAATCATAGAACCTGGAATGGGTTGTCAGGAAGGCTGTCACTTCTCTATCCCTAAGAGCCTTTGAGAAAAGTATATGCAGCATTTGCGACCCAGTGCATCTAAATCTTCCCTTGATTTTAAAATGTTTAGCCAAAATTCTATTAAGTAAAGCTGTGCCCATCCTAGTCCTTTTGTAAAGGACTCTGTTAAGGTTGGAACTAGTGCCAAGTGGTTCAGTGACTCTGAATTCCTTTAACATAATATTGATTTTTCTTTTATGATATTTATTTACTCATTCACTTCGTCACTTAACAGGTGCTTACAGGGCATCTACTACATGTTGGTCCTGTGTACTAGATCCAGGAGATTGAGTCCTCAAACAAACACAGTCCCTGCCCTCAGAGAAGCTGATATTCCATGTGATAGGACAGTTAACTAGTAAACAAAACTTCTGATTGTGTTGAATGGGAGGAAATAAAGTGGCTGAAGGAAAAGAGAATAACAGGAAAAGGGAAATTCACTTTAGAAATGTGAGTCAGGAAAAGTCTATAAGGAACAGCTTGAGGTCCTGAGAGGGTATGAAGGTGACAGCTATGCCCTGATATCAAGGCAGACAGAACAGCAAACAGAAAGGTCCTGAGGTGGGAAAGGGGTTCGGATACTCTAAGAACTTGCAGAAGGCCAGCGTGACTAGAGTTCACCGAAGGGTAGAAAGATTAAGATGAAATAAAGTAGGCGGGAGAAGGGCGAAGGCCAGATCCCTTAGGCTTTGTAGGTTCTAGGAAAGAATCTCTTCTAAGTGCAACTCAGAGCCAAAGAAGGATCTTTAAGCCTGGGGGGTGACATAGTCTGATCTATATTTTAAAAGATCCCCTGGCCACTGACTGAAGAATGCATTTGAGGGGCAGGCGTAGAAATAGATCATTTAAGAGGCTGTCGTGAAGGGTTGGGTGAAAAACAGGGAGCAGAAGAGATAGAAGTGGGTAGATTTGAAAGATACAGTGAAGAAGATTCAACAGACATTGAATGGGCCATCTGTTTACCTTTCTTATTTCTCCAACTAGCCTCGAAGCCATGCTGTGTGTCTTATTCATCTTTGCATCTCTCCCTTCAGCTGTAGTCAAGTTTAAAACAGGGTTCTCTCGAATCCTTCCTGTTCCAGTTTTGTGTCTGTCAGTGAAAGTGTTTCCTTCCCACCTGGTAGTAGATATTTGTCCCTAATTGTGGGCCCTGAGATGTGCCATCTACATTTGCTATTTTGCCAAAGTCATACCATGTTGTGGAATATTTTAATTTTTTAAGTTCAGTTTTTGCATCTTTTTAAAAGTGTATTGTCTGACATATTTCAGAAAGAAATATGCTTAATAATAACTCACTTAATTTAAGCCTGCTCATCTAGAAGAAAACTTTCAATGAAAATGCATAAAGTGGCCCATCAAGGGATTTATTTTTTCTTATTCTTTAGCAGTTTTAAGACTAACGGTGATCTACAGTAAGCCTTCTCTTTGCATAATGTGGTTAGAGCTCTCAAAGAGAGAGAATGGTTACGAGTCTCCTTTTTCTAATAGTTATTCCAATAGACTGTTGAGACCATGTTAGCAGGTATTAAGAGTACTAAGTCATGCATCCTAATCATGTGTATGTAGACGAATATCCTAAAGATGAAGCTGTCAAGTGATGTAGCCATGATTTAATAGTTTGAAAAGGACAGAATGACAGAAATAATTTCCAGTTGGTCATATGGGATAAACTTACTCTTTTGGGTTGATTTGCTTTGATTTCAGAATTACCATTTCTGAAGATGGAAGCCTCAGAATCGTCAATGTGACTAAATCAGATGCTGGAAGTTATACCTGCATAGCCACTAACCATTTTGGAACTGCTAGCAGTACTGGAAACCTGGTAGTAAAAGGTAATTACTAACCCAGAGAACATATAGATTAATATGTGTGTCCTCATTTCAAATAATGTAATCTATTGAAGTGACATCCTTCATATTAATATGTACAGATATCACTGTGTTGCTAAATTAATTCATCATGGCAAACATGATATGATTAATAATTCTTAGGGAACTGTTGGTAATGCATATGATTGAAAAGCTATCTTATTTCAGGATCATCCAATACAATTTTGAGAATTACAGCCATTGTAGCTATTATAGTATTGTAAGTAATGTTATCTTCAATCCTTTAATTAAATTTCTTTCAAGTCTCTATAGATTTGGAATTCATGTCTAGGAACACTGTGCTAACAAATTAAAAACCCATGACTCAAATACTAATTTTAGCTAACATTGTTTAAGCAATGACATTGGCGATTTTTTACAAGAGCTGCCTTGGTTATTCAGAGGTATGGATGTGGATTATTATACTAATAAAGGGCTTTGACCACCCCTGTGTTTTGCTTCAGTCACCCAGCCAACCCTGTCAGTTTTAAAGAAAGAAAATTTTCCACATCCCTTAGCCTGGGTGCTTTATAGTAGAGACAGAAACTCCTTTATGCTCTTGGCATGGCACAGGATGTAAGTCTATTCCAACACCAGGTTGATGGGCTGGGCTGAAAGTACCAAGTAAGAATTATGAGAGATGAGATTTTAATTTACATTTAATTTGCATTTCTATCACTTTATATCTTGCCCCCGAGTCAGGGATCTTGGCAATGATCTGACTGAGGAAGATAAAGGTTAGGTTGGTGGGTTTCTCAGGGTCACCAGTAGCAGAAGAGGGATGTGAACCCAGGAATCCTGATTCTGCATTTTCCCTGGTTCTTTCTACTGTGCCAGGAAATCTTACTCATTTTTCCTGTTTCTCTATAATAGATACAGATGTGTTATAGCATATTTATTATTTCCCTCTTGCCCATTTGTAGCTCCCTCTGTGAAGTAAGAATACCTAAGGCAAATTAAAATATCCCCAAAAGAATATTTGCCTCTATTTTAATTTAAAGAAGAAAACTAAAAATTACCTAATTACGTATTTCGTAGTCATTAGAAGTTGGAAAAGTACTGCCACTTACAGAAGCCTTTTTATCATAAACATACTTGTCTATGCAGATAGAAAACTGTAAGTTCAAGAGTCAGACGTAAATCTGTATTTGGATGGACTCCAGCTATTTCAACCTACTCTTCACTCAGAGCAATAGTGTGGGTATGTGACTATGTGTTCGTTGTGTTTCACAGGGCAGAGGAAAAACAAGTTAGTAAGACTTGTAAAACAAAATTTCAGCTAGACATCTTTGCTAATGTATAGCTTTCTCAACTACAAAAGGAAACTTAGTGATGAACTAGGACCAGGAGGAACCGCAAGGTTTCAGAGCTGATCAATGACAGAGCTGACACCTAACTATAGATGATTTGCTAGTTATGGAGATAAAAGAGAAGAGTAGGCAGAAGTCTTCAGTAGTGATGAAGAGGCTGGGCTTAGACTCAGAGAGATCTGGCTTTGAATCTTATTTCTCCCACTTACTGGCTCCGTGACCTTGGATGAGATAATTAACCTGTGTGGGGATAATAGCAGTGCTGACATCATCGGGTTGTTTTGATGACTGAGATTATCCATGTGAACCGCTTAACATGGTTTTTGGCACTTAGGAAATACTAGTAGTTGCTTTGCTGTTGTTGTTTGTATTTTAACAGAATGGCTCTACATACCTTCTAAATCTTATTGAAATGGAAATTCATGAAGTTTCCACCCATTAGGAGAATCAGTAAAGAGAAGGGAGCCTGCCACAAAGACATGACTGAGACTGTGAAAGACTATGAACAACTGAGCAGAGACGTCATATATGTGCTGCTATGTATTGTTGAAACTGGGGTATTTTCACATGTAGGAATAAGTTATATCCTGTGTTTGGTTAGTATCCTTCTCATAAAACTGACTTCCTCAGCTCTCAAAATAGTTGGTAGGAAGGAAAGTCCGCTCTTTCCCATCAGAGTCCATCTCCCAGGAGTACCACCAGCCCCAGGATAAAAACATTCTTAACCATGCATAGAGTTCCCTGCTGCTCCTCTTGTAGTGAATTATGGTACAAAGCTTAGAGAGACACCAGTGATGAAATGCACAATGATTGCCTCCTTACTTGGGTGGATATAAATGTTACTGACATAGTAACTTCTTTCTATGTTAAGAAACTTAACACTTCATTTTTTGCCTTCTAGTAAAATGTAAACAGTGATTCTACATGTATGATATAACAGATTATTTTAGGCAATCCAGAGTTAAACTGGTTTTTTTAATTTAAGTAATTATTTCTTTCAGTGTATATTAGGAAAATGCTAGGTTTTTTTTTTCCTCTTTGTTCCTGTGATCTGGTTCACATCTGCACAAATTTCTTTTTTTTTAATTTAATTTATTTTTTTATACAGCAGGTTCTTATTAGTTATCCATTTTATACAAATTAGCATATATATGTCAATCCCAGTCTCCCAATTCATCCCACCACCACCCCCACTGCCACTTCCCCCCCTTGGTGTCCATACGTTTGTTCTCTACATCTGTGTCTCAATTTCTGCCCTGCAAACTTGTTTATCTGTACAATTTTTCTGGGTTCCACATATATGCGTTAATATATGATATTTGTTTGTCTCTTTCTGACTTACTTCACTCTGTATGACAGTCTGTAGATCCATCCACGTCTCTACAAATGACCCAATTTCGTTCCTTTTTTATGGCTGAGTAACATTCCATTGTATATATGTATCACATCTTCTTTATCCATTCCTCTGTCGATGGGCATTTAGGTTGCTTCCATGAGCTGACTATTGTAAACAGTGCTGCAACGAACACTGGGGTGCATGTGTCTTTTTGAATTATGGTTTTCTCTGGGTATATGCCCAGTAGTGGGATTGCTGGATCATACGGTAATTCTGTTTTTAGTTTTTTAAGGAACCTCCATACTGTTCTCCATAGTGGCTGTATCAACTTACATTCCCACCAACAGTGCAAGAGGGTTCCATTTTCTCTACACCATCTCCAGCATTTGTCGTTTGTAGATTTTCTGGTGATGGCCATTCTAACTGTTGTGAGGTGATACCTCATTGTAGTTTTGATTTGCATTTCTCTAATAATTAGTGATGTTGAGCATCTTTTCATGTGCTTCTTGGCCATCTGTATGTTTTCTTTGGAGAAATGTCTGTTTAGGTCTTCTGCCCATTTTTGGATTGGGTTGTTTGTTTTTTTTAATATTGAGCTGCATGAGCTGTTTATATATTTTGGAGATTAAATCTGTGTCCGTTGATTCGTTTGCAAATATTTTCTCCCATTCGGAGGGTTGTCTTTTCATCTTGTTTGTAGTTTCCTTTGCTGTGCGAAAACTTTGAAGTTTCATTAGGTCCCGTTTATTTTTGTTTTTATTTCCATTACTCTAGGAGGTGGATCAAAAAAGATCTTGCTGTGATTTATGTCAAAGAGTGTTCTTCCTATGTTTTTCTCTAAGATTTTTATACTGTCCGGTCTTACATTTAGGTCTCTAATCCATTTTGAGTTTATTTTTGTGTATGGTGTTAGGCAGTGTTCTAATTTCATTCTTACATGTAGCTGTCCAATTTTCCCAGCACCACTTATTGAAGAGACTGTCTTTTCTCCATTTTATATCCTTGCCTCCTTTGTCATAGATTAGATGACCATAGGTGCGTGGGTTTATCGCTGGGCTTTCTGTTCTGTTCCATTGATCTATATTTCTGTTTTTGTGTCAGCACCATATTGTCTTGATTACTGTAGCTTTGTAGTATAGTCAGGGAGTTTGATTCCTCCAGCTTCATTTTTTTCCCTCAAGACTGCTTTGGCTATTCGGGGTCTTTTGTGTCTCCATACAAATTTGAAGATTTTTTGTTCTAGTTCCGTAAAAAATGCCATTGGTAATTTGATAGGGATTGCATTGAATCTGTAGATTGCTTTGGGTAGTATAGTCATTTTCACAATATTGATTCTTCCAATCCAAGAGCATGGTATATCTCTCCATCTGTTTGTATCATTAATTTCTTTCATCAGTGTCTTATAGTTTTCTGCATACAGGTCTTTTGTCTCCCTTGGTAGGTTTATTCCTAGATATTTTATTCTTTTTGTTGCAATGGTAAATGGGAGTCTTTCCTTAATTTCTCTCTCATATTTTTCATCATTAGTGAAAAATGCAAGAGATTTGCATTTTGTTAGATTGTTTATTTGAAGCTATCTGGTCCTGGGCTTTTGTTTGTTGGTTCATGGTGTATGATCCTTTTAATGTGTTGCTGGATTCTGTTTGCTAGTATTTTTTGTGTGTGTGGTATGCGGGCCTCTCCCTCTTGTGGCCTCTCCTGTTGCGGAGCACAGGCTCCGGATGCACAGGCTCAGCGGCCATAGCTCACGGGCCCAGCCGCTTCGCGGCATGTGGGATCTTCCCAGACCGGGGCACGAACCCGTGTCCCCTGCATCGGCAGGCAGACTCTCAACCACTGTGCCAACTGGGAAGCCCCTGTTTGCTAGTATTTTGTTGAGGATTTTTACATCTATATTCATGAGTGATATTGGTCTGTAATTTTCTTTTGTTGTATTTTCTTTGTCTGGTTTTGGTATCAGGGTGATGGTGGCCTCATAGAATGAGTTTGGGAGTGTTCCTTCCTCTGCAATTAGTTTTCAAGAGTTTGAGAAGGATGGGTGTTAGCTCTTCTCTAAATGTTTGATAGAGTTCACCTGTGAAGCCATCTGGTCCTGGGCTTTTGTTTGTTGGAAGATTTTTAATCACAGTTTCAATTTCATTACTTGTGATTGGTCTGTTCATATTTTCTATTTCTTCTTGTTTCAGTCTTGGAAGGTTATACCTTTCTAAGAATTTGTCCATTTCTTCCAGGTCGTCCATTTTTTTGGCATAGAGTTGCTTGTAGTAGTCCCTTAGGATGCTTTGTATTTATGCGGCGTCTGTTATAACTTCTACTTTTTCATTTCTAATTTTAATGATTTGAGTCCTCTCCCTCTTTTTCTTGAAGAGTCTGGCTGATGGTTTATCAATGTTATTTTTCTTCCAAAGAATCAGCTTTTAGTTTTATTGATCTTTGCTATTGTTTTCTTTGTTTCTATTTCATTTATTTCTGCTCCGATCTTTATGATTTCTTTCCTTCTACTAACCTTGGGTTTTGTTTGTTCTTCTTTCTCTCATTGTTTTATGTGTAAGGTTAGATGGTTTATTTGAGATGTTTGTTGTTTCTTGACGTAGGATTGTATTGCTATAAACTTCCCTCTTAGAACTGCTTTTGCTCCCTCCCATAGGTTGTGGCTTGTTGTGTTTTCATTGTCATTTGTCTCTAGGTATTTTTTGGTTTCCTCTTTGATTTCTTCAGTGATCTCTTGGTTATTTAGTAACGTACTGTTTAGCCTCCATGTGTTTGTGTTTTTTACGTTTTTTTCCCTGTAACTGATTTCTAATCTCATAGTATTGTGCTCAGAAAAGAGGCTTGATATGATTTCAATTTTCTTAAATTTACTGAGGCTTGATTTGTGACCCAAGATGTGATCTATCCTGGAGAATGTTCCGTGCGCACTTGAGCAGAAAGTGTAGTCTGTTTTTGGATGGAATGTCCTATAAATATCAACTAGTATTGTATTTATTGTTCATCTCTGTTCTTTAATTCTTCTAGGTCTTTGTTCAACATTTCTTGCATCTTCTCAATCTTTGCCTCCATTCTTTTTCTAAGGTCCTGGATCATCTTCACTGTCATTATTCTGAATTATTTTTCTGGAAGGTTGCCTATCGCCACATCATTTAGTTGTTTTTTTTGGGTTTTATCTTGCTCCTTCGTCTGGTACATAGCCCTCTGCCTTTTCATCTTGTCTGTCTTTCTGTGAATGTGGTTTTTTTTCCCCAGGCTGCAGGATTGTAGTTCTTCTTGCTTCTGCTGTCTGCCCTCTGGTGGATTGGACTCGGAAAATACTAGTTTTTGATGAGGCAAATGAGTACTTTATTTTTTTTTATTTGCGTATAATTTCTTTACAATGTTGTGTTAATTTCTGCTGTACAGTGAAGTGAATCAGATATATGTATACGTATATCCCCTTCCTCTTTGTCCTCCCTCCCACCCCACCCCCATCCCACCCATCTAGGTGGTCACAGAGCACCAAGCTGAGCTCCCTGTGCTATATAGCAGGTTCCTGGTAGCTATCTATTTTACAGATGGTAGTGTACTTATGTGAAACCTAATCTCCCAATTCGTCCCACCCTCCCCGTCCCCCTGTGTCCACACGTCTGTTCTCTACATCTACACCTTTATTCCTGCCCTGCAAATAGATTCATCTGTACAAATGAGTACTTTAAAAACTGAGATTTTGTAGTAGACGGGAGAGTGGAAAGGATGGGACCAGAAGAGCCCGGTGGCCTATGAAAAGAGGAAGGCAGAGATCTGTAGGCAGGAACTGTGAAGTCAAGCTATGATGTTTCCCCACCTGATGGTGGGGGGAATTCATTTGTTTCAAAGCAGAGTTCTTCCTGGTATTCAACTGTAGTCACTTTCTCCACAGAGGCCCTCTGATTCTTATATTATTCTTCCAGGTGGGGTGGGACAAAGCAATATGAGCTGTATCTGGTTAATTTGTTCACAGGGTTAATCCTGTTGCTTGGGTAAGGTCAGAAGATGTTTGAGAGAACATTTATTTCCCATTGCTTGATTCTGAGTCCCATTAACATTAATGGGAAGTACACAAGTGTGCAAAGGGGCATCCAGACCACCAGGTCTCCGAGAAGGACATTAACATAAATGGAGAAATACAGTTTAGAAATCTGCCCCGTAAAGCACGGTAAAGGCAGAGAAAACCATTCTGAACTCCGTATGAACTGTGCCAGGTCCTGAATCTCACATCAAAATACTTGAGTGCTGTACCTTTAATGTAAATGTAGCAGTTTAGTCCAAAATAGATGGAGCACTGTGTTTTAATTCAATTTAGAGATCTACAAAGGGACTAATTTATCAGAGAAGTTGCACTCTAACCTTAAAATGTGCTTGTATTTGTTTTGATCTCCTCCCATGTCTCAGATTAAAACACTGTGAAGGTCAGGAATGAGAACACATCTTTAACCTTTTTACAATAATTCCATCATTAACAACACTTTTAAAATCCAATTCTCTTTCCCCCGACCCCCACCCCAGTGTTTTGGAGAGAAGCTGAAGATACTGTCAAACACAGGGGCAAGTAAGTAGAGGCAGGGAAAGAGAGGACAAATCCACTACAGCAGGTACAGTAGGTTTAAAATACATCTCTAGCAGGCAACCACAAAATGGAGAAATATCCAGATTATGCTTGAGCAGGCTTCCAAACTGCAGAATTCTGACAGGTGCCCAGGGGGCTCTTGATCATCATCCCATCATCTGAATTTCTAAATTTGACTGATTTAATTTTTTTAGCTAGTTAGCGTCTATTTGGAATTTTGGTTTGCTATTTCATTTTAAGCAAGAAGAGTTCTCGAGTCAGACCCTTGGATCCTAACAGAAAGCATCATATTTGACCTTTCCTGGAAGAAGTGCTTTAGCGATTGAGAACTATATGGTAAGCAGGCCACATTTCCATGCAGTATTGTACTTACTAATTCATTTTTATCTCTAGAGCAGAGTTAAAGGCATGCCATTTTGCATGACACAGTGTCTTTACTGTACAGCTTTCCTATAACGGATACTTCTAAGTAGCAGTCCTCAACATGAGTGACTTCTCTTTGTCTTGGATATAGTTCATCAAGATAATTATGGTAATAGCAGCCCTAGGTCTTATTGATCACCTCCAGGGCTCAAAATGAAATGCAGGGCTATAAGCTGTGCTGTTATCTAGCTGAACTACATCCAAAGTGACCTTGAGTAACTCTGTGGCTGGTGGTTCCAGACCATGCTTTGAGAAACCATATCCTAGAAAGAACTTTGTACATGCCACCTTCTAAGTGGAAGTTCAGTGGATTCCCAGTGCCTCACCCCTAACCTAACAAATCTGTATCTTTAGGGATGAGACCTGAAAACACTACATTTTTAATAAACTCATCATACACACCAAAGTCTCAGAAGACTGCATTTTCAGGGGTTGGAAAACTATGGCCCACGGGCCAAATCCAACTAGCCATCTATTTTTGTACAGCCCAGCAGCTAAGAGTGGTTTCCACATGTTTAACTGGTTGAAAAGAAATCAAAAGAATAATAATACTTTCAGATATGTAAAAATTTTATGAAGTTCTTATTTCAGTGTGCATAAGATTTTAATGAAATGCAGCTGTGTCATTTGTTTACCTATTAATGATGGTGGTTTTGCCCAGCAGCCGAGTTGAGCAGTCATGACAGAGATCATATAAGTACCTACATAATATCCTCAGTTTTACCTCTTGACCAGCAAAGCCTAAAACGTTTACTATTCAGCCCTTTACAGAAAAATACTTACTAATCCTTTCTTTTGATAACCTTTTCCTTCCCCAGACAGATCATGAAAATTTGTTCCAAGGTGTAGCCTAGTCAGGTGACAACACAACTGGAAATTTTCACATCTCCTTGAGTCTGATTACAAGCTGGAACTGGTAGGGCGATTTCTTTCCCAGGCCCTTAGCTCCACCCCAGTATCAAAATGATTGATCTCAGTACTTGGATGTAAGGTGAAAATCCAGAGGAGAGGCAAGTGGATCACTGATTGAGAAAGTGGAGGATAAAACCTTGGCAGACACTGGAACAGTGTACTCGCTCTGACTGTCCAGGAATTGAGAAACCCTCACACTGCTAGAACCAGACTGTTATACCAGGGAGAATCCTAAAGTGTATCAGCTGAGCATATAAACATGTCATCTGAGGTTTTCCAAGGTATTAATCTCTTCCTGAACTTCCTACTGTCACCAGCCTAAATCAGTCGAACTGTCCAACATGTAGAATACACATCTCTCAGGCTGCAGGCTGTTCTTTTACTAATAATTTCTTTTTTTTTCTTTTGAAGTTTTTCTGTACACAAATTTTATCCTGATTCCATCTGGATTTTAAAAGATTTCTTAATAAATAAATTTAATTTAAATTTTTAAAAATTTTGAATAAACGTATAAGTATATTTCTTTTCTTTAATTTTTATTCAGTGCACAGAATTACTTTGATTTTAAGAGAAAAATAAACTTGTAGTTTAACTGTCTTGATAGAAAAAGGGCTCTCAGTAGTATTTAACTAAGACCATATATATTCCTAATAAGAGATTATTTTGTGTTCTCATTCTGTAACCCTGCAAAGTGAAGATGTTCCTTTGGCTTCCTGAACATTTAATTCATTTTTTTCCTTGTCAGAATTAGTCCTCATTGTCTATTCCATCAAGAGTTTACTTATGTTTAGAAGACAAGATACTATCCTATACATACAGGTAGCAGACAGAAAGGAATTTTCTTACCAACACCGAAGAGTTTCTGCAGCATTACTACAATGCACTATAAAAAATCATTCTTCTGTTTTAACTGTAGGAAATTCAGAAATATCAGCCTTCCCGTGCGTGGCATGACCGACCCGATAATGTAGAGTCTTTTCAATTGGAACCTTTTTTGAAAACGAGTTTGAAGCAGCCTACATCCTCTATGTAAAGTTATTCAAGGCTTTGTCCATATTTGACTGAGGATCAATCAGAAATCAGTAACCAGCAATGACATTTGGCTACTAACCCACAACAAAAGCTTTTAACATCGGGCCCTTATAACAATACGTTTCAACCTAATTGGATGTCTTCTACTGGAACCAGTTATTTTGAGATGATAATTAAGGGTCTTTTTAATAGGATTGACACAAATTCTGACCCAAGGCATCTAGAATAGGAAGGAAAAGTTTGTTGTTAGAAGTGCTAAATGCTAATTAAGTTAGATTTCCTGGTAGAAGAACAGTGGCCAGAACATTTCAGTACTAGATCCTGTTAGATGTGAGAAGACCTACCACACTGGAGTTTGCAGCAGCTAAGTCAGTTAGCAGAAGCTTAAAGAAAGGGTAGATGATTGTGCCTCTTGTTCTTCCTGTGCTCATGGAGCATGACATAACCTAGAACTCTCTTTATACAAAGACACGAAGCCAAGATTTCAATGAAACAGAGCATAATTACTTCCCCTGAGATTCTTGTGAGCCCTAATGAGGGCCACATAGATTTACTAAATAGTGTGCCTTTAGCAGTATCAGTCATGGGTATGATCGTCCTCTTGTCTGATCATCTCTGTAAAAGAGCTTCTCTCCTTTTATAATGTTGAGATTTAAATTTATTAAGACTGTATGTCAGGACAGTCTACCCTGACTCCATCGTACCCATCATTTCTCCATTCTTGGTCCAGAGGGAAGACATAATTCCTTAACTATTGTGCTTCTCTACGCCAACTCTGCCCTTTTCCTAGGAAGGCCTCTATGCTGAAAGTAGCTTTCACGTACTTGCCTTTAGTATAAAAGACATCGTGTGGATCAACAAGATTTTGAAGAACTGTCCGCCTCATTAGTAATCAGGGAAATGCAAATTAAAGTACCAGTGTGATATGACATTTTATATATAAGACTGGCAAAAGATAGACATCTAACCAAACCTTTTGTTGGTAAGAATGTGAAGAAAATGGTACTCACACAGTATGAGTAGGAATGTGACCTGCAATAGTCACTGGGGAGAACAAGTAAAATTGGCCCAGCAATTCTATTTCAGGGTATTTACTCTAGAGGAAATTACACGTGTTCTGAGGTAGACTTGCAAAGATGTTCATTATGTTGTTTGCAATGACAAAAAAAAAAAAACAAGCAAATTAAAGAATAATACATATGGTAGTATTTCATATAATGCATATAATATGATTAATAGAGAATTAGTAATAAAAATAATACCATATAATGCTTAAACATACAAATACATGTTCAACATAAACACTAACTCGTGATTATATTTGCAAGGGAGGGAATCTGGAGGAAGGTTACATGAAAGAACTTTAGCTGTATTGATAATATTCTGGGGGGTAAATTTTAAATGTATATTCAGGGGGAAAAGCCTAGAGACCTATGGGAAAAATGTTAAAGACTGTTAATTCTAGAAATGGGAATATGAGTATCAGTAAACATTTTTTGTAGTTTTACATGTGTGATATCTCTAGTTAAAAAGAAAACCTCAGGTCAGAATTCCTCTACGTGGTCAGATATTATAGTCAAAATCATCCAGAGAGTGGTTCTGATTTTCTCCTTCTCTCCCAGACATTGTAGAATAGAGAAGACCTTATTCCTAGTGATATTTAACCCGTTTAATCCAAGTATTTTCTTTTAAGGAAAAAACCCTACTGTAGAATGAAATAAACGGTTATTTCCTAATGAGTACTTACCAATCAAAATAAACAAAACAAACAAAAAGGCAAACAGAATATGACTCTTTGGCTTCATTAAGTGTGAAGCACATAATTGATTGCGTTCCCTGCTATTCAAAGAGACTTGTGTTGTACTGGTTTTTAATTGAACTTATTACCACAAGCAGATAATAAGAAGTATATTGAAGATATCCATCTGGCTTGCCCTGAAAACCTCACGTTTCATTCTTCACGGCTGTCATAGGCCATACTAATTGCCTCATTTCAGCTGTCTTACAATCAGTATGATCTAGCTATAAATGTGATAAAATCCTTACTTGAGAGGAGGTTGATATTAAAAAGCATAGATCTCTGACCTACCTCTGCTACCACGTCTGAACACATGCCCAGCATTATTAAAGTTATATATTTTTCAAATACGTAAATAAAAATCCCTCTCTTTCTCACGTACGTCCTTTTAAGTTACGTCTGTCCTCTTATATCTTGCCATACAGCTAGTCCCCTACTGAAGGAAAAAAATGGCTTACATTGAGCTTTGCAGTGATAAAATGTTTCAAGATCCACGTGGTTTATTTTCAACTATAGTGAGTTTTCTTTTTTATAATGTCCAATGTTGAAATGGATTTTGAATGGCTAATTGTGTTATAAATAAGGAGGAAAGTAAAATTAAGCACTTTTATCTTCTGTTCCCAAATATTGAAGCTCCCTGTGTTTTGAGAATAATGTTTTGTCATGCAGACTGGTTTCATAGGGACGTGCTCTCTCATAAGCAGAGGGGTGTGTGTGTGTGTTTCACGTCATCCTGCTCCTTGTATTTTAGAGGCGGCCGCATGGGGGAAGCCAACACTTGGTTCCCAACCTTGAAAAGGAAAATTTGGCCTATTACAAACCCTGAACCAGAAAAGAGATGTGTCAGAATAATTCATGAGTGACTCTCACCTACCTTCCTTTCTTGGCATTTGTTCTCTATGCCAGAGGCAGGAGGGGTATTGCCCTCCCAAACAAGTAACCTCACCACACCATGATTGACTTTCTCTGGCTGTCATAGGCAATCACATCTGAGAAAACCATCCAAAAGACTGTGTAGGCCTTTAGGTTAAATACAGAACCTGACCAAGATGAAAGCAAGTTAATTAACATTTCCATCAACTCTCTCTGATTTACTCTAGCAAGATCCATTTCTAAAAGGTTAAAATGGTTGTCTCTTTTATGCAGCCATTTGAAGAGCTGAAAGTAGGCTACTGGTTATGGGAGAAGAAATGTAAGCAGAACATTTAGAACAACAGTGGATTTTTACACGGCCTTCTAGCAGTTCTATAATCAGTGTGCAAAAGTGCAAGACATGTTCCTTAGTGAAGATTAGCAACATCTGCTTTGAAAATTTCCCGAACTGGAAAACATGTTCCCTATTATCATATTAACTGCCCCCCCCCCACTTTCTCTCTCTTCAGCAGTAGAACTGTTTATAAATATAAGTCAAGCTTGGGCATGGCCTAAAAGAGTGAGATCCAAAGGGTCCAGTCAGAAGTGCCTTCTCTTCCATACCTACTCTTATAATCCTAGCCCACATCTCTTCTGATATAACATCTATCTCCACTGTCTCTGCCCACAGCATAAGTAAAACATCTGGTGCCATTTGTGCTAATACTTTTTGATGAATAAGACAAAAGAAACTGAATTATAAAGACCAGTATAGATGATGAGGGGACACTGATGCAGTCTGAATATGAGGGAATAGTTAAAGACACAAAATATGTAGCCATCTCTCTCCCTCTAGGACACTGTGAGCCTTGGACCACAAGCCACAGAATTGTCTAGGGGTTTTTTTTTTGTTTTTTTTTTTAAATAAATGCACATTCCTGGACCCCTGACTTGATGAATAAAAACCTCCAGGGGTGCAACCCAGGAATTTTCATTTTTAGTAAGTTCCCCAGGGAATACCTGCATACATCAAAGGTCAAAAACCTAGGCGCTCACAGTCTAAGGATGCAT
The DNA here is from genome assembly GCF_003031525.2 of Neophocaena asiaeorientalis asiaeorientalis. Lineage (NCBI taxonomy): Eukaryota > Metazoa > Chordata > Mammalia > Artiodactyla > Phocoenidae > Neophocaena > Neophocaena asiaeorientalis. The sequence continues at coordinate 3,661,298 of NW_020173397.1, read as the reverse complement.
ACCAATAGCCAAGAAATAGAGCTGTGTTCAAACTATGGAAGGAATAGGAAGGAAGGGAAGGAGGAAAGGAGGAAGGGAGGAAGGAAGGAAGGAAGGAGGGAAGGAAGGAAGGAAGAAAACAGTGAGTGATTAACTAGGGGAGTGAAGGTAATCATTGAACTGGGAATTAAAAGATGAATAAGAGAGGCTTCCCTGGTGGTGCAGTGGTTGAGACTCTGCCTGCCAATGCAGGGGACACGGGTTCGTGCCCCGGTCAGGGAGGATCCCACATGCCGCGGAGCAACTAGGCCCGTGAGCCACAACTACTGAGCCTGCGCGTCTGGAGCCTGTGCTCCTCAACAAGAGAGGCCACGGTAGTGAGAGGCCCACGCACCGCGATGAAGAGTGGCCCCCGCTTTTTGCAACTAGAGAAAGCCCTCGCACAGAAACGAAGACCCAACACAGCCAAAAATTAAAAAAAAAAAAAGATGAATAAGTTCACCAGGTTAAAAAATATAAAGGTAATTGCAGGCAGAAGAAATTTATCTAATGTATGAGAGGAATGAAAATCCCTAGCAAGTTCAGAAAAAATACATTTGAAAGGTGAGATGAGAACACTTCCAGAGAGGCAGCCCGTGAAACACTATCGATCACATTTCAGCAACTGTGGACAATAGAGAGGCAAACATTTTGATTTTCTTTTTAATGCAAAGAAAACAGGTTCCATCAACTGTACCTAAATGATCTTGACACCAACTTCAGGGGAAATTTTACATCTTCTAAGAGAATTTAAAAAGAAAAGCAGTTATCACCAACAGAGGATTTTTAAAATTATTTTTAAAGTATGTGATAATGCATATTATTTATAGAAATATTAGGGGAAAAGATAATCTCATCATTCAGAGAGATCCATATAATCTTTATGTTTTCTTCCAGAATTACATCTAGGCATGCATATATATGAAATATGTGTATATGTATATACGTGTGTGTGTATGTTTAAATCTATGTCTGTCTTTTTTTTTTTTTTTGATGTGGACCATTTTTAAAGTCTTTATTGAATTTTTACAACATTGCTTCTGTTTTATGTTTTGGTTTTTTGGCTTCGAGGCATGTGGGATCGTAGCTCCCCAACCAGGGATCAAACCTTCAACCCCTGCACTGGAAGGCAAAGTCTTTACCACTGGACCACCAGGGAAGTCCCTATGTCTGTCTTCTAAGCTGTAAATAAATATCCTTGTTACTAAAAGATTATACTATACACACTGTTTTATAACTTCTTTTGTCATTAATAGCTTTCTGCCGGCATAGATTTTTGAACAAGAAATAAGTACTAGCCTTATTTTCTTATAAATATGTTTCTTTCTCCTGCTAGTCAAAATAGCATCAGGAAGAAGCTTTTAAAAAGACTCTCTTGGGCTTCCTTGGTGGCGCAATGGTTGCAAGTCCGCCTGCCAATGCAGGGGACACAGGTTCGTGCCCCAGTCCGGGAGGATCCCACGTGCCACGGAGCATCTAGGCCCGTGACCCATGGCCGCTGAGCCTGCGCATCCGGAGCCTGTGCTCCGCAACGGGAGAGGCCACAACAGTGAGATGCCCACAAACCGCAAAAAAAAAAAAAAAAAAAAAAAAAAGACTCTCTTGTGATACCTGTGTGGGCAAGATGGAGAGAGGATACTGGAGGATAATTTGCAGGACTGGTTAAAATGTTGATTAGGGCATTCATGTCAACCTGGAGGGGAGATCCTGAACTATCCCTCTGCACTTGCCTCAACCTTTTCCTATTGGAATTTCTTATCAGTGACACATGATGTTACTAATAATATGCTGAGTACATTTTCTGATCACATGAACCATTAGGGAATAGATGAAATGACAAAGTCAGTATCCAAAATGACCTTGAAAAGAGAATCATGTGAACCAAATGTAACAAGATTAATTTTAATAGTGGCGAATGTAAAGATTTTCACTTGTCTCCAAAAACCAGGTTGAAAGAGTCAAATTTTAGGGTGAGGCTGTGTGTTAAAGGTGAGTTAACAATATTCTATGCTTTTAAAAAAAAAGCAAATTACATCTATACCTTAATAGAGGACCTAAAACAAGAGAGGGACAATCTGAAAATCTACAGTAGACCTGATGAAAGTATAACTGGAGGAGGATTGTGTTTTTATTTTGAGACTGACATTAAAATTTAAAATCAGCCTAGAGGAAGACAACTGAGCCAGTGATAGGAGACACAGATGAAGGAGGTTAAGCAAAGAAGAGGATTTAGGTAGGGTGAAAGGGGAGGGATAATCAATGTTTTCACACATTTAAAGAGCTATCAAACTCTATGTGGTATCAAAAGGCAGTCCCTGAATAGATGGGTGATAAATGTTGGAGCACTGGATGTTATTTGTGTTCAATAAGGTGAAAACGTTTCAAATAATTAGACCATGCAGAAGATGAAACTAACGATTTTTCTATTATCAATAATGTTCATTTCCAGACTGGGGAAACACTGCATAAAGAATTCACGCATCAGGGGGCAGTGTGTGGTCTGAGTGGACCACTGTAAGGGGCATTTCCTAGTCATTTTAGCATTTTCATGGTCTACTTAGGTGACCTTGTAAACCTGGATCCATGTGAACCTCCCAGTTCTGAAATGTTATCGTTCTTTGATTTTATGGTTTTAAAAACTTATTTCTGCCCTGTTTGTTTTTCTAGCCCTGAGCAAAAATTTTGCCACTAGCTTGAATTCTGTCATGTTGACTTTATTTTCTTATGGCAGACTCTTTCTGGTTTTTTCTCGCAGCATGAATTTATCCATAATCAGCAGTGCAGCATGGGTTGAAAAGGTTATTCTGCTAATTATGAACAGTATATTCTTAAAATAGAGTCCTATAAAAGAATCAATTTTCTCTTTAATTTTATGTTGCAATTTGAGAGTGTTCAGTAAATGATACCTTTGTTCATTGCCTGAGTTTTGAACCCTTTGAGAGGTAAACCAAGGCAGTCCGGCAGATGGCAATCAGATGTCAGCTTTGTAACTCATACAGCGTATAGAAAAGAATGTGACTGGGTAAACAGCAACGGTGCGCTTCCTAAAACGGAACTCCAAATTGGGTAGACTTGTGCCACTGTACAACATCAGATCTCTCCCTTGAGCCTTGCAACATGGGGAATCAAACCACTGTATGTGCTTCCTTCACACTTGCAGGAGAAAGAGAGGCATGGAGCCAGAAATTCTTTATTGCTTTTTCCCAGACTCACCACTGAATGAGAAGGACTGAGGCAGGGGAGGAGAGAGAAGAGGAGTGTTAGGAAACATCAAGAGTCTCTAAAAGTCAGCTGTAGACCAGAGGTTGCAAACTGGTAACTGTCATGGCTGACTTTACTTGAACCCACAGACTGGTTTTCTTTGGCTGTGAGAGTGTTTAAAACTTTTGAACTGGGATGCTTTTAGACAGGGGGGCATGTGCTCTCTAAATTGACCCCAGACCTCATTATTCCTTATTGTCTCATATCTCTTAATCAACACTTTGGTGATACTGCCAGGACCTCTGTAAGCATTTGACATGCAGTATTAAGTGGGTCTCATGACTCTGGGGGGAAGACCAGCCTTTTGATTATTTCCAATTATTAAATTATTAAGTCGATATAAATTGACCATGGTGGGAATATAAGAGAAAGAAGACTGGAAAGGGGAATGTTTCAAATCTTTCTATTTATATTTCTGTACAAGATTTTACTCCAAATCTGCATTTCACTCCCATATCTCTACCAGGAGGTTATCAGTGGGAATAGAAACTCAGTTATCTGAATGGACACGATCTTCTCAGGAGCAGCCAGTGGTTAATCGGGACAAGAGAACATAAGTCATTATCTTTGAGAAATCTGAAGCAAATTGAGGCAAGTTGTCACCTCTCACTGGGAAAAAAATCAGCCCTGTCTTTAAAAAGACTCTGCTTTCGGGGCTTCCCTGGTGGCGCAGTGGTTGAGAGTCCGCCTGCCGATGCAGGGGACACGGGTTCGTGCCCTGGTCCGGGAGGATCCCACATGCTGCGGAGCGGCTGGGCCCGTGAGCCATGGCCGCTGAGCCTGCGCGTCGGGAGCCTGTGCTCCGCAACGGGAGAGGCCACAACAGTGAGAGGCCCGCGTACCACAAAAAAAAAACAAAAACAAAAACAAAAAGACTCTGCTTTCTCTAGCTGCTGACTGAGGATTCCTGTCAACTGCCAAAGAAATAGGGAAAATGTGGCTTAATGGTACTAAAATAGTGGTCGTGAAATACCTACAAACTCATTTTCTCATGTTCATGAATATTTCTAATTGATGGGACTACTGTGTTTGAATGACAAAATTGGTGCTAAGCTTCAGCTCCAGAAAATCGGGGTGCCATCTTCCAGCTGCAGTCATTAATGTGCCAGTATGTTTGGGAAAGCTCTGTATGTATAAAGGAAAAGCCATAAATTATAGGCAAAATAGCTCTTTCCCTTGGTTAACTTGTCTTCGTGGAACCCCTGCCAGCCTAGAGGTGGGTTAGAGTTCAGCTTTTGCACAAGAAAAAGAGAGTGAGAAAGAAGGAAACAGTAGACAATGTGCTGGGTTATAAAGGTTGTGAACAGTAAAAAAAAAAAAAAACTTCAGAAGGTATGGCTTAATTTTCCTAAATTTTGTGAATGTGGGAATGATTGCCATCCAGTGGAAAGAACCGTGAGCAAGGTCCTGCCCACCTGGGTTCTGGTCCTATAGATCTCTTAGTGGCCAAGTGGGTGACACTACTTGGATCTTATTGCCTCAGGCTCTAGTTTTCTCACCTGTAAAATGAAGAGCCTTGAATAGCGAGAGTTAAGGCCTCCTCCAGTTCTGAAGTTCTGTGGTTTGATAAAGAAGTGCTTAAGTTGGAATACAGCATGAAAGCCCCCTAATGTCCAATTTCTTTTTCACTCAATGGCAACAACAACAAAAATCTATCCAGAGGTGCTCTCACTCAGGCTCTCAAAGAAAATGAGATGAAGTCTTCGTGCGCAGGAGATTTGCATTGTATAAACATCTATTTTCTCTTAGTTCACGCTATAATCCCTGAAGGAAAGAGAAAAAATGAAAATTATGTGGTGTGGGCAGTTTTATCAACCAGTCCATCCACACATGGTCATGAGGTTGGGATCTGAAAGGACCCTAGGCTAAGTGTGCCTCAATCTTCATATACTTCTGAAAATATGATCACTTTACTGCACTGAATGGGATTCCAATGTTTGACTACATGTTGATTTTATACATTATGGCCACCAAACACAAGCCAGCCATGTCAGCAGGCTCATAGCCAAAGAGAGAGAGAGTGAGAAAACTGGCTCATTTGAATGATGTTTTGATTTTTAAGGGCAATTTTCAGTATACAAAACTTTTGTTTTACATACTGACTTTAAAACAGAGCCCTGTGTAGATGTATGAGGAAGCAATGAAAACTTGTACATGAATGTTCATAGTAGCATTATTCGTAATAACCAAAAGTGGAAACAACCCACATGTCCATCATCTGATGGATGGATAAACCAAATGTGGTCTATCCATACAATGGACTATTATTAATCCATAAAAAGAGATGAAATACTGATACATGGTACTGATACATGGATGAATCTTGAAAACATGATGCTAAGTGAAAGAAGGCAAACACAAAAGGCCATGTATTTTATGTTGTCATTCCTATGAAATGTCGAGAACCAGCACATTCCTGAAAACAGAAGTAGATTAGCTTTTGCCGGAAGATAGGGGAAGGGAGAATTGGGATTGACTCTTAATAGGCACAGGGTTTTGTTTTGTTTTGTTTGAGGTCATGTAACGTTATGGAATTAGATAGTAGTGATGGTTGCACAAAAGTAAATATAGAAAAACCACCGAATTGTATACTTTAAAAGAAGAATGTTATGTGAATTATATCTCAATTTTAAAAGGAAAAAATAAGTTATGATCCATTTTGGACACTGAAAAAAAAAGAAAGAAAAAGAAAAGGGACTAAATAAATATACCAACTCTGATATCCAGGTGTCATATAATTCCTAGAGCTTGACACATTCTTAGGGATCACCAGCTTTATGATTCTCAGTTACTTAGGTGATTCTCCTGATCCTGCTTCTACTCTGATCACAGCCCTCCACTCTGCTCCTGAAGACATGGTTGGAGAAGTACTCTCACCACGTCTTCCATCTGCTGTAGCTCTGCAGCATCCTCTCTATTGCTGTGACACCATGCCAGATATTAACAGCAGAGTAACTGAGTAGAGAAGGTCTCTGGTATGTCCAATATGGTCCACCTCTTTCCTTCTCTACTAATATATTAAAGGGAGATGAATACAAGCATTGCAGAGAGACAAATGAGGTTCAAATCCCAGCATTATCATTTTCAAGCTGTTCAGAGTGAACTTGTGAAATGGGTATAACAGACCCTATTACACAGGATTGTTGGAAAGACTAAATTTGATACGTATTTCCATTCATGAGCACATATCAGCATTCAAATATTATTTTCCTCTTCTCTCTGACTACTGTTCACAGCCCACCAATTGAGAGCTCCAGCACCTGGCCAGTCAGCCATGTTCTACAAACATCTTGTCTATGCCTCTGAGTACTTGGCTTCACAAATAAAGCATTTCTGCCATGTTAGCTCTCTTTTCCTCTCCCTTAGCTCTAGCACTTCCTCCTGAGCGCTCTCTTTCATTTGGTCGCAGCACCATCCATGGGGAGTTATCCTTATTACTCCCTGATACTACTCCCATATTTCTTTGTGAACATCTCTCTCGTTTCACTTATCACATTTTGGTAACCATCTAGTTATGACTCCCCCTTGATTCCTCTTCATTTTTGAATCTCTAATGCCAAGCATACCGTTCATTAAATTTTGATAAATCAATGAGAAATGAGGCATAGTTCATTTTTCTGGTGAAGAAGTAACTCCCAACTATTTGACATCCAATAATGATGGGCGCTTATTTCCCTTGGATGTTTATAACTCTTCTTTGAATTTTTTATTATTGTATTAAAATAACAAATATCTATAGGCCCATGACCAACGTAAGAACTAGATTATTATCAGAAACTTAAATCTACTTATGTGCTCCTATCCTAGGCCATCCCTCTGCCTTCCTTCCCAACCATTATCCTTTTTGTTTTTTGGTTTTTTTAAGTTGAGAGTTACATTTTATTCAGCAGACATTCTTAGGACTTTAAGCCCAGCGTCTCAAATAACTCTGAAGGACTGCTCCAAGGAAGCAAGGGAGCCAACCGCTATCCTTCTTTAGCATTTTGACTGACTTAACATTTCTTAGATCCGTGCCCGCTGAGTCCTGTAGACAAACTGCACTTACAGGCTTTGCTCACACAGTTTAGCTTGGGTGATTTCCTGTGTCATCTGCCACTAATATTTTATTCAAATAAATGAAGAGATGACTCTGTATCTACAAGAAAATAATACTGGCCACTTCACACACTTCACATAACACAGAACACACACCATCTTGACTGAGTGAGGCAAATAGAAACTAGTTTTATTTCCCCATTTTTTAAGGAAATTGAGGAAACTGAGGCTCAGAAATGTAATGTGACATATTTCAGATACCCAGCTATAGCAAATAGTAATCCTGGGTCAGAATCCAATCTTAAAACACAATGTCCACTGTTGTTTCCATCATACTCTACTATCTCTGAGTCTTTGAGTCAGATAAGCATACAGTGAAAGTAAAAATGGTGCCTACCTCATAAAGATGTTGAGAAAATTAACTGAGAATTCTTTCAAATGCTCAGTACACTACCTGTCCATGTGGTAAACATATAGTAAACATTAGGTGTCATTAGTATTGTCATTATGGTATAGATTGGCAATTTAAAGTTTGAAGCCTCTAGAAAAATCTCCTATGAAATCCCCTAAGCTAGCCTGGAGCAGTAGCTAACATTGCTGGCTGTGTCCCTGGGTTGAATTGATTACCTGAGGCCATCTTGGTGAGACACAAGGAGAACTTGTGTGTTGGACTCTGGATATTACAAATCCCACCAGTTACGTTGACTGAGGCAAACCTTAGATGCTATGGTAGAGTCTTCTCCCAGTGGGCTTAATTAAACAACCTTAACTTTTGTCTATTTAGTTTCTCAGCCTGGGTGACCAGGACCAAAATTCACCATCTCTCTGAGCTTCAATTTCCTCATCTAAAAGACAAGGTGAATCCATTTCATTTAGTTATGTATTTATGTGTTTTCTATTGCTTTTGTTTTTGTTTTACCAGTGGGCTTTGATGATGTAAATACCTACCAGAAGTAGGGTCTATTTGTGTGTGTGTGTGTGTGTGTGTGTGTGTGTATGTGTTCGTGCAAGTATGCTTGCATGTTTGTCTTTCTTATAATAATATGAGATATTTGGATCATTTTTCTCTATATCATAAAGTTCTCCTCCTACCACCTTACTTCCTAACTCCATTTTGTGGCTGACTCTTGGTCATCCTTCGGAGCTCAGGTCTCCTTCAGGAATCTCCTCTAACCATCTTAGCAAAAGAAGTTTCTTCCTGTTCTCTAACATGGTCCCTATTCATTTATTTCATAAACACTTTTTTAACATCTAAACATATTTTTTGGTTTTGTTTACTTATAAGCCCATCATCCATCACCCTAGAATGTAAGCTTCATGAGGATCAGAGCTACCGACCCGTAACCACAGTCTTTAGCACCTGCCTTGCCCATATTAGAGGCTCTGTAATATCTCTTGAATGAATGAATGAACAAACGAGCGAAGGAATAGACCCCATTAACTAAGACTCCTTTTATAGCATGTTAAAATCATTCTATTCTCACAGTCTGTTCATGAATTCACCCAATTGAAAGAACCCGTTGAGATCCTTGAAAGAGAGTAGATCGTCTCTTCCAGCCCCTTCTTTTTGTAGAGGAAACTAGAAAGGGCAAATGACATATCCAAGCTAAGGTACAATAGCCTGTTCTTCCTTCTACTCTTTCATGTTGCCTCCCAAAGGAGCTCACCAAATTCTTGTTATTAAAGCAATGGCTAAGGAAATTAAGAAGCAACAGACTAGGGGAAAGTAGAGGTCGATGGGGCACAGTGAAAGGGATATGGGCTTTGGTGTCTGAAAGCCTGGTTTCATGTACCAAGCCCAACACTTCTGGGCACGTCTCTGACCTAAAAAAATTAGTCTTTAGGAGTGTTAGTGTCTTCTTTATAAAATGGAAAGTCCCTGTGTTGTAAGGATTCAAATTCTCTGTGTAAAGCAGGGAACAGCCCCTGGCATTTAGTAGGTACCTTTAATTGACAGTCCGTAGTATTGTGCGTGTATTCTTTTCACTGCCTGCCCCCCCATCAACTCCACTACAGTGAGTCAAGAGCAGTGTCTCAAAGTGCTTAAATTTGTGTCTTACTAAGGTTCCCTATGACTGTGCCAAAAATCCAGCAGTGTTTTTGTAGCAGCACTGAGGTCTGAGAGATTAGTCACTCTCTTCTCAGAAAAAGTAAATCATTATTTTTTATCTACTTCTTATATTTATGTTGTTTATCATGGCACATGTATTATAAAACCCACAGATCGATGCTCTCAGCAGGCAAAACTGTTCAGACCTGCAGAATGTCTTGTTTCGTACTAGGTGTTTGACAAACCAGGATCCGCCTGCCTTGAATTCTGTTTTCTGAGGGACGGTGGGGGTGCCTGGTGTCTGACTGATCTCTGCGTGACTTGTACTTTCTCGAGGAGCAGATGTGATTCCCATGTATCTGAGTAACCTCCTCTGTAAGATTGCCATCATTTCTGTAAGGCCAGAGGATTATTCTGTGCTTGGAAAGATGGATATCAGCTCCCTTTAATCAATACCTTACACAGATGTCACCTGGATCTGCCCGTGGTTATCTGTAATATCTGACCAAAACGGTGCTGTCGTTTGTCATGTTTGGTTTAATTTAAAGCACCTTGGAATTTAAGTCAGCTTTATTTTAAAACAGTATGTAGAACAACACATTAAGTTAGGAAAATGCGTACTTGTTTTCTGGTTGATACCCTGTTAGAAAGCGAGAATACCAAGAAGGTAAGATGCCACCTTGTCCATCTCCATTACAAAGGACTGGCTTGGTAACATATAGGTTGGCACGGGAGCAAGAAAAGAGTAGGGGATGCAGTTGATTCAGTTCCCGCATACAAAAATGGGGGCAACAATGAATTATCTGTAGACTATCATATAGTTTTTCATCCAAAGTAGAATGCTGTTGAGAGACCGGACAACGCAGATAAGCCAGAACTGACCCTTGTAATGTTAAGTAACTGGGATATTTGGGGTTGATGATGTCTCTGTGCTGTACTCCTCCTCTGGATTCTTGGAGGAGAGTCCTTGGTGATACAGATTAACCATCACTTACTATTCAGCCATGTAGAGAATGTGTGTTTTTCCGTGTTTGAGACAATGGCTCCTGCTAGGAGAGGAGAGCTGTTAATTCTTGGGAAGGATGATCTTATATCAAGTTTGGACAGTTTTCTGCCTGCACTAAGATCCTTTTCTGTTGTCAGTTTAGAGAAAATGCAAATGTGTCACGCCAAAATCTTTGTTTGGAGGTGTAATGAGTCAAGCAGAAAACTGCCTTTCTCCTAAATGAACGTCAGGTGACAGAATGAGAAATGTGTCAGGTAACATTTTAGCTGGTACAGATCCTCCAAAGAAAACAAACACATCAGAGTTGAATTTTTGATTCAAAAATAGCAGGTCAAAGAAGCAGGGCTTACATTGAGAAAACTTTTTAGGAATATTACATGAAGACTGACAATATCCCCAACTTACTCAATGTGATGGGAAGGATTAAAATATTCAGTGCTATGGGCTCCTTAGCATGGGCTTTGAAACCTCCCTTCGAATCCAGATCTCACCACTTCCTCTCGAAGCTTCTGATTCTGCCTTTGTAAAACGGGAAAAATACCCACCGCTCCAAGTTAGCATGAGCCTAAGTGAGGTACATTATGCAGAACACTTAGCCTACAACCTGACGCATAAAAGGCAATCGGCAAAATGATGGGTCTTTTCCCTTCTAGAGGCAATTAGGTTCACCATCCTAGTTAAGAACAACCACAGATCTGGGTTACAATTTCCCCTTTGCTACTTATGAATTGTGTGACTTTCTGACCTTCAGTTTCCTCATCTTTGAAATAGGCATAGCAATGTCCACCTGACAAAATTTTGTTTTCTCAGTTTTAATTTTTACTCCAGGGTTATATATGGAGTGTTAATATGAGAAAGATAAACTCTCCTGTTGCCTTTTTTCCCTTTCCTAGAGGTAACCACTTTCATTTGGGGGGACTTTTTTTTGGTTTTGTACGGCTTTTTATATCTTTAAATAACATGCTTGCTTTGCTATGGCTTGATTTTCCCATTTTAGAAATTAATTTTTGACTTACTATAGAAAATGAGTTTTTAGCTCTCTTTCACACACCCCATACCTACATAATACCCTTCTTATTACCCATGTCCTCCTATTATAAACAAATCATAATCCTGGTTAGATAATGAATCCGTGATTACATAATTATGACTATGCAAAGCTATTCCCAAGTGAGCAATGGAACGAACCATGATTAATTTCCTTTTATTGAATATTTTCTTTTCACATCTTTTTTATTTCTCTACTATTTTTTTGTTTATTTACTTAGTTTCTATACATTAATTTCTATAACATAAATTTGAACCAAAACTTTTGGCCAGCTTTCAAAAAAATTTTTAGATGTGATTAAACATTTACTGTAAACTATCCTTCTAGGATGTTACTTCACCATCCTGTATCCTCCTGGATACTTCTATCATCTCTTTCCTATTTTGGATCACCTATTTCCTGGATCTCATGTATTCCTTCATTTTTTGAAGCATATCCTACACTGATTTCCTGAAAAACAGCTTGCTGTTCTCCCAGTTTCTTTCTTTTACTTTCACACATGATGATACTTTCGCTGGGAATAGAATTCTAGGCTAGAAGTTGTTTTTCTTCTGAATTTTGAAAGTATTGATTCATTGCTTTCCAAATTCCAACATTACTGTTTAAAAGTCCAAAACAGTTCTAATTTCTATTCCTTTGCATGTGACCTGGTTTTGGTTTTGTGTTTCTCTGTCTCTCTCTAGACACATACAGATTGTTCTCTTCATTTCCATTATTCTGAATGTTACAGTATAGTGATTCGGTGTGAAATCTAATTTTCTCTTTTCTGTTTGATACTCAATAGGCCTGTTTAATTTGGAAACAGATGTCCTTTTCTTCTGGGAAATTGGGGATTTTCTTTTATTAAGAATTCCTTTCTCTCCTGTCCTTTTCCTGTAATTTTCTCTTTCATTCTTCCCATGTTTTATCTCTTTGTGTTTTTGCTCTATCCTCCAGAAACTTTCCTCAGATTTCTCTTCCAACTAATTTTCATCTCAGCCACTGCCAGGGTAACAGAGGCAAATATCCAGGCTGCACACACATCACACCTGCTGAAGCAGCATTCCCAGGGAGAAATTCACGAAGACATGAGCACTAGTAGGAATACAAGTCCCCCATTGTCCACAGCGTTCTAGGGCGACCCGCAGAAATGAAGTATGCTAACTGTCACATGACAAAAGGGGGTGCTGAACCTTGGGCTATAGGGCTTCAAACTGCACGATTATGGAAGCATGGCTTCTTTCTTAGCACAATTTGCAGAACAGAGGTCAAGCCTTGTGGTTCCTAGTGTTTGAGCTAGTGCAGGAACACCACCTCAGTGTTCACGACTGGGGAAGAACACTGACATTATTGGGGACTAGAGGCCCAGTGTTAGAGTTGACTAGGATTAATTGCCTTAAACACTAGGCCATGGTTAGTTTCCATGGAGCCTGGCAAAAAATCTCCTCCTTTCCTGGAGGCCAGCCCACAGGAGATTAGTCTTAGACAAGTTACCCTTTACCTCTCAATTACCATGGCTTAAATTTCTAGCAACTCTCTTTTAGTCTCTGAATGTTCCGTAATTTGGGATATTGGGAGGTTTTTTTTGTCTATGCATGAATTCAATCTCTCTTGTTTCTCTGAAAATATTAATGATAGATTTTCTGTACTTGCCTTGGACTTGATCATTGATGTTAGAAGCTGTCCTCAGATGTCTAGTGATTCTCAGTTGTTGCCTCATATGGAAGAGGGAGGCACTCACATGCTAACTTGAAGCCAGGAACCTGTGGGTCAAGTTTATTAACTCAGAGTTCAATATGACTGAGCCATTTTTGGGAGAAAACCCCTCCCCATGTCAACATTTTTAGGTGTTTGCATTTGAATTCATCACAGTCCCTAGAGACAGATATCTCATTGCCAGTGTTTGGGGAGCCATATTGAGGAAGGGAGCTGGGAACCCCAACATTCACAGAACACATGTTCACTAAATGCTTGCTACCCTCATTTGAACCTGGTATCCTCCGGTTCAGAAACCTTCCTCTGTTATCTGCTTAGAAAGTAAAATCTCGGCATCCTTCTGGGGCAAGGAAGCTAGTCATCTGGCTGCCTGGAATGAGGAAAAGTAACTGGGGACTTAACTAATTCTAAACAACATTCATCCAGTGCTCTATCACCTGCACCTCAGGTGGCAACTGAGGCCACCACTTCCTGGATCTTGCGGGGATAGTCTAAAGAGTAACTCAGGCTGCTCCTTCTGTTTCCCCACTACCAGCTTAGGATCAGGGCTTCTTGTCTGCTGACCATCCAGTGGCTTCCCGACATCCGCAACCATTCTTCTATCCTTACAGTTTATGCCCTTTTGTAAACAATCCCTGTGCTACTGTTCAAAGAGATTTTAGAGAGGTCCCAGAGTCCTAACAGAGTTATTATGAAGACGAAATGAGGTCACTTACGGAGAGAAGCTAGCACAGTAACTGACATATAATCATAGTGATTACTTTTTGTTGCTGTTTTATTATTCTATTCTCATAAAATCATCCCAGTATGTAAATTATTTTTGGCCAGCTCTGTATAATCAAATAGCATGGAAAGGGAAAGCCCTGTGAAATCAAGACTTATGTAATTTATCTGATTTATTCAAGTCCCACTTGCCACTGTTCTTAGATTATCTGTATAGCCATGATGATTTAGGCTGAGCTTGTGAAAGAAATAGGGATTGAGTGTGTGACACTCAGCCACTAACGTGATGAGGATTCTAAATCTGTGTTTAGCATCATGTAAGTCCATCTCTGGATTGGAATCCAGATCTCTGAATGACTAGTTGATTCTACTGACTTCTGTCGAAGAGTGGAATTCCCTCGAAAGTTTGGTACCGCACCTCCCCACATGTATCACTTGTACAGCGTCGAGCAGTATGCCTCAGGGTGACCCCGTGTGGTGAGCAATCTTACGGTGTCTTTGGGAATTTGTGCTGACGCTTAGTCCTTGCGTGATTTCTGGCCTCTGGAAAATTATGAAATAGAGGACAAGAGGAGAAAACAAAGATTTTAAAAGATTCTGTATTTAAAAGCTAAAGATGGCACTCACCTAGGCTTTGCTCAGACCTTGCGTGTCCCCCAATAAAGTATATTTTTGGCCATGGCCCATAAATTACTCAAATAATCCTTTAAGATAGCTGTAGAAATCAGCATATCAAACTATCAGTGAGCTAGTTTAGTTATTCACCGCTTATTAATCTTCTCAGCTTAGGGTCATATTGTCCTGTCTTCAGCATTTTCCACAGTGTCTGATGATGTCCAGAGAGTTAATGGAGGTCCTGGAATGTGAATACAAAAAGCACGATAATCTCTTGACTTGATGTCATTCCGGGGAACGTCTTCAGCCTTGATGCGTGGCCCTGGCAAGCGTACAAGACAGCACCTGTGCTATTTATCTGGGTGTTTGTACACTGTTCTGGCAAAGAAATGTCTATGTACAATGATAATTTCCTTATGATACTTCCACTAGCAGCAAATTGTTTTGAGCATCCGTTATCACTTTTAGTAGCTGTCAATTTGCTCTCTCTTTTGCTTCCGTGTAAAGTTGAGGCAGATTTTTGTCATAACTTAGAGACCCACTGTATTGCTTTGGAGATTTATGAGGACATTTTTCTCTCACTAAATTTTGCTCTCCCCCTCCCCAATCTCTACATGTTAGAGGAAGCTGATATTCTCTGAAGGTTCTTGCAGTTACAATGCATGGAATCCAGGCACAAATAAGCTCAGTGATGAAGATGGTGATGATGATGAGAGACAGCTTGTATCACACACTTAACATGTTTTAGTCCTATTACACGTAGCCACAGGACTACTAAAGGTAGGAAACAAATTAACTGACTTACAGTCAAGTGACCTACCCGCAATCAGTCACCTAGCAAGCGGGAGAGATATTTCTGACTCCGCAGCTCAGTTTCTTAACCACTTCTTGTCTGTACATGCAGCTGTCTACCTAGAATCTGCACCCTCTTTTCTTGTCTGGAGTCTACACAGCAGTTTTCATTTTGGATATGCATGGTACAGGTATTTATCTTTACACCTGAAAGAGGTTCTTCAGATTTCTATCTTCAATAAAAGTGTCAGTTGAGGTCAGGTAGGGTGTTGTTGGCCATGGTAAGGATTTCAGCATTTACTCAGAATGAAATATGGAGGCATCTTTGTTTTTGCTAGAGTCTTACTAATAGCTAACATTATGTGGCAAGCTCAGTTTCTAAATCTTTATATTAATTTACTCACTTAATCCTCAAAGTAGCAGATATATGTTCTTATTCCCACTAAATCTGAGGAAACTGAAGCTCTGAGAAAAGAAATAATTTTCCTAGGATCAACACAGTCAGTAAGTGATTGAATTAGAATTAAAACTCAGGAAGTCTGGCTCCACTCTTCACATTTTTAATCTGTAAACAAAATTGTCCATCATTCAAGGAGTCCAATTTTCCAATATATAATATGTGGCAATGATTTTTTTTAACTTGGAAATACTTTAGATCCATATATTTTTCCTCCTCTTGAGCTGAGCCTTCATTTATGGAGCTGGTTTCCATAAATAACTAGGACATTACTACCTTTCCGAGCATTTGAAATAAAGCTTAATGATTCCTTTCTGGCTTTTCCAGAGCTGATTCTTGCCCTTCTTCTCTTGAATCCTTTTCTCACCTCATCACACTGGGCTCCGTTGGATTTCCTTTCTTCCCTCCTCCTTCTTATGACTTCACTCCTGCAAACACCTCTAGTTCCAACACATCATGTCACACTCTATCAGAATAAAAAGGGAATGAGGCAAAGCTCATTTATACCTAAACGTTGGCAGCCACCCAAACGCCTCTTTCAAAATGAATTAAAGTGAGCAGTAAGCTGCAGTCATATTGGAATGGAAATCAGTAACATATAGGGCTTTGCAGTCAACCAGCCCTGGGGTTGAATACCTGTTTTCTCCCTCTAATTAGGTCTGTGTCCTTGGGAAATATATTTAGCCTCTTTAGGGAAGCCTCAAATTCATTGTATATTAGTGGTGATAATAATGATACCTGTCGTAGAGTCGTGAGGTGTAACTGCTGGCGATTCATTTAACTGCTACAGATATTTATCGGGCACCTATTTTGACATTAACTGTGCTACATACAAGGTATCTATGCTGAACAAGAAAGGTATGTTCCCTGCCCTCACAATGCTTAAGTTTTAGTGAGGTCATAAATGCAGGCGTTTAGCACAGAGCCTGGCACATGGTAAATATAATGTTTGTCATTATGTAAATATATTCCATAATGTATGTAAGCTGCAATGATGATGATGATGACGGTGTTCAAGGATGGTGCTGTGGCCAGCATGGATCATCACCGTTTCACCAAGAACCTGAAATGATAATTCCAGCCAACAAGAGCTAGGCACCATAATAAATCTACTTGTTTTCTTTTTTTCCCCCTCAGATAAATTATTTACCAGGTAACCGCAAAGCAAAAGGGGGAAGGTTGCATTAACACATTACTTACCACCTTAATAAATACACTACAGTCTTAACTTATGGTTAGAGTAATACAGGTAAACATTTTAACAATTTCTGTTAAATCACCCACATTAAATCTTCCGTTGACAGATTTCCAAAAGTCTTTCCAAAAATCATAAATGAATGTAGCCTCTTCCCGCATGGAGAAGGATGGTCATCTTCACCGTTAGAAAACAACAGTGTTATCTTTTTTATCACCCAGTACTATAGATGCTGCATTTTCTCTCTTCATGTTTTTTTAAATATTTATTTATTTTTTATTTTTTTATTTTATTTTGGCTGTGTCGGGTCTTAGTTGCGACACGTGGGATCTTTCATCGCCGTGTGCAGGCTTTTCGTTGCGACGTGCGGGTTTTCTCTTCTCTAGTTGTGGAGCGGGCTCCAGAGCACGTGGGCTCTGTAGTTTGTGGCACACGGGCTCTCTAGTTGAGGCACACGAGCTCAGTAGTTGTGGCGCATGGGCTTAGTTGCCCCACGGCATGTGAGAACCTAGTTCCCCTGACCAGGGATCGAACCCGCATCCCCTGCATTGGAAGGCGGATTCTTTACCACTGGACCACCAGGAGAGTCCCTCCCTATTCATGTTTTACTTCCTTTTCTAACCAGTAGTTTAATGATTCTTGTGGAATTTGACATCTTTCTCTTCAGTTTCACAATTACTCTTCCTCCCGGGTAATTTTCCAGTGACATCCTTTCCTTTTGGGATGTGCATTTATGTATGCAGTGCTCTGACGTGAGAGGCCAGGATATTGTCGTTGCATGAGTGTCTTTGGTGTCTTTGGATTTAGCTGCTAGCTTGAAGCATCTGGCAATCGAACATAAACGCCTATACTTGAGCATTCATGCTTGAACCAGAAATTACTCTGTCATCTTCACTGGTTTTTATTAAGCAGCCAGCAGCTGTCTTGGAACTATGACTTACCACAGTGAGCTCTTTCCCTTAGAATGTCACCCTCTTTTTATCCTAAAAATAGGTCTCTCCTTTTCCTTTATTTCCCAAGCAAATCTTCGGCATCAATAGTAATGGTAATAATAGTATCTCACACTCAGGTAGAACTTTATTGTTTATGAAGCATGTGAAAATCCATTAACCCAGTTTGAATTTCATAGTCATCCTGGGATGCCAAATACCGTCACTTCGAAATTACAGATGAGAAACCTACAGCTCAGATGTCGAATGACTTCTTGATGGTTATATACCTAATCACTGATGTATGGCCAAACCTGGAAACGAGATTTTTAAGGCACTAAATAAAGTGTTTTATACATTTTATCATGCTGACATTTTTAGCCAAACCTATGTCAACATCAAAGAATCACTCAAAGAAGGTATTTTACTCCATGAGAAATAACTCCCAGGTGCCATTTCCGAGGCAAGCTCTGGGATTGGGCGTATTTGCAGTGAAATGAGCATCCAGCTTGATTCTGGTCACCCAGCATTGTTTGGGAGCTTCCAGACTGGGAAGAAATGACAGGGCATTCTGTTGGCTGCTGTCTTGCACGAGGTAACATTGCAGAAATGGTCCTCTCTGGAGTTAAGCAAAGTAGTGTATCCTGGTATAGTGGCCAAATGCAAGACGATCTCTGTGAGCTTGTTTGCTTTTCTACCTAATACAGAAATAACTCCCAGTGGAGTCTAAGTTAAGGTTCAAGAGAGCTGTGGAAATGGGTGAGAAACTGTTTTGTAAACTGTAGAATGATCTCCAAATGTAAAGGGCCATGTGCTTTATATATCTTGCTTGCTTGGATGAATGAATGAATTGATTTTTCTTACTTACCTCACTGTGAGTTTTGGTCTATTTGATGCTACAGCAATTTGCAAAACTCTGTTCACTCTTTTGCACCACAGCCCGGAGAGACACCCTCGGGACTTGGCACGAGTCATACAAATAATGTGTTTGTATTTGTTATAACCTGTGCTGGGGTCTTGCCGTACTATCTTCCCTACCAGAAAGGAGCTGTTAGATTCTAATGGATGATATAGGAAATGAGTACATTTCCTGTAAAGTCTAAAAGGATTTGAAGAATGGACATTTGAACGCATGCACACACACATATACTTTTAAGGGGTTTGTTTGTTGGTTTTAATTCAAGTAATTAACATGTTTCTGGAATGAGGAAGTAGTTAATTTTTTTTTCAGTTAACCAAGACCTAGCCAGAAAACAATTTCTCTTTTTGCCCTTAATAAATCCCTTTCTAAAATATCTCACCAATTTTTAATGCTGATCGTGACTCAGTATATTTAGATGGTATTAACACTGCAGTGCTTCATGTAATCACCACGGCAAAGCCCAGTTGTCATTGTAGAGGACGGTCAATGAATATGTAGAAAATGTGGGACTTTGGGTCAAACTAGAACTCTGACTTAAATTCCAAGCACACTTTAGGTGCAAGTAGCAAGACGCAACTTTCAGGAAGGAAGACATTTTCCTCTACACTTTTACGTTCTTCCATCTGGTCTAGGAATTAAGTTGACATGAGACAGATTAGCAGGAGGAAAATCAAACAAAAGTTTAACCATTGGTATACATGGGAGAGACCCAGGAAAACTGAATAACTCCCCCAAATGGCCAAAACCCTCACTTTAAATACCATCTTCAGGTAAGAACAAAAGAGGATGTTGGGGGTACTGGTTTGGGACTCAAAGAGAAGGAGGGCAATGGACCTGGAAACGGAAAAGCAGATGTTTGGTACACAGATGTTTGCTGGGCCAGGCAGAGACACCGGGACACAGAGCGGCTCTGATCTCTAGGCTCTGCCGAGTTTCCCCTGCCACACCTAGCCCGTATTCTTGGCAGATGTTTCTGGTGATGGCCCTGTTCTGGAAACAGGCACTCTATCTAAATTCTGTAGGCAGCTAAGGTGGAGGTAAAAAGAAAGATTTTCTGGGACTTCCCTGGTGGTCCAGTGGTTAAGACTCCACACTTCCTGTGCAGGGGCCGTAGGTTTGATCCCTGGTCAGGGAACTAAGATCCCACATGCCGTACAGTGCAGCCAAAACAAAAAACAAAAAAAAGACTTTGTGAGTCTTCTGTTTCTTAAAAAGAATTGACCTAAATTAATCTTCATGCCAAAGAGACACAGTTCAGGGTAGCAGATTTTGCTCCCCTCCAGAACTTATCTGTAAATGACTAAATTTACAAAGCTGCATCTTTCCCAACAAAGGTTTTCTCTGTTGACAGCCTAAAAACCAAAGGATGGAATGTTTGTTGCTCCACACAGGACTGCTATTTCACTTCCCAAAAATTCTTTTGCCTCTGCGTGCCTTCCTCTTGGTGTTTGTGTCCTTGATTCAGCGTGGAGTCTCTTTGGTGTTTGTGGAGAAGGCGACTCTGCCGCTCTCTACCTCTGTCTCTCTTGCTGTTTCTCTGTATTTTCATCTTTTCTCCATCTCCCTGCGTTCCCACTCGCCCTCATCTCCACTATCCTTTATAGATATTAGATGTAAGTTTTAAATTATTTGATGTACCTTTAGAGTTTCATGTTCCCTGTACCTAGTTGGAAAGACATGAAAAGTTGTAAACATCTCTGAAAATAAACTAAATTAAGTTGCTTTCTACTTTGCTGACCCTCAACTGATTTTTTTTTTTTTTCCCTCTTTGGGTCAGCAACTCTCAAAAGAAAGAAAAGTTTCCCTCTCTCTGGTGTGGAAGATTGAACTAAATGTGCAGTGACCCTCAAAATCTACCCCAGAAACGAGTTCTTCCCGACAGGGGTGTGTTTCCCAGCTAGTTGCCTGTTTCTCCTCCAGTGAAGAGCAGTAACAAAATCTTCATTGAGGACTGTCCTCATTTTCCCTCTTCTTCCTTTAAATTTCATGGAATGTGTATACAGGTCACACTCTGAAGCAGGCAGTGCAACAGGGAGAGGAACCTGTTAGCTCAACTCAGGGTGTCTTACCTGCCGTGCACACAGGAGATCTCAGCAGTTGAAGGGACCTGGGAGCTATTAATAGTTGTCCATCCTGAAGGGTTTCAGGAAAAAGTTCACTTAGAATTATGGACAAGCCTCCAGACAAGCTAGTCAGTAGTGGCCCAGGTGCTAGGGTGGGTGGCTTGTTTGATTCTGTTGTGCAGAAAGCTTTACACATCAATCCTTCCTGCACCACATAGAGGGAGGGGCCTAGTCATGTCCACAAAGATAGTCATACCTTCTTTTTTAAGCTTCATATACTCCTCGGTGACCTTCTCTTACATTGGTAGGCAAACGAAGAAATACCACTTTAGAGTATGAGAATTATTGCCTCTTTTCCAAGTTGCAGAGTTCTTAAGTGGAGGAATTTGAAAACACGTAGAAAATTGCTGACAGGAGCCAGATAAACAGCAAGGCGCAATGCTTTTTCCTTCTGCTGTGGTTTTGGCACCCCCTACTGACCAGATCCTAATTCTTCCCCGTGTAGCAAACTGCAAGAATGGGGCACTAGTTGTTATTTTGCATATAATGACAGTGGAATGCATTGTCTGTGGAAGTCGTTGCCCTTGCCTCCTGATGTACGTTTCACTTCTTTTGTAGTTTAGGTAAATATTCTCTTACCTTGTATCGGTAGATACAGCCAGATGCCCATCAAGTACAATTATATATTCCTTTAATCGGCAAAGACCTCATTACGCCATTCTTACGCACGGCATGCGATGGGATTTACTTTTTTTCACTGACACTAATGGGATTTCTTTGTAAATTTTTACCCAATGACTCATAAGGGAGAGTCACTCATGTGTAGTAGCTACAAAACAACAGGCCTGTAATCCCTCCATCTCAAAAAGAAAAATTCTAATTATTATGTAATGAAAATGTTTCTCCATGGTTAAAAGATACCTGTAACTCCCATTTATCATTCTTTTTCATCTTCAATCACAGTCCCAAAAATGTCATAGAGTAATTAATGTTAATTATATCTTGACTTGAAGATGCAATTTATTTAATTTGTCAATGAGAATAGTCTTTTCTAATAGTCTGTTTAGATCATTCCTTTTAAATCTTAAAGAAAGCTTCACCAAGAAAACATGAGAGGGCAAATTTAGCATATCCTGCTCTACCTCTGTGATGGCTTCTAGTTTGCTTACAGAATATTCTTATTCATAGTGGACACTTACACACCTGCAGGCAATTCTTTCCATTTAGAAAGACATCCCAACTGAGAATCTTGCTTCTAAAACACTGCACAAATCCAAACCCAGGAGGTTGGCTTGCCCCGGTGGCAGGTAAAAAAAGAGCAACCAAGATGACCATGAATGATTTTAAGATAAATGATAATTTGGTTATTTAAAACAAAACAAGACAAAACAGAAAGTCATTATTAATCACTGTCACTGACTTGGAAGCCTGAAAGGCAGCCGGGTGGCGTGAGAGCAGTCTGTATAATTAAGTAGGTGCTTTACGCTACACATTTTGACCAGGCAAATCTAATAAGTTTATCATTTGACTGCTTGTTTCCCAAGTACCTATACCTGGCCACCCTCAATTGACTCGCGCGTAGCAGCTTCCATTTGTGGCAGTCAGGCTTATTAAACAGCTCTGCTTTGTGTTTTTTCCCTAGTCCTTGAAAATAGATCCGTAAGCATTCTGCTCAGGGGTGATTTGTAAATTGCTTTACAGAAGGCTCCGGTTTCTGCTCAATCCGACTGGGGCCTTATGTTTTCTTCCAGTGTTGTTTGTCAAGGTGCACAAGTTGTTCAAAGAACCAGGTCACAATACTACATGGCAGTGCTTCTTGGCATGGATTGCTTGAAAACCTTGACTCGTTGAAGTGCCCTATGCCATCGCTATGGTTTTTCCACCACCAAAAATGGGAAGGTTTCCTTGTCTTCAGCCAAGATAAAATCATTGGGTTTTTTTCAACTGGGCCCTTCACTTTTTCACTCAACAAAATCAGATTTAAATTGTGTTAACAAAAAGAGAGGTAAGATCAACAAAGAGAATTGGCCTCCGTCTGTCTTAAAATTTTCTAAATTCTCATTTCACAGGCCTAGCTGCTCAGTACAAAACAAATCTAAGTGAAAAGTAAAAGTCTAAAAGAAATCAAGTGTCTAAAAGATTTCCAAAAGAGTAGTAATTATAACCAATATGGAGACTTGGAAACAAATACCAAATACATAGATGCCTGATATTATCTAGATGATTATACACTGAATATATTCTATTTCATCCAGGTATTTGGGCAGGTAAAGCTGCCTAAGCCTTAAGTCAGGGCCTGGATCTTGGCTCCCTGCCAGGAAACAGGGGCAGGGTAGGGGAGAGGGAATTCTCAGATTTAAGAACTTTTAAAGGGAATTTATTTATGGTCAGAGTGAGCAGCAAGGCCACTTAAGGAAACAAGAGCCAGGCCTGTACAATATAAGGCGGGTTGCCCTATATTTTGCTCCACCATGGGGTGTAAACAGCAAACCCTTCCCATAACCTCTTCGGGGCTTTACAACCACACATAGGGAGGAATGTTCATGAGGAGGGAGAAACTCCCTTATAAGATGAACTTCCAAACCAAAATTAGAAGGACAGTGAGGGGGGACTTCCCTGGTGGCTCAGTGGTTAAGAATGCGCCTGCCAATGCAGGGGACACGGGTTCGAGCCCTGGTCCGGGAAGATCCCAATTGCCGCGGAGCAACTAAGCCCATACACCACAACTACTGAGCCCGTGCACCACAACTGCTGAGTCCGTGCACCTAGGTCCCGTGCTTTGCAACAGGGGAAGCTACCACAATGAGAAGCCCCTGCACCGCAACCAAGAGCAGTCCCCGCTCGCCACAACCAGAGGAAAGAAAAAAAAAGACAGTGAGGAAGTCTGCCACCATAAGAGATAGTTGGCAAATACAACAAAGAGAAGAATTCACACTCTCAAAAGTTGCAATAATGGAGCAATCTGAAAAGGACTTTTAACTAAGTAGTGTAGATTTCTCAAGGATAACCTTACCTACCCCATCCTTCCCTGCTTCCTACCTGACTCCCTGACAGAATGGATTTCTAAGAAGTCAGAGAAAAAGAACAAACCGGAAGCTATGCTGTTGTTTTGTTTTGATAGCTGCTCTCAAATGTAGAGCCAAATGACCTAGCAGAGAAGAATAATTAGAATATTAGTCAATTTTATTCTATTTAATAAGCTTAATTAATTTTAAGTAATGCCTTTTTTTTGGCCTTAAATCTCTGTTGTTTGTTTATTTATTATTTTTTTTTATTGGAGTAAAATGGCTTTACAGTGTTGTGTTAGTTTCTGCTGTACAATGAAGTGAATCAGCTATATGTACACCTATATCCCCTCACTCTTGGACCTCCCTCCCACTCCCCCCATCCCACCCATCTAGGCGGTCACAGAGCACTGAGCTGAGCTCCCTGTGCTATACAACAGGTTCCCACTAGCTATCTATTTTACACATAGTAGAGTATTTATGTCAAACCTAATCTCCCAGTTTGTCCCACCCTCCCCTCTCCCCACTGTGTCCACATGTCTGTTCTCTTCATCTACGTCTCTATTCCTGCCCTACAAATAGGTTCATCTGTACCATTTTTGTAGATTCCACATATATGCATTAGTATAGGGTATTTGTTTTTCTCTTTCTGGCTTACTTCACTCTGTATGACATACTCCAGGTTCATCCACATATCTACACATGACCCAATTTTATTCCTTTTTATGGCTGAGTAATATTCCACTGTAAATACATACCACATCTTCTTTATCCATTCATCTATTGTTGGACAATTTAGGTTTAAATTTTATTCTATTTAATAATGAATTATTCTCCAAAAGCTTAATTAATTTTCAGTAATGCCTTAGGTATTTTATAAATGTCTTGACTTAAATTTTCACCCAGGTGTGAAATGCGGAACTCAGAGTGTTTCAATTTTAGTAAAGTGATACATTCTCTATATTCATTCTGCAGTGGAATTGCGGAGTCCTAATCCCTGGACCGCCAGGGAAGTCCCAGGAAAGCTCTTTTTTAAAGTAGAATGTCATCTAGTATATGTAGAAGAAATGATGGAGATTTGCCATTTTGCAGCATCGGAGAGGTGGTTGCTTCAGGCAGGAGTCTTCAGTGGATCCTAAGGCTGGGAGGTGGAGGTTTGATGAGCATCAAAATATTGGTGTGATTTTGGAATACCTCCCCACAAAATGCTAATCAGTTGCAAGGGGGGAAATGCTAAATACAAAGTAGAGAAGGCAGGCAGACGCCAGCATGACCCGTGATTAGAGTTATCATGGCCATTGGTCAGTGTTGAGGTGAGTTCACATCACATCACACAGCTCCTGATTTGACACACTTTGAAGGTACCGCACAGCATTTCAGTGTTGTTCCTGCTGAGAATACAGACCTAAATCAGGTCCTGAGGAAACATCCGATGAATCCAGGTTGAGAGTCATCCTATAAGATGTAAGGTCTGTTCTCTTTAAAGCTGTCAAGGATCTGAAAGATAGGGAAAGACTGAAGAAATGTTCTAACTTGAAGGAGTTTAAAGAAACATGACAATTAATTGCAACATTTATTCCTGGGTAAGGTCCTGGACCAAAAGATAAAGAGACATTATTGAGAAAGTTAGCAAATTTTGAATGGGACCTGAATTGCATAGTGATGATGTGCCAGGGTTGATTTCCTTATTCGGAGGATTTTGTGCTGGTTGTTAAGAAAGTGTTCTTGTTTGGGGAAATACACACTGGAATGTTTAAGGGTAGCATGTCTACCCATTAGATAGCATGTCTGTAGTTGCTCTCAAAAGGTTCAGAAAAAGACTAATGATAATAAGTAAATATAAATTATAGATAATACCATATATATATTACATATCTTTATTATATATAAGAAAGAACAGGAAATAAGCAAATGTAATAAAATATTAACAGTGGAGGGGTCTGTGCGAAGGTGAGTTCCTTGTACTTTTCTGGCTACTTTTCTAAAAGTTTGAAATTATTTCGAAATATATTATTTTTTAAATAAATTACTTTTCAAATGAATTATTTTCTAAAAGCAAGAAAAAAATTCTAAGTGTGGCCTTGGAGGCAGAAATCAGCAATGAGCACAGACAAAGGGTCAGAGTTTGCACAGTGATTGAGCCCTTAGGTAGCTACTTTTTTCTGTTCAGTAGTCAATTCAAGTCAGGATAAATAATAAGAAATACAGCACAACAGCTTCCCAATGTACAGCATGTCAAGGTTCAAGTCCCTACTTTGGTTAGTCACCATACCATTCATGGGTCATCACCCAATTAATCTTTAACCGACTCTCATGAGTAGGGACAGAGCGAGGCACGGGGGTTTATAAAAGTGTAAGATGTGGTCCCCGACCCCCAGGAACGTGATTACAAGGGAGAAACGGGATATATGTCAGTGAGATTCCACAACAGTGCTCAAGCTTAATGTTGAAGAAATAGGACAGTTAATGCTGACAAGCTTTACACAAGGAAAGGATCACCCGTGAGGAGAGTAGTCAGGAAAGCGTTGGGAAAGTGGTTTGGATTCATACACTCTTAGGAGAAATAACAGGCTTCATCTACCCTGGCTGGCTTTCAGTGTCTCCTGACACACCCTCTCTGATGGAGCCCACCTCCACTTGAATACTTCTAGAAATAGTGATGCATGTTCTCCTGAGGCAGTCCATTTTCCTGTTGATAAGATCAGATTATTTGGAAAGTTCTCTTTTATGTAGAGCCAAACTGTGCCTCTTTGTACGTACTGTTGCTTTCTACTTTGGGACAACACAAAATAAGCTCAATTCATCTTCTGCCTATAACCCCGTCACATATTTGCAGACCAGTCTCATGTCTCCTCTCATTTCTCTTACTCCTGTCAAACATTTTCATTTTTTTTAACTGTTATAGATTTATTAGCTCCTTCACTAACCTAGGTGGACTAATCTGTCAGTGAATCCAAAGGATGTTCCTAGTAAGCTGTGGTCTCATTAATGAAGAATATAATGGGATTTTTACCTCTCTAAGATGGAATACCACATGCTATTAAATGCAGCCTAAGATTGCATTAGCTTTCTTTGGCAGCAGCATGGGCCATGTTGAGACTGGAATGCTCAAGTGTTTTCCATGTGAACTGCCAACCCAGTTTTTCCCCCAGCCTGAACCTATGTAGTTGATTTTATAAGTGTAGCTTTTTGCTTTACCCCTACTAGATCTCATCCTAAAATAAAGAACCGGTCCAGCTTGAAATCACTGGGAATTTTGAGTATCATCTCATGGGTAGGGCATCCCTTTTTTATATGTGTTTTATGCAAAATCGCTGAAAAATAGTACATCCAGCACTGGTTTTGTTTTTATTAAAAAAAAAAATATGACCAACCAGAGAGAGCTTAAATTCATCCCTAGAGATTCTCCCTCCAGGTTGATTGTGATCATTAATCAACTGTCTTTGTTGTGGCCTTTAACGACTACTAAAAATAGTTCTCGGGCTCCCCTGGTGGCGCAGTGGTTGAGAGTCCGCCTGCCGATGCAGGGGACACGGGTTCGTGCCCCGGTCCGGGAAGATCCCACATGCCGCAGAGCGGCTGGGCCCGGGAGCCATGGCCGCTGAGCCTGTGCGTCCGGAGCCTGTGCTCCGCAACGGGAGAGGCCACGACAGTGAGGGGCCCGCGTACCACAAAAAAAAAAAATAGTTCTCTATCCAATCCCCCTTGGTGTCATTTGAGGTGAGTTGACTGTCAGCTCTTTCACTAACTCTTGTTTTTGAAGGATCCCATTTTTTAAAGTTTCCCTACAAAATTTAATGTAAAAAAGAAGACACAACCTGACTGTGAGGCGTCATCAAAACCATTACAGTTAAGAAATTCACTAACAAAAGGAGATGTATACCTCCCATGAATGAAGATGACTAAAACACACATTTAAAACACTTTCCTTGATAGGCACCAAGTGAATAGCTTGGCACTGTGAGGGAAAGGTAAAGAAATTATAAATTGAAATGGAAGGGTTGATGTAATAAAAGGCAAGCAACATCAAAATGGAATTCTTATCCCATAAACTACAGGCACTTGTTGTTACAGATAACAAAAGCCTGAAATCAGAAAGCTTTTCTTCCAACAGTGAAAGTCAGAATATAATATGACTTGAGTAATATGTTACAACTTATACATCTAATTGTTTTTTTTTTTTTTTCCTGCTCCTCAGAATTGATCAATGTTAACATCTTGGAATATGTGCAGCCAGATTACTTTTAAGAAAAATAATTGTTTTTATAAAAGTATATATGTTGTCCTTGAGCAATCTGAGCAAAGCAGAAAACACAAAAATGAAAATTAAACATTAAATTTTAGCTAAAATTAATAGGAAAAGAAAGTACAGTGAACATAAAGTGTTTCTTCAATAAGAGAGATAATTTTCTTTAAAAAAAAAACCTCTAAATTTAAGAGATTACAAAAAACATTAAGATGTTAGAGTCCACATTTTTTATTACATGCTTTAAATGTATGTGAGGGTTTTTTTTACATTTTTTAATTGAAGTATAGTTGATTTACAATGTTTTGCCAGTCTCTGCTGTACAGCAAAGTGACTCAGTTATACACATATATACATTTTTTAATATTCTTTTCCATTATGGTTTATCCCAGGAGATTAGTTATAGTGTCCTGTGCTATACAGTAGGACCTTGTTGTTTATCCATTCTAAATGTAATAGTTTGCATCTACCACCTGCAAACTCCCACTCCATCCCTCTCCCTCCCCACTGCCCCTTGACAACCACAGGTCTGTTCTCTATGTCCGTGATTCTGTTTCTGTTTTGTAGATAGGTTCATTTGTGCCATATTTCAGATTCCACATATAAGTGATATCATGTGGTATTTGTCTTTCTCTTTCTGACTTACTTCATGTAGTATGATATATACTCCACACTTTATCTCATGTCGATGGAGTGGAAATCGTGCTGCTATGAATATAGGGGTGCATGTATCCTTCTGAATTATAGTTTTGTCCGTGTATATGCCCAGGAGTAAGATTGTTGGATCATATGGTATTTCTAGTTTCCCGAGGAACCTGCATACTGCTCTCCATAGTGGCTGCATCAACTTACATTCACACCAACAGTGTAGGAGGGTTCCCTTTTCTCCACACCCTCTCCAGCATTTCTTATTTGTAGATTTTTTAATGATGGCCATTCTGACTGGTGTGAGGTGATACCTTATTGTAGTTTTGATTTGCATTTCTCTAATAATTAGTGACGCTGAGCATCTTTTCATGTGCCTCTGGCCATCTGTGTGTCTTCTTTGGAGAAATGTCTGTTAAGGTCTTATGCCCATTTTTCAATCAGGTTGTTTGTTTTTCTGTTGTTGAGTTGTATGAGCTATTTGTATATTTTGGAGATTAATCCCTTGTTGGTCACATCACTTGCAAATATTTTCTCCCATTCTGTAGGTTTTTTCTTTTTTTTTTTTTGTTTTGTTTTTTGCTTTGTTTTGTTTTTGTTTTGTTTTTTATGGTTTCCTTTGCTGTGCAAAAGCTTATAAGTTTGACTAGGTCCCATTTGTTTATTTTTGTTTCTATTGCCTTTGGAGACTGACCTAAGAAAACATTGGTACAATTTATGTCAGAGAATGTTTTGCCTATGCTCTCTCCTAGGAGTTTTATGGTATCATGTCTTATGTTTAAGTCTTTAAGCCATTTTGAGTTTATTTTTGTGCATGGTGTGAGGGTGTGTTCTAACTTCACTGATGTACATGCAGTTGTTCAACTCTTCCAGCACCACTTGTGGAAGAGTCTGTCTTTATCCCATTTTATAGTCTTGCCTCCTTTGTGAAAGATTAATTGACCGTAGGTGTGTGGGTTTATTTCTGGGCTCTCTATTCTCTTCCATTGATCTATATGTCTGTTTTTATACCAATACCACACTGTTTTGATTACTGTAGCTTTGTAGTATTGTCTGAAGTCTGAGAGAGTTATGCCTCCTGCTTTATTTTTTTCCTCAGGATTGCTTTGGCAATTCTGGGTCTTTTATGGTTCCATATAAATTTTTGGATTACTTGTTCTAGTTCTGTGCAGAATGTCATGGGTAATTTGATGGGGATCACATTAAATCTGTAGATTGCTTTGGGTAGTATTGCCATTTTAACAAAATTAATTCTTCCAATCTAAAAGCATGGGATATCTTTCCATTTCTTTGAATTCTCTTTAATTTCCTTCATTAATGTTTTATAGTTCTCAGCATATAAGTCTTTCACCTCCTTGGTCAGGTTTATTCTTAGGCATTTTTTTGATATGATTTTAAAAGGTATTGTTTTTTACATTCCCTTTCTGATATTTCATTGTTAATGTAAGAAATTATGCATCTAGTTGTTGACCTAATCATTAACAGAGTGCTTAATAATTAAATCCCCTTCCCATGGTTGTTTTGACCTTTAGAGCAAAGCATAGTTTACTTTCTGACCTCTTGATATTATAGAAAACACTATAAAGCATAAAAGATTTTTTTTTTACTCTAGGAAAGTTAAGCGCTTGGTAAATATATATGTATATATTTATATTTCTATTTTGAGCATCAATCCTCTGCAGTTCTAAATTTATCATTCTCTGTGGGATGAACCAACCACAAGCTAGAAAGTTTAGGAGTGTTGTTGGTCCTATTTATTGTTGCTATTTAATTACATCCAAACCCAGACATCAATTCACATCTTGAGTTCTAATTGCCTTTGAGAGTTCTGTGCACAGAACAATAGCTGGAGTGACTCTTCAGAACAGAAGTCGTAAATATAGGTTCTTCCTGATCTTAATGAATTAAAACCAAAGGAGGGGAGACAGTTTTGTTTTGAAGAAGCCATCTGTTTATTTGTGTACAGTGTTTGTATTCAAATTGCAAGAAATTCATCAAGTATAAAGCATCAGAATTCATAACACAGAAAGCAGGAGTACTGAACAAGCATACAATTTGAGAAAACCAAGTAGCTAATGAGGTTTGGAACCTCTTTAGTTTAATCTTCTCTAGTGCCAAGGAGACCTCTCTGGTGTGTGTACAGTGCTTGTCTTCCTTTGCATTGATTCTTGGTACTTCAGGGCTCAAAATGTGAATTGGTGACAAGTGCTAAGGTAATGAATTAGCAGCTGTCAGCACAGCAACTGTGCCAGCATAATCCTTGATTTAGAGCACTTCTCTGGTCCTTGGTTAACAGGCAACTGAGTTCACCAGTAATAAAATCTGTCCCAGACAGCTACATGTGCATAAAGGGATGAACATTTATTTAGGAAACAAATGTCAATTAAAAATGTCAGCCGGAATTGTATATGACTCTAGGCTTTAGGGTAGGTGCCAACTGCAAGACATTTTTAAGGACCTGAACGTGGACATTTGACTCTGCACTCATCAGTGTGATGTGTAAGCTTATAGCTAGAGCCAGCATTTTAGGCATAAAATCATCACTTCTTTTTACCTGTCTAAGGCAGTAACTTGATTACTCTTGCAGTGAAGCCCTCTGAAACCATCTTCACCCCATGGCCTTCTTTGAATTTCTTCTGCATTTACATATCCTCAGCTGACTACACATAATCAAGAGTGCAAATTGCCATATTATGCCCTTAGCCTTGTTGCATGGATGATTTGTGAATGGAGATCATGTTTTCAGCTAAATGAAGGGAGTCAGCTTAGCACAATAGATAATTCCTCAACCACCCTTAGGTATCAGTTTCCCGCATCTGTTAAATAGCCGATAATACTACGTATTTGTTGAGAATAAATGAAGCAATCCTTGTCAAGCGTGTAACATGGTATCTAGAATGTGAGGGGCTCGATTAGTTTTTACAAATAAGTTTTTTATATCTTTCTTGGTACTAGGGCACTGTTATCCTTATAACACCTAATGAGTGCTTGGTAGATAGATCAACAAATGAATGAAGGTACATTAAAATGAAAATCTAAATTGTGAAATCAGTGGACAGCTATTTAAAATAGAATAAGGTGACATCTTGCCAAATACAAACCACAGACATATATCATTTTTTCCAGGAATTATATGTTCCAATCTTCATTTTATAGGTGAAAATTTAAATTAAAAAATGATAAATGACATGTTAAGTCAAATGGAGCTATTCCTAGATTTTCTGCTTAGCATTATACTAAGGTGATTTGCTCTCAACTCCTTCGCTCATTTAAAAAAATCTCAGTTTGTATCTTTTCCTGTGGGTCAGTTAACCAATGGAGTATATTTTGATTATGTGACTTGCAAAAAGCCTCAGGTTTTGAAACAAACAGTTTTGTCTCCCATTACCTCTTAGCTAGGAGTACCTGTTTTTCACTTCTCATTTCATGGACATCATTCGTTCAGCAGTGACTAAAAGCACACCAGTCCACTCATCATGAGCTTTACCTATTTTCAGAAAACAGCAAAAGTATGTCCCTCCACTAGATTATAATCTATTTATGGACACAGGCTTTCCTTTTTTAACAACCTGAGATGTTTGCTTTCCACAGTTGGATAAAAGGGTAGAAAAACTGTTTTAAATACTCTCTTTAAAGAGGAAATTTTAGTGGGTGGGTTGTTGGAAAAAAACACCAATCAAAAGTCTTCTATGAGACTCCATTACAAAATTCTCAGCTGAGATTTTAATCTAAGAGCTACATTCAGTAAATGTTTATGTGCCACACAGCGTGTGAAACACAATCCTGTGAATGTTGAAGGGGATTAACCATTGTTTTTATATTGTTTTTGTTTGCTTTTGACTTGTCTTCTTTATTATGGTTTGTTTGGTTGGTTTTGTTTGACTTGTACAGAGAAATTTCTGGAATATGGCTGAATTCATAATTTTATTCCTTAGGCACTTATATGACCTTTTTATTTAACTCAAATTGCTTTTCACCATTTTATTCTCTGACACCATTTATGAAAGCCTATTTCAGTGAGAAATAAGAGACTCCCTATGTGTGAATGTAGTTTTAGAGTTTATAAACTCTCTTGGCTAAGCAAGTCCTTTCTGTTCCCAATTAAAACTGTAATGTAAAGGGTGAATTTTAAAATGAATTAGTAGTCCTTATTTTAAAGAAGTAATACATGGGGCTTCCCTGGTGGCGCAGTGGTTGAGAGTCTGCCTGCCGATGCAGGGGACACGGGTTCGTGCCCCAGTCCGGGAAGATCCCACATGCCGCGGAGCGGCTGCGCCCGTGAGCCATGGCCGCTGAGCCTGCGCGGCCAGAGCCTGTTGCTCCGGAGAGGCCACAACAGTGAAAGCCCCGCGTACCGCAAAAAAAAAAAAAAAAAGTAATACATGAGTAAAGTCAGACAGAGAAAGACAAATATTACTATATCATTGATATGTGGAATCTAAAAAAATGATACAAATGAACTTATTTACAAAGCAGAAAGACTCACAGCCATAGAAAACAATCTTATGGTTACCGAAGGGGAAGGCGGGAGCTA
The DNA here is from genome assembly GCF_003031525.2 of Neophocaena asiaeorientalis asiaeorientalis. Lineage (NCBI taxonomy): Eukaryota > Metazoa > Chordata > Mammalia > Artiodactyla > Phocoenidae > Neophocaena > Neophocaena asiaeorientalis. Next base: position 3,628,059 of record NW_020173397.1, on the reverse strand, counting down.
CGTTAGGAGTTTGGGAGGAACTGATACACACTACTGTGTATATAAAATAAACAAGGACCTACTGTATAGCACAGGGAACTATATTCCATATCTTGTAATAACCTATAGTGGAAAAGAATCTGAAAAAGAATGTATATATATATGTATAGCTGAATCACTTTGCTGTACAGCAGAAACTAACACAACATTGTAAATCAACTATTGTTCAATAAAAAGAAGTTATATATACATATAATGTTGTCAGTGATGCTCATTACAGCATTATTTATAATTGTAATAAAATTTGCTAAAATGTTTACTAGTTTCAAAGTGATTGAAACTATTAACAGCATATTATGCAGATTATAAAAATATGTGGATAAAGGTATAAGCCTATATTAAGTAGAGAAAAAAGGAAAATCACATGTGTAGCATGTTTACAATAATGCAAAACAAGACAACCGAAAAATTATGAATCCAAAAGACAGGAGGAAATTATACTAAAATGAAAATAGGGGTTTTATCTGGACAGTCAGAAACTGAGTAGGATTTTGTTTTGTTTTGTTTTGGTCCCTTCTTTCAAATTCCCTGAATTTTCTAAATTCCCTATACTAAACATGTATCACTTTTATAATAGGAAAAAACCCCAACAAACTTCAAATTAACATGGATTTTCCTGTTTGCACTCAGCTGTAGTATTGCTTTCTAGTGAAACTGGGGAGATCTAAAAACCTTTTTGAAGAGATAATTTCAGAGCAGTCTGCCAGCAGTAGGCCCTTCCATAAGTGTCTTAAGAGAGCTAACCCCAGTGCTCCCCAGCTGAGTTCTGCTGCTCTGTGAAGGTTCACGTAATAAGTGTTTTCATCTTTTCATATTAAAAATGACCTCCTGGCCCGACTCTGAGCTTCCCAGATGACTAAGGTTTGCCGGGCACAGACTAAGACAAAATAAAGCAAAACTCCTTAGTATTTCATCCTGCACTTGGATTCTACGTTTTATTTCCACACCAGCTCACAGGCTTTGTTGTTTTGCTTTGTTTTCACTCTCCAGATCCAACAAGGGTAATGGTACCCCCTTCCAGTATGGATGTCACTGTTGGAGAAAGTATCGTTCTGCCATGCCAGGTAACCCACGATCACTCGCTAAACATCATGTTTACTTGGTCATTTAATGGACACCTGATAGACTTTGACAAAGACGGGGACCACTTTGAAAGAGTCGGAGGGGTAAGTATTAATATCAAACTATCCTCAGGAAATGCAATCAGCAATTAAAGGTCTCAAAACGGACTCAGATGAGTCGTTTAGACTAACTTTTGTTCAAACACCTTATTTCCGAAAACTCTTGGTTAATATCTGCTCCTTTTTGAGTGATGATTGCAGCCCTGCTCATTGAGCCACCTATAGGCCATGCCTTTTCTTAATCCTCATCATCCTTAACCCTACAGGTTAGTTATTCATTACTGGGTATGAATGAGAAAACTGAGGCTAATGGGAGCTATATGGCTTGCCTGGCCCTCACTGCTACTAAATTGCAGAAAGCAGCTTCAAACTTCAAATCCCAAGTTCTCTGCCCCATACTGTACCATATGCCATTGAACCTGATGAAGAAAATAGCTTAAGGACAGTTTACTCAGATGCTTTTAGGCTGCTGTTTAAACACCCTTTGGCTCTTGTAGAAGACTTACCATTGTGAGGTTAGGACTCTCTTTCTCGAATCTGAAAGTCTGATCAGATTATTTAGTATCTCCAGATAATTTGAATTCTAATCGTTGAATTTTCAAAATGCCTTACTTTCCATAAAATAGTATCATTGAACTCTTACACTAATAAGAGGTTAACTCTGGAAACAGTTTGAATCTATCACAATCATTCTCAAAAATAATTTTTCTGCCCTTGGGACTTCCCTGAAGGTCCAGTGGTTAAGACTTTACCATCCAATGCAGGGGGTGCGGGTTCAATCCCTGGTCGGGAAGCTAAGATCCCACATGCTTCACGGCCAAAAAAACCAAAACATAAAAAAAAACAGAAGCAATATTGTAACAAATTCAATAAAGACTTTAAAAATGGTCCACATCAAAAAAATCTTTAAAAAAAAATTGTTCTGCCCTTGTTCTGCCCTAACATAGCCCTACTCTCCTATTAGCCATGAAGATTCGGGGGATGGGGGGATAAATTGGGAGATTGGGATTGACATATACACACTACTGTACGTAAAGTAGATAACTGATAAGGACCTATTGAATAGCACAGGGAACTCTACTCAATACTCTGTAATGACCTGTATGGGAAGAGAATCTGAAAAAGAGTGGATATATGTATGTATAACTGATTCACTGTGCTGTACACCTGAAACTAACACAACATTGTAAATCAACTGTAGTCCAATAAAAATTAAAAAAAAAAAAACAGGTTCATTCTGGCTGCTATTATCATGGAGGAGTCCAATCAAAGACAGCAGCATGTAAGCATGAGTCTGTGTTGAAAAGCCCTCCCATCCCTCATGCTCCCACAGGAATCGGATTTACTCACCTCATCTTACCCCCATCCCTTATGTTGGGAATAAATGGGCTAAGGCTTACAAATTATCCGTACGATATGTGGAGGGCCTATGTTCCTCTCAAAGATAATGCTATTCCTCTTATTTACATTCTCGCTGCCTTTGTCAAACAGTACCTCTCCACTGAATTACAGAACACCAAAAATGATCTGAGTAACTATTTTCTCAACTCTCCCAAGGACCGTATACAACTGGTACCATTTTAGATGCACGAGACAGAAGTTAATTCATTACGTCAGTGGATGGCTCGAGTCGTTAGTAATTCTCTCTTGGAGTCCTGGTTGAGGAAGGCTGGATGAAATTGCCATTATTAACCATTCTGAACCACTTTGATACGGTTCAGCCTAATAACTCTGCCCAAGTGAGAGTGATATTAACTACTTCACAAGGGCATTGAGGATATTAAATACCTTCAGGTCTAGAAAACTACATAGCGCAATGCCTAGCACAAAAGAAGTATGTGAGAAACATTAACGGTTGTATTCATTGAAGGAGGGTAACATTAATTCTAATAAAATAAGCATATATACTGAGAAAACCTTCATAGATTAAGCAGACTATTTGTTTTCAGACTAAAATAAATGTCTTGGGCATAAGAGGTAATAAAAAATAAAAATATTATCTCTCAGAATGGCACAGGCACCAACCAATCAGAACAGATGCTTGGGCAATCAAAATAGATGTCCTGCCAATCAGACAGATATGCACTTCATGCTGGACGGGCTGCACGTCAGCCAGGGCTGAGGCACAGATGGAGATACCCGTGATGGAGTCAAGCACTAGCGACCGCCTTTTGTTGAGACCTCTGTCCATGGAATCACTCTCATTAGCCTTTTGTATGGGAAGTGTTTGTCTCTCTTGTGATACCAGTACTAGCACCAATCAACCATTGCTAAGAAGTAACTGCAAAATGCGGGACAGCACTACAAATTGTGAGAGCTAAGCGTGTTAGCCACCAGGGTAATAAGTGTCTATAGGGTTAGCGCTGGATAACAGAAGAGGTAAGGAAGCAATTCTGCAGTCAAGCCCATTTCTCAGTTTCTGCTTCCTGTGTCAGTGTGGTACAGACGATGTTTGGGAGAGCCGACCTATTGCAGTGTTCGGAAGAGTTATTATTTCATTGTCCTCTGAGCGGCTTTGAGTGTTCGGTCAGGAACAGAGCAGACAGCAGTGCTGTTTTGTTCTCTTTGGTAGGAACATAAATGTAGATCTCAGTAAACAGTTTGGTCTGTATGACTTTGAAGGGAAAGAGAAAGTTACTGGAGTCTCCTTCTGTGAGACTCATACCTCAATCCCGAGTTTATTTTTTTCTTTGTTTCACTTTTACGTTAAAAACACAAATCTGGTCAAAATCTGCAAATAAGGAGAGCACACTCCAAACCACACAGTCATAAAATTCTGTTAATGGATTGCTGTGCTGAAATCTGCTGGCTACAACTGGTTTCTTTGACCTTCAAGCCCTTGTTGAATAAAACAAATTATTGAGATAGTGTAGCCATTTCCTTTAAACCACTACGACTTCCCACTTTCCCTGCACATACCCCCTTGTGAGGCATATTTTTTGTTTAAGCCTCTGTTCAAAGTCCTAGCGCATGAAATGTCTTAGGTAAAGTAGTATTAATAATCACGATGATGATGATAACTTATATTTGCAAAGTGCCTAATCATTTATCAAGCATTTGCATATATATCAGCTCTTAATCCTCACAGAATCTCTGTGAAATATGGTAGCAATTACCCTATTTTACTAGCAATTATAAGACTTGATTAGTAAATAGTAGAATCTGGATGAGAACCCAAGTGTTATAAATGAAATATAGATTTCAGGTTTAAAAAAAAAATTCACAGCTCTCCTTGAATTAGATTAAGGTCTTTGACATAATTGTTTCACAAGGAAAACTGATCGTAGCCATCCGTAATACTAGTTTAAATTTACCCTGTGCTTCACAGTTTTCAGGATTTCACATACACATAAAATCTCATTTGATTCTCACAAGCTAGCACGGTAGGCAATGCATCCTTCTTTCACAGGTCAATAAACTAAGGCCCAGAGACATTAAGAGACTCACAGGAAGTCACACAGCAGGGATCAGCCCCAGACAACTAAGTCCCCAAACTTCAGCTCTCTCTTGACGATATGCTTTTGCCTTTCTTCTAATCCTGTTTACAGCTATTGGCAGTTCTGTGTCTTTCATTGCTGTGGGTAAATATGTAATATGCTGTACTGAAACCAAGGAGGAAAACTAAGTACACATTTAGAATGAGAATTAGATCTTTCCAGCTGATAGTACAGCAGTCTGGTAACGAGTAGGAACTGGAGCCTGAAACCGTGTGGGCTCACATTCTGGTTCTGCCACTGATCAGCTAGGTGACTCTAGGCAAGACGAATAACCTCTTTGTGCTTGAGCTTCTTCATCTGTAAAGTAGGGATAATAAAAGTACCTACCTCACAGGACATGTCAGTATTTGGTGTAATATATGCCTGCCAGATATTAAGTACCATTAAGTATTATCCAATATTATTGTCATTTAGAAGCATAACAAGAGGGCCAAAATAACCTATGTTATCTTGTCATCCATCAAGGTTTAGAAATAAGCATAGCTTCCTGACTCTGAACCCTTGGGTGTTCGCTTGCTCAAGCAGTTGTTCTCCAAGTTTTTGATGAACAGAGCTCTGAAACCGAACTCCAAGGTGTAGCAGTGTTCTTCAGTTGAAATGCCAGCTTTGTGATGGCCTGTGGAGGCATCTCCTCACATGTATTAAAAGTCCCGTGCTGGTGAATGATGTAGAAATATTTCTAGGGCACATAGACATCCGTACCGGGATGTAATTAGCCCTATTCATCTGCTGATCAAACATACATTTGGCATTGGAAAACAAATTAGCACTGTTCCACACTAGGTGATGCAAGATTTCCTTGGAGAGTCTGGTCCTCATAATTCATTAATTCAAACCTGGGAGCAGTCAGAATGATGCCTATAAGACAGGGTTGTGCAGTAAAATAACAGATGCTTCCAAATGTGGGCTTGCCTCCCCTTTCCAAATAAAGAGTTCCCAAGTACTGCAGTGCCAGCGAAGGCTGTAGGCTGAGGGCGTATCTGAAGAAACCCACAGGACTAGGTCAGCAGCTGCTTTATTACGTAAGTTTAAGTGCTTCCAGCGTGGATGGCAAACTGCTCCAGAGACACAGAGAAGCCAGACACCTGAGGTCTTGTCCTAGGTGTGTTCTGAAGATGTTGCTCTTGTTATCTCTCAGGCAGGCTCACATATTTTTAATAGGCCATGGCTTGCATCACTAATGTTTTCATCAGCCAGTGTAAAATAAATCCATTAGTTACAGTGTCCTTCATGTGATAATGGTATTTAGAGCTCATTAAAAAGTAATTGTAGCCACTTTCCCCTACTTTATCAGCAGGATTCAGCTGGTGATTTGATGATCCGGAACATCCAGCTGAAGCATGCTGGGAAATACGTCTGCATGGTCCAGACAAGTGTAGACAAGCTGTCTGCCGCTGCTGACCTGATTGTGAGAGGTATGGGAATTTTGGGTTTTGTTCTTAAAATATACTTGTGATATCTGCTCCTGCACAGAGTTCTAAAAACCTCAGTGGTTTAGAATTACAGGGGAAAAGACGATAGAAGGTAAACATTGTAAACAGTGGTTGAGAGTCTACAGAAGTCTTGTGTGCAGCTGTTTCTCGTAGGGGATCAGAAAGTGCAGAGCAAACTCAGTTACTCTGTACTGAAAATAACTCCTATAAATGCTCCCAGTACTCTGATTGATAGTGTTGGAGTTCAACACCAGAATAACTAGAACAGAATAACTTTAGATTAAGAAAAGCAAACAGCTTAAAGAAGGATGAAACTGTGCCTTTTGCTGTTTCATCTGGGCTCAACCAAATTACAGTAAGTCCCCTAAATACGAACCTTCAAGTTGCAGACTTTCAAAGATGCAAACTTGCGTTCCATCAACGTCAGGCGTGAGTGAAATTGCAGCTTGCCCTCCATCTTCCGTTGTTGACAATCTTTCAACTCTACCATCTCCCACTTCCTCTCCTTCCTGCAGTCAGTAACTCTTCTTGCATGTTGACTTGATGCCAGCCCCTGTAGGCCAGCTGTTGTACTACTGTAATTTTCAAGGTACTGTATGTAAGATTAAAAATGTTTTCTTTATTTTTTATGTTTGTTTTTTATGTATTATTTGTGTGAAAAGTATTGTAAACCTATCACAGTACAGTACTATATAGCTGACTGCGTTAGTTGGGTACCTCGGCTAACTTTGTTGGATTTAGGAACAAATTGGACTTACGAACTCGCTCTCAGAATGGAACTCATTCTCATGTAAGGGACTTACTGTAGTGAGTTAGGTCACTGATGTAACGGTGGCTTAAGTAAAGTCATCACCAGTTTTTCCCATTTGTTTTCCCCTAAAGTTAATACTTCTGTCCAGTTTCTAAAATATGGCTTTAGAAGGAAATAGTTCCTGCCTGGGATATAGTCAATAAGCAGGAAGTTGATGTCAAAACTGACATTGGTGAGATTCTCTTGCATATGACAGACATGGCCTAACTTCATCCAAATGGCTGTGAATGACTTGGCTGAGCCTCAACAAACCAATGTTTAAAGGCACAGTAAGTGGACTTTTAAGAACGATTTTTTTAATTAAAGTTCAAGTCTTTGTGAACCAGTGTACATGCCAGAATCAAACTGATGCAAGCTCAGGGGTTTGCTAAAGTTAAATGTAAAGCCAAATCAGAACATCCAAATAATCTCTTAGCCAGCATCTCCTTCATTCGAACCCTAACTATTGGTGTTTAGGAATCTTTGGCCAGCAGAATTTTGAGTGCAAGCAAACAAATACAGGAGGTGTCAGATTTGGAGGCAGGATGAATCTGAGTACACAGAGAATAAGATATTATTGGAAGCCACAAAAAGTGTTGCCATATCCTGTGGGCATAACATGAGGGGGGAGGTGTGTGGAAGTTAGCAACTCAAACTGATTGTCAAGAGAGGATAAGAAAAATAGCTTTTCCATCAGGTCTGCTTTGGTTCCCCTTTAAATCGCCTTAAAAACCTTTCTATAATGGAAGGAATAAGGGCCAGAGAAGAGAAAGAACTTCCAACTTGGGTAGAGCTACCCACAGTATAACCTACAGGACCGGGTTTATTTCCACTTTAAAATACACCAGAGCTGGTCTGCTCTCCCACTGGGGACCAAAAGAATTCTGTTGTTGAAAATGTATCCTCTATTTCATTAGGATAGTGTTCAGATCAGCAGTTTAAACACCAATAAATTAGACTAATAAATATTTAAATTAGTAATAGTTGAATTTCTTAAATGATATTGTATACTTCATTTCACAGAAAATAACATGAAATACCAAGAGGAATTTGCAAATGCGGTCTAAAAGAACATCTAGCCTGATCAGTTAATAAAGCCAATAAATTAATATGCCATTTTAAACCATCATCTTTTGTTTTACCTCCTCCTAGCTCTGCCCTTTCAGCTTTTCTGCGTGTTGCAGAGGCAAGGCTGGTATGCGTTGCACTGACCTGTAAGAGATTTTTGTGTCTGAAACTAGTAAAGCTTGGAGTCTTGTCTCTGGCTTCCTTGATTCTCTGATATCCACTTTATTTAATCTAGAGCACTCGAACAGCAGCTAGAAAGGCCACCCTTCCCTGAGAAAGAAACAGGGATGCAGGTGTAACACCTGCATTCCCTCTGCTGTTGCCTGTGACACAAACTGTTTGAGCCCCAGACCATGTTACCACTTTGCTCAGAGGATAAACATTTGCTCATTTTGTCATTTTGAAAGAGAGACCCAACTTCCCCAAAACAAAGGTGGTAAACATTCTGCAGGGTGTAGCATATCTACACTTGGGTGGGGCTGGTAGCAGGGACGTAACAAACAGCAAACCGTGCTGTGAAAGTACCATCTTACCCCCCGTGGCCAACTTCATGCCACCCCTTCATGTCCTTCATCCTAGTTGCCAACAGTGGGCTCAGATCTTCCTCTATCAATTTAATTCACTGAGGAATGTGGAGAGGAACACTTTTCTCCTTGTTGTACTTTGATTCTAAAGGCCATGGAAGGAGCATCTATTTTAAGAAAGGATGGGAATGCTAGGATGAGAAAGCTGGTGAGAAAAAAAAAAAAAAAGATTATATTGTCTTCTGGACTTTCCTCTGATTAATAAGAGTCCTGAAGACCAGAGGTTACCTCAGTTCTATCTGGGTGGCATTAGACTGACATGCTGAAATGTCACCATGGAAAATTAATCAGTGCCAGCATACCGACTTGCAGACCTTTCATTCAGGAGTAGGAGGGAGAAGATAAATTTAGTCTCATCTGTGGGTCTATAAGAAATGATCTTTAAAAAAGGAAAGAGAAATTTAGGGCATCACTTAAAGGGTACGGAAGTGAGTCCCAGAACAAAGTGTTACTTCCAGAAATTGCCATTAACTTCTCAGCACTCTGTGAAAGGTCTCTTTCTTCCCTGCCCCTGCGCCATGGCCCCGTAGTATTTTGGAAGAACATGTGATTGCTGTCCTGGGCCTCAGCCCATCCCTCCCAGGAAGATCTCCTTCCTCCTGTCTAATGGACACAAACTGTGTCGTTATGTGTCCCTCACAGTCACCTTCTCTGCCTGGGTAGTCACTTGTTAGAAATGCCTTTAACCGCCTGCTAAGAGCGTTTCATGTTGGAATCAAGGACAGCTTTGAGTCTTTGCTCTGGCTCTGCTGTTATTTTTGTGTTTGCTTACCAACCACTTTCCAGCCGTCTGTTTCTTTATGATTTACAAGCCTTCATTTAAAACTGATTTCCTCCCGTTTCAATGGTCTAAGTACAATGGCAGAAACAATGCACATCCAGAGCAGAAGGAGGAAGATACAGGTGTGAAACTTACAGAAACTGCCAATGTGGTCCTTCGACTCTCAACCCGATTTTGAAATCGCTTTGAAGAAGGCACAGTCTTGGGGCTCGTGCACACAGGCCACTTTCACAGCAGTTCCCTGGCACGCAAGTGTGTGTTGGCATTTTACGTGGACATTCCAATGCAGCTGGAATGTACAGAGCAGCACTGAGACCCCCAAAGTTCTAAAGTCACCTTCGCTCACATCATCAGGGGTAGAAGTGACCATTTCCAGGAGGCTCCAATCTTCACTTACCCAGATAACAGTGTCCAACCCATAGTAGGAACGTGTAATATATGATGGATGGATTAATGAATTTGGGCCCTGGTGGTACCCCAATATTCTCTCTTGACATCTAGAACAAATATCCTATTGTAATTCTTTGTATACCTCCTGGTTTTTCCTATTATATTGTGAAGCCGTGGAAGGAAGGGCCAGGCCATGTCTCGCTCATCTCTGTAGTTTCAGAGCCTAGAAGAAAGCCAGGCTCCTAATAGCTATCCAAAAAGTAATTGACAAGTGATGAATCTGTGGGTGGATGAATCAAAGGTTGAATAGGTCAGCGCCCCATTCAACAAAGTGGTCCCATCCTTGGACATTTGAACACTCTGCTCAACTTCTGAGGGTCTTGCTCTTTTTCTCAGGTCCTCCAGGCCCCCCAGAGGCTGTGGCCATAGATGAAATTACAGACACCACTGCTCAGCTCTCCTGGAGACCCGGGCCTGACAGCCACAGCCCCATCACCATGTATGTCATTCAAGCCAGGACTCCGTTCTCCGTGGGCTGGCAAGCAGTTAATACAGGTACCATGTTGGATGCCTGGTGCTGGTGTCTCACAGGGGCTTCTGAAACTCAGCAGAATGGACACAGCTCTGTGGCGGAAGCCGAGAGGCGTCTAGGTTCTCATTCGGACACAGCTACAGATGAGACTTTATGGCAGTGTTTCCTATACCTCAACCAGTATACTATTTGATATTTTTCTTTCTATTGATTCATATTTGTTTGTTTGTTAATTTGTTCTAAGCAATAAGTCTGCAATGATAGTAGGTCTGTTGTGTTATATTTTTGACACACATTTTAAAATACATTAGTTATAAAAATAAAATGCATCATCTGTGCATTGCCTAAAATCATATGTGTACCACGAGTGGGGCACTTTGAAAAGCAGTGGATTATGTTACTGTTTAATCACAGTCTTTGTAAAGTTTGTACACTGCTTTCAAGAAACCCGTATCTAAGGGCCGCGTGGAGCCTCTTGACTTGCTGCCCATTTTTTTAGATGGCTATATTTGGGCATGAAGAGGCAGGAGATTTTGTAAAACTAAAGAATACATGTGTTGGCCGTACCATCCCTGCTGCTGTCTATACCTCCAAATTGACTCATTTTGTTATTTTATTTAGGTTTCGTTTGAGGAAAATGTGGACAAACAAGTAGTTATTGCAAGCAAGTTACACACTCTTCTAGTCTTTCCATTTCAGCTTATCTAACCTCTGAAATGGGTTTCTGTGTTTCCAGCTGAATCATTGACTTTCTTCTGAGTCACGGGAGTGTTTTAGGAAGGAAGGAAGGGAAAAATCTGGAAGTTAAGGAGATAAGAATTCTAGTCCTGACTTTGCTAGTCAGCAGATTTCTATACATCTTCATTTTCCTCTTCTGTGAAATAGGAATAATAAGAATTGTTATGACCCCATACAGAAATGATTGTGATACTTAAAAAAAAATAAATTGCTGAATAAATATAATGAAGGAAAGGAGTGGGATGAAGTTGCGGATTCCCATGACGATAATAATGATGGTTTACAAAAGAAAACAGCTGGAATTGGTTACGCCCCTACTGTGTGCCGTATGTTCTGCTAAGTGCTTTCCTTGAGTGTTCTCAACTGCACTGTGAATAGATATTGTTATTAGCCTTATTTTACGGTGAGGAAACCAAGGCATGGAAAGGCGAAGCAACTTGCCCAAGGTCATTTGGCTACTGAGTGTGGAGTTAGGGCTAGAATCCAGGTTGTCTGACTCCAGAACGCACTTTCTTCACCTTTGGAGGGAAGGACTCTATAAGTGTGGTCCCAAGGAGGCTAGAAGCCACTGAAGCTTAGTCACAGGGGCCTCAGCTTTGTCACAGGGGACGTCCCTCTGAGTCTCCTGGGCCCATTGGGAAATCTTCATAGTAATTAATTCAAAACCCAAAAGGTTGTGCAGTGAGCATAGAAGCCAAGTCCAGAGCTCCGTGGCTTGTGGCATCAAGCAGGGGGCCCTGTCCTCTGTGAAGGGAGGCCTTCCCCAAATCCTGCTGGATGAACCCTATCAAATTCTGCCTCTCCGACTCTTTTTCTATTCTTCGTGGGCCGTTCCTTTTATGTTTACAGATTCTTTCTTTTGGTATGCTAACACAGTTCATTAACAGTAGTTGTGTGGATTTATAACATTATTACTCCATTGTTATAATAAGTTACAGAGCTTGAGCCATGCAGTCAGACAAAGGTGCAAATCCAGTATGACCTTGGGCGAGTCACTTGACCTTTATGTGGTACGTTTTCCTCATCTATAAAAATGAAGAGAATAATTTCACCTTACTCATAGGATAGTTAGAAGGATTAAACAATAATGCCCAGCCCGATACAGTAAATGCTGAAAAACAGGTGAGGTGAGAACAATAGTGATTATGGTCAAGTAGCTTTGGGCTTTGAAGACTGTCTTTTGTGATGGCATCTGCTGGTGTGTGATTTGAGTTTATTAGTCTGGCACAGAGAGGTCTGGGATTACCTCCCTGCAAGGGCTGTTTGTGCAGCTACCCTCAGACGTGCAGCAGTGCCCCGAACACAGTGATGGTGACGATGATGGATAGAAGCTCCTGTCTTCCTAACGTGGAATCCTATGAAACATGCTCACCTTTTGATGTCTTTCAGTCCCAGAACTCATTGATGGGAAGACATTCACAGCAACTGTGGTGGGTTTGAACCCTTGGGTCGAATATGAATTCCGCACAGTTGCAGCCAACGTGATTGGGATTGGGGAGCCCAGTCAGCCCTCTGAGAAGCGGAGGACAGAAGAGGCCCGTGAGTAGCACCAAGGATACAGGAGCTCCTGTTCCTTAGGGAAAGGCTTTGAATCTCCCTGCACTTCAGCCCTAATGAGGCTCTGTGCTAGCCCACCCTTCCCTGAGTGACTGTGATCATCAGAAATGAGACCAATAGATGCTCAGCTTTACCACCAGGGAGTTTCATCATTTTGTTGGTGTTTTTGTTTTTATATATTAACTTTTATTGAAGTGTAGTTGATGTACAATATTATATAAGTTATAGGTGTATAATATGGTGACTCACAACTTTTGAAGGTTATACTCCATTTATAGTTATTATAAAATATTGGCTATATTCCCCTGTGTGATATGTCCTTGCAGCTTATTTTGTACATAATAGTTTGTACCTCTTACTCCCCTACCCCTGCGTTGCCTCTCCTCCCTTCCCTCTCCCCACTGGTAACCACTAGCTTGTTCTCTGTCTCTGTGAGTCCCAGCAGTGAGTTTCAATCCAGAGTTACGTTCTCACTCTTCCTTGGGTTCCCTGGTACAGGGCGAGACACTCTGCTTCGTTCTCTCAAACACCACGTCTTTCTTCACTGGTTCCTTTGTCACCGAGGCTCTCCTACCAGGATTATTATTTTTTCAAATGCACACCCACACTTCAAATGAAATCAACTCACAGAAATGTCAAGTGGCAAAGAATAAGTTCTTCAGAAATGTTCAGTAAGATTTTCTTAGGGTATAAACCCTTCCCAAAAGCTAAGGTTGGGAACATCCTAGTAATTCACGCAAGCCTGGCCGGCAGTTTTATAGCAGCTTCTGTGTACGCAGCTTGGGTGAGCACAGTGAGAGAACAACATAAATTCATCTGCATCCCTTGTATTTGTCTCACATAGAGTGGGAGGCCTAGTGTGGGTGTGTGTGAAGGTCCCAGCTGCGATGAGGCCAAATGTTTATTGAAGGAAGAGGAAGGCCCCAGAGCAAATGGAAACTCTGACCCTACTCTTGGACACAAATCCATCTGGCTGTATTTCGTTGGCTTTATCCAAGGGGACATTCCCAGTCACCAAATCTATGCCCCAGCCGGACATTTTTAGATTCTGTCTGGAGTCTTTCATTACAGGATGATACCATAGCTAACCCCATGCTTCCTTTTCCCCTCCAAAATCGTAATGTAATGAATTCCTCTCAGCAATCGTGAGGGGAAAGCTAGCATAATTTGCCCTCTTTTACAGAAGAGGCCTGTAAAAGAAGGCCTCTGCACTCCTCCGTTCTGTCTGTGCCGCACTGTTGTTGGTTGTCGACATGGCTCTGTAATCGTCCTGCATGTGTTCCCACCCTCCAACTAGATTCTGAGCTCTGCACGGGCAGAGTGTGTATCATCACTTCTTTGTGTACCGCCACGTGGTTCATAGATGCCTACCCAAGCCTTAGAACCAGAACCTCAGTCCTTTCCTCATCCCCCTGAACTTTGGCCTCTAGGGGTGGAGCTGAATCATTGTTCAGTCGTGTCAGATAACAGGTGTGCCTCTTGTTGAATGGGAAAGAGGTAACTAATAGCAGTTTCCCGGGTATGTTTCACTTCCGCGAACTGATGCTTCGGGACCCTCGACCATACAATTTCTGATCTCAGGAGACAAAGCTGTGTGCATCCGAGTATCTGTTTAAACTGAGTCACCTCAGCCAGGCAACCTTGCTGGCCCTCTTGGCCTTTGCCACCTGACATGACTTGTTCTTTTGTCTCCTGAACAGTCCCCGAAGTCACCCCAGCTAACGTCAGTGGAGGCGGAGGCAGCAAATCTGAACTGGTTATAACCTGGGAGGTAAATGAATCAAAGAACGAAAGGAACATACATTAGCCTAGGCTATTGTATTATTTTACTCTGTGTTAAACGTATATGGGAAGTTGCCTTCTCTGTTTTTAACAGCCAAAATCCGTTTGAGTGCAAACACTCCCTCTCACATGAATGGCTAGCAGGAAAAGATGGCGCTTGCCCATCAGTTGTGGAGTCAAGTTTTAATTCAGTTGGTCACAGGAAAAACAATCATGAAAGGGAAGAGAATGTAAGAAAAAATGTATATATGTATAATATGCACATTAAAGAAGGCTGGTTTAGAGAAACCAGTTTTTCTTTTTTTCCTGAATGACCGCAAGGCCAATTGATTTAAAACATCTGCCCACAATAGACTCTGTGTACCAGCACAATTTCCTAAGATTGGCTTTGCTGCAGGAGCCCTCTTGTGTAAAGTATTTTTTCACCAACGTAGAGGTGTGTTAGTCACCACTTTATTAAAAATTGATTTTGAGACAGGAGGTCATAGTTTCAGAAAGAGTCCACAATGATTTTGAAGGATTCTAGGCAACAGCCACGGAAGTTCCAATCTGTCATTTAACCAGAGCCCCAGCAGTGAGAGAAACCACTCACCCCTTCCAGCCCGGCACTTCCGGGCTGAGAGGGAAGATCTTGCCTGAGCCAGGATGGTCCTCACTTCTTTGGTGAGAGCTCTTTCAGTGAGTGTCCGTGTGACCCTGGAGGAAGGGTCCTACTAGATGGTACACATTGGGAATGTTGCTTTTTAGATCAACTGTCCACTGCCTTCCACAGTCATTTCCTACAGTTTCAGAGCTGGGTCTCCCCCATCAGGAAGCCAGGCTCTCCACTGCAGGTTTTCATTGATTTTTTTTTTTGAACCCTGCTTCAATCCCCCCTGAATATCTCTGGTAGACTGATGGCAAATCCCAAATTGAAGACTCTCGACAAAGCCCCCAATAAGATAGCATGAACACAGGGGCGTGTGTGGGGGTGGGGAGTGGAATAAAACAATGTAGCATGTGCATCAAAGTACTGCAGCCTCTGAAGACCGCCTCCCTTTCTTCCCAGACGGTCCCTGAGGAATTACAGAACGGCAGAGGCTTTGGTTACGTGGTGGCCTTCCGGCCTTATGGCAAAATGATCTGGATGCTGACCGTGCTGGCCTCCGCGGACGCCTCCAGATACGTGTTCAGGAATGAGAGCGTGCATCCCTTCTCTCCCTTCGAGGTGAAAGTGGGCGTCTTCAACAATAAAGGAGAAGGCCCTTTCAGTCCCACCACGGTGGTATATTCTGCAGAAGAAGGTATGATGTTTCTTCAATTCTGAGAAGTTGACTTCAGGACGTACAATCGATTTAGCACTCTACCCGTAAACTGAAGGCATATCCTAAATCAAGAAAAGCGTACTATGAAAACTATGGTTCATTATCCACCACCGATCTCTTAGAAAGACAGCAACTCCGTGGTGTATAAAAACAAATGCTTATCCTTTATTAATTCCGCTGCTAAGGACCGAAATCTCAGGTACCATATAAGAGCTTCATGTCTATGTATTTATCACATTACTTTCAACAGAATTCTATTTTATGTTATGCCTTTAAGTGAATGCCAACATATAATTTGTATTTCCTCTCAATATGGTTTTTTTCATAAATCACATTGTACTCAAAAATTATTCTGTTATTAAAGAATAGAGTAAGTCACAGAGCGGTGTGATTGCTCTCATTGTCATCTCCGGTGTTATCATGTTTAGGGGTTCTCACTCATTTTCACTGCCTCTGTGCCATCCCTGCTCTCAGAATACCTCTCCTAATGGCCTTCATCTCCATCGGAGCTCGCCTTCATTGTTTCAAAGGTGATGTTCAGAATGAGACCATATTAAAAGTTGAGTCACTGACTTGGAGTAAGTGATGATGCAATGAATTCTTCCATCCAGTTAAAAAAGTCAGCCCCTTAGACTCGGTGGTCCTCCATGATCTAGCCCCCACCTCTCTTTTCTGCCTCAACTCCTGCCCCTCTTCCCTGCATACTCCATGTTCCAACCATAGCCAAAGGACTTGCAATTCTCCAAACAAGCTTGAGCCCCTAGTATATGCTTCAACTTCTCTTAAAGTTCCCTGCTTTGCCCACCTTGTGACCTCATGGTCATCCTTCAAAACTCAACTCAAACAACCAAGGTCTTCTCTCATTTCCCCAGGCCCACGGAGTGAGGTGCTTCTCTTTTTCCTTGTGTCTTAACATCACTCTGTTATAATTCTCATCTCAATGTATTATGAATTTTGAATTTTAGTTTTGTGTGTTTCTTGAGGGCCGGCTATTTATTTTTTACCTCTGTGTCGCCAGTGTCGAAACGTGTATGACACACAGACCCCTAATAGATACTGAATGAATTAACACATAAATAGAATCACATGTTGTTATAAATAGACAAAACCTTAGGGGTCTCCATGTATACCATTTTCTGGAACAGAATGTGCATTCCAGAGGGAGCACACAAGTTGACTGTAAACGTACTAGATGAACCTTTAAAATTATTTAATACTTACATATTGATTAGAGTTGCATCAGAAAAAAATACAGCTATCAAATCAAAACCAGGATTTCATTTGTGTTATAACTCACGACATGCCTGAGTTGTTCATTAAGAAAGACCACTGAAGGAAAATCTTTACATAAAGATGGTGCACAGCTCTGGCAAAAATCTGGCAAAAAGAACTGAAATTTAGGGGACAGACTGTGTCCACACTCTGCTTTGCAGCTGAGGAGGTTGAGGCCCAGAAAGCATAAATGACTTGTACAGCCAAGCTCGTAAGACATGCAGCTGGCTGTGCAGAACTGAACTGTCACCCGGCCCTCCTGAAACTTAGTCAAGTCAGTTGACTCTCCTTTTTTCTGTCTAATTTTCATAACCAGTGACTATGACTCTCACCTAGGACAAATGCTAATTAAGAAGGATGTGTGTTCAATAAATTGCTGGCTATGAGACGTGGTGCTTAAACTTACGTGTCCTGGGTTACTTCCCTTCCACCTACCCCTAAATTTAGAAGCCAAAGACTGAAAAAGTCTCTTCACCACCATCTCCCTCACCATTCTCTCCCAGCTGTTAATGATGGTTTCTCTGTAAAATGAGGGTTTGGATCATAATCACTAAGGACTATTCTGTAATCGTTGATTCTTTGCCCATATGATGCCTTTGCATCTAGAAGCCTAGTCTGATGCAGCTGATAGAGTCATAACTTTTTCCATACTTATCTGCAGAACCCACCAAAGCACCAGCCAACATCTTTGCCAGAAGTCTTTCTGCAACAGATGTTGAAGTCTTCTGGGCCTCCCCCATGGAAAAGAATAGAGGTCGGATACAAGGGTATGAGGTAAGCAAGAGACAGGTGCCTTGGCTCTGGGAAAGGGTCCCTACCCCTCAATGAGAACTTTCTAGACACCCTCTGATGGGAAAAAGACCTAAAGTTCCATTTAGAGGCATTTGTTTTAGAGAATCGTTGTTTCTAAAGGAGCGTGAATGGAAGCCCTGAGCATTCCACTGTGAGGTTACCCATTTCCATGGTACTCTCCAGAGAGCTCTGTCTAAATACATGCAGGTCTAAGCATGTATAAGATGGTTGGCAAAATGAGCTTTGACTTCTGATACACCGAGGATCACTTGGGCTCAAAACAAGGTGGGGAAAAAGGGAGAAATACCCAACCATGACTGTGCCAGTTTACCATCTCACTCCGAAGCTAAGAACAAAAAGGGGGCCTTTGTAATTATCGACGATTTCTCAGCACGCACAAAGCTCTTGGTTCTGAAAGCTCTGCTTATGACTTGCTGTATAGAAAATTAACTCTGTCATAAGAATCTTGTATTTAAAAAAAAATCACCTGATGACGTTGGAGACATCCCCAATAGGTATGACATCCAACGTCTTCCTTTTTATTTTCTCAGGTAAAATACTGGAGACATGATGACAAAGAAGAAAATGCTCGAAAAATACGAACAATAGGAAATCAGACATCAACAAAAATCACCAACTTAAAAGGCAGCGCTCTGTATCATTTAGCCGTCAAGGCATATAATTCTGCAGGGACAGGCCCCTCCAGTGCGACAGTCAACGTGACAACCAGAAAGCCACGTAAGAACATTCTTGCTCAGAAATATTTTAGAGATTCATCAAACATTCCAAGCTCATTCCCATCCCCACCTCCCAGCGATCATTTGCATACTAATTGGTATCACTATGGAAATTCAGATTTACCTTAGCATTTTAACTGAACCTTTCCGAATACCATACAAAATTCATTGCTCCGGAGGACAGAAAGATAAATGTTTTCTCCTCACTGGGAAGGGCCACTTCTTTTAGCTATAAATGTTAGGTGACCGACTGAATCTTTTTCCATTTGCAATGCTGTATCTCGTCAGATTTTAGTGACCTTGAAGACACATATTAGTGCAATAGCCCGTTAAATTGCCTCCACTCTCAAATTCTAGGAAGGAGATATTCCTCAGAATCCATTGAGATTTAATAATCTGTGACTTCGTATATCTTAAATTTTTACAGCGCCAAGTCAACCCCCCGGAAACATCATATGGAATTCATCGGACTCCAAAATTATCCTGAATTGGGATCAAGTGAAGGCCCTGGATAATGAGTCGGAAGTAAAAGGATACAAAGTGGGTAATTTCTTTTTGCAGAGGCACCTACTCCTGCTGTTAGTGGGGACAGACTGTTCTCATGAATCTTAAGAACCCTGTCTTCGGGGCTTTCCTGGTGGTGCAGTGGTTGAGAGTCCGCCTGCCGATGCAGGGGACATGGGTTCGTGCCCCGGTCCGGGAAGATCCCACATGCCGCGGAGCGGCTAGGCCCGTGAGCCATGGCCGCTGAGCCTGCACGTCCGGAGCCTGTGCTCCGCAGCGGGAGAGGCCGCGACAGTGAGAGGCCCACGTACCGCAAAAAAAAAAAAAAAAGTACCCTGTCCTCTCTCTCCCTGACAGCGCTCTGGCAGCCTCTTTCTCCCAAGCACCAAAGTGGTTTGGTCTGAGTTTTGTCAACAGCCCATGACAGCTGGTCAGGATTTAGAGAATCGCCTATACTTCGGGCTCAGGCAGGGACAATCAGAAATAGTTAAAGACCCTGTGGTTGGGTCTCCAAAAAATCATGAAGAACCACATTTTAAACATTTCTACTGTCAGTTTTGTTCTGTGCTTGTCTTGATGGTATTTTTAATCAACAGTAGTAACTTCTCCCTATTACTAATGGTTAATCTCTTTTGTTCATGTTCCTATTGTTAGGGGTATGTATACACACACACACACACACACACACACACACACACGTACGTACATATACATACATATACACAAGGATTTTTTAGGACATTCGTTTGCCTGATCCCATAAACGTTAGCCTGACTTTAAAGAACTAGAAAAGAAAATGGATGTAGCCCTGGTGCCACAATTAAAGGGCATTTTAAGTATCTTGTTTTGTTTTACTTTGAAACAACATTTGAGACAATGCAGGCCAAACAAAACTAGTCTGCAGGATGCATCAAGCCTGCAGGCTGCTATTTGGTGACATTTTTGGATGCAGCATAGTGACAGTGCTGTCAGGCATTAGTTACAGTTAGTAAAGCCAGGGCTGGAATTGGGAGTTGACATAGTTGGCCATAGAGCCTTAGGTGATGTGATTAGAGAGGGATTCAGAAACCCTCGCTGCTATGGGCTATTTTTCCTTCATCCATGTGGCACAGTGATTTGTATTCTGCCAGCAGAGAAACATTCCCTAAGAACTAATCTTCAGACCTTTCACTGGATCCCTTTGTAAAAGCAAACTTTCTGGAAGGGTCTTACAGAATAGAGCAAAAACGACCACATTTTGGTGCTCTAGTCATTATGTGACTTTAGGTAAATCATGTAACCTTTCTGGGACTGCATTTCCCTTTTATTAAAGGAGAAATCTTCCAGTATCTTCATTTTCCCCTGAGCCTTTGCATCTCTATTCCGTCTCCCTGGGACTGCCGCCTCTTACATCTGCATCCTTAATCAGCCACTCATCTTTCGGGTCTAAGATGAGAAGCCTTCCCTGATGGCCAGAGCTCTCGCTATTTGTCAGATTTTTTTAAAGTACTTTCCATCCTCTCGGGTAATTGTAATTGGCTGATGACTTATTGTGAATCCCCAGACTGTGGACCTCACGAGCACAGCGCCTGAATGGTCCCCATGATTTCTCAAGCCAAGGATGCATTCACTATGGTGGTATTAAATGGAGCCCTCATTCCTTGAACTCCTGAATCATTAGTCTCTTAGTGCGACATAATGGGAAAGAGTTCATCTGATCAGTTTTATGTAAGACGAGAGAGATGTGGGGTTTGGTAGGCTGGAAGATGAGAGAGGAGAGCGTAGGCTCAAAGAAAGCAAAGAAAGAAGGCAAAAGTGAAGGCAGACCTTGCAACTTTGGGGTCTGACCCAGGCTAACACTGCCGGGACTGAACACGGCACGAGAGAGATGCAGATGTGATCTGGGACGAATTAATTTAACCAAACCAAGGAGGAGAGTGAAAAAACAAACAACAACAAAAAAAAAACGGGAGCGAGAAAGTCTTCCTCCCTGCTTCCAGTGTCGCCCAGTAGAACAGAGAGAGAAACCCCAATAAAAATTCAGAAAGCTTTAGGAGTCCCTGTGGAGGGGCACAAGTTCCATGAGTGAACCTCTTACTAGATTTTAAGCTCATGTTGAAGCTGGTGCTGAAATAAATTTGAAAGGCAGGGAGCTGCCTAAAGTACTTCAGGGAACCAAGCAAAATGTTAGTCGGGCAAGAAATCCTGAAGATCATTCAGCCAAAGCCCTTCCTTTCGCAGACGTGAAAACTGAAGGCCGTTGAGTAAAGTGACTTGGAGTGCCCTCAGCTTTCACAGGGCAGGGATCTGTATGCAAGTTGAATTTTACTTCAGTGAACTGGGTCTAAAAGATTATAGGCATTTTTAGAAGAAAACTAGGAAAATGAGTATTATTTTGTTGCTACTTCTTTGTCTTCCTGCCCCCTCTCAGAATCTCTCGTATGAGCTTGTCTTGGTAGCACTTTTCCAAGGAGGCCCTTCTTATATATATATTTTAAAATTCAACAGACACTTTTGCAGACATTTAGAAGATTCCCCTGAGCAGCACAGAATCGGGCAGGTGTGGTGGAATCAAGCAGTATAAGACCAACACGGCAGTATTCAGCTCCCAGAAAAGAACTGGGGCTTCACGGAGAATTGGGGAAACTTTTTATTTCTATAGAGCTAGAAAAAAACATTGGAACAAATTACAACTGGAGAGCATGGAACCTTTTCAGATGTGAGCGGCAGATCGGATGATATAGGCTAATTTGGTATGGGGGGGATCCAAAATGTATTTATTTAACATATTCATCACAAGGGCTCAACCACAGACTTAATTAAAAAAAAAAAAGAAAGAAAAAGAAAAGAAACAAAAAGGACACCACAGCTTAAGATAGAGTCCTATCCAGAAATCAAGGAAAGAACAGACTATCTCAGGAAAAAAAATAAAAAGACAACATTTAGGCTTTTTTTTTCCCCCAAATATGGTTTTTTATGTTAGAT
Organism: Neophocaena asiaeorientalis asiaeorientalis; assembly: GCF_003031525.2. Taxonomy (NCBI): domain Eukaryota; kingdom Metazoa; phylum Chordata; class Mammalia; order Artiodactyla; family Phocoenidae; genus Neophocaena; species Neophocaena asiaeorientalis. The sequence goes on along the minus strand of NW_020173397.1, from coordinate 3,606,174 downwards.
CTAAACTATATCTATGAAAAATAGAGTGGCACCTCCGAGTTGGGAATTTCATGCCTTAGGAAGCATCACTCATGGCTGGGTATGAAGTGTGTAAAATGCTGCAGAAACCACATGTGCTGACAGTAGAGGAAAGAGGATTAACAAGGTTAGACCAGGTGGTAGTAAAGGGCCCTTTGTGACTTTTGATTTCCAGTTCGACTCAATTCCTTCCCTGCCCTTTAGGGCTGGGACTGGAGGAGCCAGACTCCCTACACATCCTCATTTAGATCCCAAGGAATCTCACTGTAACTGGTTATAGATATTGAAATGCTACATATACAATGTTAACGTTCAGGGATATATATAGTTCTGTAAAAATTATACATCTGTGTGTATGTGTGTGTGTTTTTGGTTTTCTACCTAAACTGTTGAGATTCGTGGGATTTCTGCTTGCGTAAATAGTCTCAAAAAGAAGTTGACTTTAGAAAGTTTAAGGCGCAAAATATTCTTTCAGCACAAAGTGTCAAGCTACTTTATTATACTTGAGCTAAAAAGAGAGTGTCTGGTTTCAGTATCACAAACTAAACTGTCTACAGAGCCAGGCAGGTTATGTAAAGGAATTCAGTTAGCTTAATCCTTTCAATAAATACTGTCAGTATACGTGCCAAGCACTGTTTTAATTCTTAATTTTGTAATAACCCATGAAGTAGGTGCAGTTATTAGCCCCAGTTTTATAGATGAAGAACCCATGGCATAGAGTTTAGTAACTTGCCTATTTCACATAGCTAGTATTTTTTTCACTGATTTATTGAGATACACTTGACATATAACATTGTGTAAGTTTAAGGTATACAGTGTGTTGATTTGATACATTTATATATTGCAAAAAGATCACCACCATAACATTTACTAATGCCTCCATCCCATCACATAATTACCATTCCTTGTTTGTGGTGAGAACATTTTAGATCTACTTTCTTAGCAACATTCAAGTATATGGTACAGTGTTGTTAACACAGCTAGTATACTGAAGACCTGTGCTCTGAACACAGGCAGTATGGATCCAGAGTCCCACCTTTTAACCACTCAGCTATTCTGCCTGCCATCAGTAAGCAAATAGATCAAGTGGTAATAAAGTAGTACCAAGAGAAGTAATAAAGTAGTACCAAGAGTGAGGAGAATAGGCAGTGCCATGGGATAGATAGGAGAGACATTATTTTAAATAAAGCACAGGGAAAGGCTCTATCAAGAGGTGACATTTCAATTGGGCCATGAAAAAAGGAGAGAATAAGATAGGCAGCTCTCTGAGAGTGTTCCAAGCATAGTGAACAGGATATGCAAAGGTCCTGAGGTAGATACATGCCCATGTGACACAATAGGAAGTGTTGGAGAGTGTGATAAGCTACAGAGCTTGTGATGGTCCAGGATAGGCATCAGCTTCTCAGCTCCAGCCAATTATTGCCAGACAGGAATGTAGACCAGTGTGGCCATATCTTCCAGTTTTTAGTAGAACCCAAAACTTTATCATGTATAGTTTCTTGGTTTGTACATGTTGACATCTAACTCAAAAAAAAAAAAAAATGTAAACCCACTAAGGGCCCAATAGTTAAAATATGCAGGCCAAATGTTACCCATGGGCCACGAGCTTTCTATGATCTAACCCCCCTTGTTTTGCATTCATGAAGACAGAGACCAGAGAGGGGAAGCAAGTTGCCCACAGTGGTGGCCAAGCTGGTCTCAGTTACGAATATAGGCTGTGAACCCAGACTGCCTGGGTTTGAATGCTGGATCCCCCACTTACTGGCCATGAGACCCTGGGCACATTGCTAAACACCTCCAGGTCTCAGATTTCTCATCTTTAAAATCAGAATAATAACAGTGCCTACCTCAAGGGGTAATCTATATTAGCACATAGAATATAAAGTGTTCAAACACATAGTAAGCATTCAATAACGTTTGATTCTATTATCAGTATTCTCACAAATTCACTCTTCCTCTGTGTCTTCCACTCTGGATTATAGGAAATGCAAGCACAGCCTTTAAGTCAATCAGCTGAACCAAGTGTTTAGTGTAAATAAAGGTTTTACAGGCCTTTATTTAGGTGCCACTGCAGTCCCCATCATTAGAAGACTGATAAGCAATGCTGATAAAAGGGCAGTTTCTTCCTGGAAGTCTTTCTTTTGGATTTACAGTTGAAACTAGTTGAATCCTCTGTGCTCTGGCAGAGCTGAATCAAAGAAGCAATTTATTCCTCAAAGCCAGGTGTGCCCTTGCATCCCATCAGCCAGCTCATGTTCCTGAAGGGCCATGATGAGATGCTGTGACAGTCCTGAATGTGCCTCAGGATTTATTTGAGCCTGATCATTAGTGAGGGGATGCTCTGAGAAGGAAGGGGGACGCTTATGAATCTTTCCACCTCAAGGAAATTGTGTTTTCCACCTTGTATTAGAGAGACATAAATAAAGGTGATGAAATGCCAGGAAACAAATGGGATCTAAACCGTTTTAAGGGAATTTTATGAATTTCACTTGTGTTTGATTTTTTTTTTTTTGCAGTGGTAGAGACGGGTAACCCTATGTCTCTGACCTCAGCCAATCAGAATTTACAGTGGGTCTTAGGGAAAGAGGAGCCAGTCCTGTGGTTCTCAAAGTGTGGTCTCTGGAGCAGAGGCAATGGTGTTACCTGGGAACTTGTTAGAGATGCAGATTTTTCAAGTTCCACCTGAAACCCACTAAATCAGAAACTCTGGGGTGGAGCCCAGTGTTCTGTGTTTTAATAAGCCCTCCAGGCAACTCTGATACAGGCTCAGGTTGGAGAACGCTGATCTCATTCATGATTCACTGAATGAACATCCCCTGAAGATCTTTCTTAACAATGTGTCACGGCCTGGACCCTTCTGCTATGGAGCCTGACACAGGAGGGCTGGGGCGAGGCTGGAGAAGGATTTCTCAACCTCCCCACTGGTGTCACTTTGAGCTGGATAATTCTCTGTTGTGGGGACTGTCCTCTGCGTTATAGGAGGACCCACCCATCCGTTGTGACAACAGAAGACGTCTGCAGACATTGCCAGATGCCCCAGGGAACAAAACTGGTCCTCCCCGCTCCCACCCCTGTTGAGAACCAGTGGCCTGCAGCTTCAGTATTTTTTACAAGCTCCCCAGGTGCTTCTAACACACAGCCAGGACCAGAACCATTCATGTTACCCAACCCTATTTTTTTTTTTTTTTATTGTCAAGAGAAATGATGGGTTATGGTGATTTAAGAGTACAGGCTTAGGAACCCTCATCTTACCACTCACCAGCTCTGTGACATCTCTGGGCCTCAGTTTCCTCATCTGCAGAAAAGAATAACCGTGCCTGTCCTGTCAGGTTGTTGTGGCAGTTAAATATGGTCATGTCAATAGAGTGCCTGGCTCATTGTAAACATCAGGAAGTATTTGTGGGACAGTTCTCGTCACAATTATCATATCCAGAAAGGCAGGTGCACCTCTCTGGGCCTTTATCTTTTGTTCCTGGTGGGAATTGTTGGTGACCACAGTAGGCAATGCCAGGTGGTGAATGTATCTTCAAGAGAGCTAGTTGCCTATCTCTTCACACGAACTACCAGCCTAGTCTCTGACCCAGAGGAAACCAAGAAGGGGAACAAAGAGTGGCACTGTTGAAGCTACATGAGTGGCACTGTTGAAGCTACAGACACTTCTAGAGTGAGAGTAATTGCCCCATAACATTCCCTCTTTTCTGTGTAGCTGAAAAAGCGGTCCAGTGTCCTCGGGGGGTTATAGCACTTGTCTTTCAGAGATGCTCTCCCTGTTCTGAAATGTCCTCTTTCCAAAGGATTAATAATAATGATAACTTTTGGCCTGATTTTTACACCTTACTTTTTGCTTCTAACCTTTGCTGTGTATGTTTGTACCTTTTGTTCCTTTTAAGGCTTCATAGATACTGTTTCTTACATGCTTCCTTTGAGCCCTTCATTTTATTCAGTCCTGTGCAATTGTAAAGACTTCCCAGAAAAGTGGGTGTTATTGTCCCCGTTTTACAGATGTGGGCAGTGAGGCTCAGAGCGGGAAAGTAAGTGGGCCACGGTCACACAGCAGCCAAGTCTGTCCTCATGCCAAAGACCCTCATGTGTAACTGAGCTCTGTACATCCACCTTCTCCATGTGTGTTAACTGACCTTCCAGAGGCTACATGAGGCCACACAGCACGTCGTTAGACTCATGCTAGCCCCGCTGCCATGCTGCACAACGCTTTAAACTCTTTCCTCATAATGAAATCAGTGGTGGCTGCAGACATGCCCCTCGCTATTAAATGAGCCTTCCAAATGCAAGTGGGCAGCCTGACAACCTCGGCGTCCCCGCATTTCACTGGTGCCCAGAGGTGAAAGTGAAGGAATGCTCCCTCCTTGGGGCCTTTGTGAGGACAGCAGGTGATACCTGTTCTTTCCATATTGGCAGGTCTTGTACAGATGGAGCAGACAAAGCAGCACATCTGTCATTGAAACAAATGAAACATCAGTGGAGCTTTCTTTGCCTTTTGATGAAGATTATATAATAGAAATTAAGCCATTCAGTGATGGAGGAGATGGCAGCAGCAGTGAACAGATTCGAATTCCAAAGATATCAAGTAAGAATGTCTTTTTTTGCCTCCCTTCTCCCTGTCTGCCCTATCTCCTAAGCTTCCCAGTGAGTCAGGGCTAGGGTGAAATTAAGCCCGAAAAAAAAAAAAAAAAAAAAGCTAAAATAAAAATGGACGATACTATCCCCCTTCCTCAGACTACTGGTATTTGCTGACCTCAGGTAGTTTTGTGCAGAAGACAGTTTGACTAGTTTTGACTGATTTAATCAGCTGGCTATCAAAGATCAGGTTAAAGCAGCCCCAAATTAGTCACCCAGGCTTTTCCATGTGGACCCATGTAGTTTGCATGTACAATAACCCCAAAATTACAGCTTAGAAAGTTAAAAGCATGACTCAGGAAGAACAAGCAAAGCGTTCTTTAAAATGCTCTGGAAACCTCTCCGTAGTGACACAATATAATGTCTTTGGCCAAAAATATTTTGAACTTGACACTGTTTATTTTGAGCATGCGTATGTAACATATGTACATAAATGCACATGTCTACAGATAGTCAAGATTATCTTTGTTTACAAAGACTGTTGAAGAGTGTGTTCTTTTTTGAGCCAAATACATTCAACTTAGTTTTCAAATACTATGTTTGCAAATATCTCAGCAGCATATTATTTTTTGGGTTTTTTTTTGTATGATTTTATTTATTTGAAATTAAAAGAAAAAAAAACAGAACAGGCAAATCCACAGAGGCAGATTAGTGGCTGGTAGTGACTGGCCAGCGGTGTGAATTGTGGCTTAACGGGTACTGGGTTTCCATTCGGATGATGAAAAAGTTCTGGAACTAGCTTACAGTCCCGGTTGTACAGCATTGGAGTGAACTTAATGTCACTGAATTGTACACTTTAAAATGGTAACTTTTACGTCATGTGTATTTTACCACAATAATAAAAAGTATAAGATTGCCATTAGGTATCTAAGTATAGATTTTCATTGGCCTTTGGATTTAACAGTCTAGAGATAAGGGGTTCAGTGAAGGCTGGAGATAGGAACTTTCAAGCCATCAGTGGAGATACGATATTTTAAATCATGGGCAACCCTCACTACAGAGTTCTGAGCTTCAGCCCCTTTGCCAAGTGTCCATCATAGTAGTTTTCAGATGAGGAAAGGGTCTAGTATTCTTGCTGATATCAAGTTTTAGTAAAGCATCCACTAAGCCATTTTAATTACATCTATAAAATTTGGATGCCTCAAATCAGAAAACAAAATGTTTAATGGTCATTTCACCCTTCTTCTGAATAAGCACTTGTTAATGTTAATGGACAATAGAACAGGACTTCAGGTGGGAAACCAAGGCTGCCCCAAGACATGCTCCGAATTCAGGAGTAATTTGCCAGTTTCCAGATGAGGTTTATATTTACTGCACCTTTTTTGCATACAAACACTAAAGGCATTTTTGTCTTTTAAAACACTGGGGAGAATTGGTTTCTACATATCAGAAGAGGACTCTTAACTTCTGTTGGAAGGAACCAGATTTATGGTGAGATGTGGAAATTATCTCCAGGCCAAAAAAACACAAGATGAGAATTTGTTTTGGGATTAATTTATCTCACCTTCTTTAAATCTGACTTCATACTTGCTTATCATTGCAAGGATTTTTTTTTTTAAAGACTGACTGATGATTCTTGGTTTAATTCATTACAAAAACATTTTAAGCAATTTTATTGGTAAAATTATTAGATGATAAGGATGTAACTGTGAGCAAAACATGATCTCTTTCTCAAGAGGTTTTCCATTTTGTTGGTCAGAGATCTTACGATCTTGATAAAACCTCAAATGACAGTTGGTAACTTCTTACTGTGAAAAAATGTAAGATGTATAAGAAAAAGTTTTAAGAGGATTGAGTTTGAGATTTTTTTTTTGGGAAAAAAAAAAAAAAAAAAAAGAGGTATGTTTAGACAGACATGAGTTGGAATCCCAATTCAGTTATTTACTAACTGGGTAATCTTAGACTTATCTTACTTCTCTGGGCCCCCATTTCCTTAGCAGTTAAATGGTGTGATAACCATACCAGAGGTCTTCAGGGTTTTTATAGGAATTAAATGTCATGTGGCTCTGTGCCCAGCATTAAGCTTGAATTCGAAAGGGAACATCAATGTTTATTTTGCTGCATCATTGATATCGTAGTGTTTATCAGTAATGTTACCAGTCATATTGAAGTTTCTTCTCATGTTAGAGGGGGACACCCTCCTTTTACAGATGCTTAAACAGAGATCCAGAGATGTCCCCCACCTGCTCCCAGGTTCATAGCTAGGGGATCATAGAACTGAGACTGAAAAAGTCAACAAGAGATGGTCATTTCCAGTAGACTTCAGATAGTTCTTCGGTTTCCAAAAGCCCTGGGGCCCCGCCTCCCTTTGTTGCCGAGGTGAGTAAATTTCTTCTCTCTCCAGATGCCTATGCAAGAGGAGCGGGGCCGTCCACTTCCAACGCGTGCACGCTGTCGGCCATCAGTACGATCATGATCTCCCTCACAGCCAGGTCCAGTTTATGACAACAGTTCTCTAAAGGACTTGCAGTTTATAATATAAGCAGCGCTTAGCTAGTTGTTTGAAGACACCCAGTACGAAGTAATATTGCTGTTCAAGTACATCTTATTACTGGAAAAACAAATGTTTTTTGCTTCTTTAGGAATGGCATTCTACAGTACTTCCTCAAAGCCAATCTAGCTTTGTCTGAAGTTTCTTTGGAAACTCTGCAATGCACTGAAGACATCTGTAATACGATGTTACCAAAGCAGTTTACATATGTCCTTATATGCATATTTTTTATTATATATTTAGTGTTTTATAGAATTTTTTAAAGTTAACATGAAATGTAGATATTAATTTTTTTCCTCTGCTGTAAAATGCTATGGGCAACACAGTCATATGGTTATTATTTGAAAATAGTTCCTTTAAAGACAGAGTTGGAAACTCACCTTGGTAAGTACATCGCAGATTCCTTGTACAGTTTTATAAGGGTCTAGTGGCAGAACAGCTGAAGACTTGGTCTGTAACTCAAGGCTGCTGTATGGAAATGACTCTTGGGATGACTAATGTACTGAATCAAGTCGTTCTGCCATGTACAATATGCTTTCCAGCCCTGCTGTGAATTCTGTTGTTCAACACAACCTGAGATGGTTTCAGGAATGGCTGCAGTCTCAAAACCTAAACTAACTTGCCCAAGAGGCACCTTGTGCAATATTCCCATCCCTGAATTTAGCCTCCTACGGTAAGACTTTCTTTTCCCTCAACTCAGTTAACATTGTCTTTGTAGCAGTAGCATTATCTTAGACATGACATTGGAAGTTAAATATCCTGTAGTAACATAGACCAAAAGTTAATAGAGTCAACCGTGTCTTTCAAAGGATAAAAGATAATTTTACTATCTTTAAATGTATCTGTCTTGAATGTACATTTAACAACAAAAAGGGTAATTCTCTGTTGATGGATTCGTAACTTCTTTACAAAATTTCTTATAGATAATATGTGTATCTCTTTAATAATAGAGCCCTTCTTTTGAATCAAAATTATGTATGGAGTCTGGCAGATTTCTCCTGTTTCAGCAACTAGCTGCCACAAAGAATTTTTTTCATGACTCTATAAAAGATCTTTAGTACAATGGTGTGGTGGTATCTCAATGAGTCTCCTGTTTTGCAATAGGTAGCCTCATTGCTTTACAAGCTTCATCTTCTACGTTTTAAAATCACACATTGGAAAATGACAATATCAACAAAACTGTATTCTTATGAAAAGAACTATTTGTAATAATGGGGGAGGTTTTGTAAGCTGACACTAGTGAAACAGTGCATATAAAAGGCAATGAAATTTTCTATAAAAATTTTCACATGTAGACACGCTGCCACCTTTACTTCTTTCTCAGAGAGCTCAAATTTGCCTGTAATTTGTCATTTTTCCTTAACTTTTCAACCTTCTAGCTATATTTATCCAATAAAGTCATAATCAGGATTCCACTTGTGTAAAAACTAGGGTGGTAACTGGAAAAAAAATATTGTCAGTATTTCAAGCTGTGTTCCTTTCTTAGTTTGATATGGTTACTTCTATGTTAAAATAAAACAAAATTTTAAATCACGTGCAAAAAAAATCAACAAAATAATAAAATGAATGAAAAAACAATGATACCCCAGGTAGTTCCCAACCCCAGTGTAAATATTTACCAGTGATCTAGCATATGTAATCTCTTTTTAAAGGTATTGTTAATAAATATTCTGTCATTTGTAAAGATACTTGTCTTTTGAGAGCATTTTTCCTGCCTGCCTGTCAGGGAATTTGTTAGCTCACCCTTGTGCTAGTTATAATTTAAGATCATAGAGGGACTCAGAAGTCTCTGGTCACGATCCAAAGCTAGTTGACCCAGAGCTCTTCCTTTGGAATTGACAACCCTGAAAACATCATTGCAAATCCTCTTTGGAGGTAGAGAGGGACAAAAATCCACAAATAAATGTCCTGAAGATCAAACTTGAATAGATCCTCTGCATTAGCTAAGTCTTTTCTGTATTTAACCTAAGGCTATCTGTTGTTTTAAGGTTTCCCCAACCCCACTGCTAAAAGGATAGAATCTAAACTTGAGGCCCTTCTTAATGTAATAACAGCTTAACTCTGTACCCGGCCATACAGAGTCCTCACTGGCCCCTGAACACTGCTTGCTTTTGGCCTCACCTCTGTGCCTTTTGGGCATCTGGTTGCCCCTTCCTGAAATACCCCCCACTGTTCTTTATCACCTGAATCCCCACTGTCCTAGGGTAGGCTCGTCTGTGAAGCCTTCCCACACTCCAGTCCTTGGTGACATCCTTCCTCTGAACGAGCTGTAAGCCCTGTCGATACCCCTCATTTAGTAATTAATCAGGTACTACTTTTGGAAATCTCTTGTACTGTTATCTTGCATTTTAACTTAACTCCTGTATTGTTACTTAATTTTCCTTGTATGTATGCCTTGTCTTCCCAACTAGACTGTAAGCTCCTTGAGGGCAGGGACTTTGGTCTTATCTTCCATGTACTCTCCATAGTGCCTAGCACAGTGCCTTGCAATAAATAATCATTGTTTAATTGATCGAAAGGGTCTTTGAAGTAGCATTTTGCATCAGTTGCCTACCTGTGTGCCCTAGCGAACCAATCAGAGGAGACTGTGTCACTATTTTGCAAGGTGGCAGAAAGTGTCAGAAGGCCTGGCTTCTGACTTGATGCCTTGAAAAAGTCCTTTAATCTCTCAGCTTCATCATCTGATACATGAGGCCCTGGATTAGCTGAGTCTGACCGAGCTCAAGATGTTTTTTAACAGTGCCCCGTGGACACCTTCACCCAAACGTGTCTGATTTGTTGGTTTCCATGGTTGTTGCAGGTTAGCCTCACTGGTTGCGAGCAACAGAAGCAACTCTGGATAACCTGAGCAAACAAAAAGGAATGACCCTGGTCAGATAACATGAGCCAAGGAGACACTGAATGCCCAAGCCTTGGCGAGAATAAGAAGCAGGCCACTCCGAGGATCAAGCCTGCAGGAACTTTGCAAAGTCTTTTGGGGGAGCTATTGTGGGGATGAATTGGCTCTGTTTCTGATTTTGTTGCCACTCTGTTCAGTATCCAAATTCCTAGAAGAGGCTGATCGATCCAATTTGTGTCATGCCACCTGAGCATCTCGATCATGCACTCAGGAGAGAGTTTCTTAAAGGAAAATTGAGATGATGTTTCTAGAAGATGGGATAATAAACGCTAAGAAGGTCTAAGCAGCACACTCTCTATGCTTAGCCCTCCAGGCGGGATTCCCCAACCCCTAGTACCTGTTAATATGTGCAGGGGGGATGCATTACTGCTTGGGATTTTTGCACAGTGACTCTGAAGGAGAAGCACTAGAAAAGTGCCTATTTGCTTTGCTTATTTAATCTTTCCCAGCACTTCCTCTGATGCTCATTTTGTGTGTGAATAGTCCACCTGTGATTTAACTGTATAAAAGGAGATTCTGTTTTGCCAGATAAGTGGATTCTCTCAGCATTCCTGAGTTTTTATAAAGCCCACAGACCCTGTGTACAAAACAGCATCTTTCCACGGGAGCAGAAGACATGGGTGATAAACTTCATCTTCAGGTGAGCTTGGAATTCTTCCAGCCTGAGGTGGGAGCTGCCGTAAGCTTTTATCTTAAAATAATGATTGAGTTATGCCTACCGTCAAATTTTTGGTTATTTACATCTGGGAAGCAGCCTTCTATCCTGATGAACCTTTTCCCAGTGTCTCCCACCACCTGTACCTTACTGCAGATATGCTGCAGGAATGCTGAATTCTAAAAAGTACATAAATAGTACATAATTAGCTACTAAAATGTCATGTAATTTTTAAAGTATTTTAATGTAATCAACCACCAGGTGATTTTTGCACACCATATCGGATTATCAGTGCTACTGTTCACCTCCATTAACACAGATAATCAAGAATTGGCTGTATTTTCTTTTTTTTTTATTTTATATTGGAGTATAGTTGATGAACAATGATGTGTTAGTTACAGGTATACAGCAGGGTGATTCAGTTATACCCATACATGTATCCATTCTTTTTAAAATTCTTTTCCCATTTATGTTGTTACAGGATATTGAGCTGAGTTCCCTGTGCTAAACAGTAGGTCCTTGTCAGTTATCTATTTTACGTGATTATTTTTTTATTCAAACAGAAAGTCACAAAAATTATAATCATCCTCATTAGGTCACTCAGTCCCATGTAATTACTTTTTTTTCATCTTGATCTTTTGTTAGCACTTTTATGAGTTCATCAGTTTTCCATTAGATTTCTGAAAATGCTTATTCATTCAGTTCAGCAGTATAGTCAGTTTCCAGAAACCTGTACTTTCAGAGTCTTTTCCATGAATAGTTATCTATTTTAAATATAGCAGTGTGTACATGTCAATACCAAACTCCCAATCTACCCCTCCCCCCAGCCCCACGCTTTCCCCCTGGTAACCATAAGTTCATTCTCTAAGTCTGAGAGTGTTTTTGTTTTGTAAATAAGTTCGTTTGTATCATTTTTTTAGATTCCGCATATAAGTGATATCATATGATGTTTGTCTTTCTGTCTGATTATTTACTTCACTTAGTATGATAATCTCCAGGCCCATCCATGTTGCTGCAAATGGCCTTCTTTCTTTCTTTTTACTAGCTGAGTAGTATTCCATTGTATATATGTATCACATCTTCTTTATCCATTCATCTGTCGATGGATGATTAGGCTGCTTCCATGTGTTGGCTATTGTAAGCAGTGTTGTAATGAACATGTATTTTTTCAAACAACTGTTTTCTCTGGATATATACCCAGGACCGGGATTGCTGGATCATATGTAGCTCTATTCTTAGTTATTTAAGGAACCTCCATTCTGTCCTCCATAGTGGTTGTACCAATTTACATTCCCACCAACAGTGTAGGAGGTTTCCCTTTTCTCCACACCCTCTCCAGCATTTATTGTTTTTAGACTTTTTATCATGGCCATTCTGACTGGTGTGAGGTGATATCTCATTGTAGTCTTGATTTACGAATTAGCTGTATTTTCCTTTGTGACAATTGAAGAATCCTCTGGCCACCCATAGTGATTTCAGGAGCAAGCCTTTTAAAAATCAAAGACTTAGAGTCAATCTCTGGACCTACCCCAAATTATTCTATACAAAATGACACACACGGGGGCCTTACATATTCAGACAATTGCCACTTATTCGACAGGATAACATTTGTGAAGTTCTAGAATCACAGCTCTCCAAATACTAGCAAATTATTCTATAAATCAGCCATAGTTCTTTTTCCCAAGTGACTTGAGACAGTCACAAAAAAACCGACATAGAATGTGGGTGCGTTCCGTAACCAAAATGAGTTGAACTCACCTGACACATCCATTATCATCTTTTTCTTAAGTATTTGCACTTCTTAGTATAAATATTAATATTTAATCATTTTAATAATAAAATTAATAAAATAAAAATATGTAATAATGTTAATAAAAGAAGTTAGGCGGTAGGGTCCTCAGTCAGATACCAAGTTTTCCACAAAGCCTCTCTCAGTTTCCCTATCTGGCACTGACCTCTCGTTTCTGTGATTCCAGAGCGTGTCATGAATACTCATGAGTGTCTGTGTATCCACTATCTGGTATTTAAATCACTGGCATTCGTGTCTTCTCCCTCCCTGTAGACAGAGAGTATCTCAGGGTTACAGTTTGGCTATGATTCTTAACTTCTGTTACCAGGCTCGTATGCACCCATCTCTGACCCTAACAAAACTAGAAGGTGGAGAATCCCTGGCACCATTTGGAGTGACTTCCCCAGGGTCTGCCCTCCTGCCAGGATATGATTACCATGTGCCAGTCAGACTGTCCATTCTGAAAGGAGGCCCCTTTCCCCTCATGCTAAATGGGCCATGCAGAATAAATGTTCCAATTCCACAACTCAAGGATAAACCTACAACACTCAGCAGAGCTCACAATTTCAACAAAATCGCCCTCTGTTCTTTATCACCAACAGTCTGCTCCATTGTAGATGAGAAGCCCTCCAATAATATAGACCACACGGAGAGAAAGCAGTTTTTTAAAAAGGTCAACCAAATGATAGAGCTGAATGTCAGGAAACTGCAAAGCCGAAGTAAGTTAAATGTGATATTCCCAATCTCTGTAAATTGGACTTTCACTACATATTCTTACCGGTTGCTAGGCATACAAAACTATCCCAGGAAATGTGTATATCTTAGGATTTTAACTAACAAAGAATAATAACTCGAATTTTTTTCCTAGTGATAAAGGGCTCTTTACACTAAGAGCAGCAGATGCAGGTTTCATCCCCTTTTCACTCATGAAATGGAGGGAAAGAGGTGATACGACACACCCATGGTGACACAGACAATTAGAAATAAGGATTTACTGAGAGGAAGGACAAGAGAGGGTAAGAAGCTGGTCTCTTAAATGCAACCAGAGGGCAGTCAGGACACTGAGTCAGAAAGAAGACGGTGGGGGAGGGGAGGTGGGTGAGGTTGAGGTTGGGAGGGGGAGGGGTTCTGAATTAGGACCAGGCACAGGACAGCCATTCAGAGGAACCCAGTGCCCTCTGTGTCCCAGGCCCTGTTCTAGGCACAGGGTAGTGGCCGGCAGTCAGGAAGGGGGACCCCACAAAGGCCGCAGAATGGAGGAGATGGGGACACTCTAAGGCTGGTGTGAAATCACCTGGTTTGGAATGAGGCTGGGTGGGGAAGCCAAGAGACCAGCCACGGCGTTTGTCTCAATACAGAGAAATGCAATGATGATAATAATTGCGGACAACAGTGATGCTCTTAGTATGTGCCAGTCTCTGCAAGTCATCCTGCTGGTTTAGTTCCCACATAGTATTCGTATTTGGTACATGGGGGACCAAGGCTGGGAGGTTTACAGGTTTGTTCCAGGTCACACAGCCGACCAGGGAGGCCAGGAATTCAGATGCTGGTGGCTTGTGACTCCAGGCCTTTCTCCAAAAAGTTAGATATTTATACCAACAGGGAGGGAGGGAGGGAAGAAGGGAGATGATAGATAGATAGATAGATAGATAAGGATACCGGTTCCCAACAAGAAGGGTAGTGAGCTTCCTAGGAAGTTGTACACCGGGTTGTTGAAAAGTGACCAGGGGCACGGGCAGGGCTCCCAGGTGTAGGGTTCCTGCAGGGAGAACCCATACAGCTCAGGTGTGGTGAGTTCTTTGCTCCACAGCGGTCTAGCTCAGCTGCTTGGACTTCTTCAACTACAAAGGAGGGTCTTTGCTTGTTTGTTTTACTTGGCTTCAGGTGTCTCAGAGTTGTTTTTCACACTCGGGCTATCCTACAAGATCAGGGTAGACAGATAAAGTACAGGAGGCCCAGTTAAACTTGGATTTCAAAACTAGTACTTTTTTAGTATAAGCATGTCTCATGCAACATTTACCGAAAATTCAGATTTAACTGGGCCTCCTCTATTTTTATTTGCTAAATCTGGCAAGTTTATGCAGGGAAAAAGTTGCCTGCTCATTGAGGTAATTCATTTCTAGTGCTAAATTCCAGGGTCTTGCTGATGTGTGATCAGTTCTTTGAAGGTTGATGCCTCTGAGGGTGCCAGCACGAGGTTTGCTGTTTTAAGCTCTCTTTGGTTTGCTGGACTCTCCCACCCCCTTTCCGAGGATGGGGTGTGTGTGTGTGTCCAGGGAGCTAGGCCCGGATGGCTCTCACAGCTGAAAAGGTTTACTGTCGTCGAGCCCTTTAAGAGGAAGCTGGCCGACCTTTGAACTATGGCACCAGTTGTGTAAGTGTTGATTTCTTTCCCCCAGTTTTCCCCCAGGCTTATGCATTCTTTCATTTTATCACCTGGCAGGGACAAATCTTGGGTTTTCATTTTAATAACTGAAAGAAAACGAATAATACACCTTCACGGGGGAAAAGAGCCCACTGGAACTTTAACAAAAGGCACGTGAGTCACGTGAGCAGAAAGGGCGGTACGGGCTCCCGGAAGGTCGGTGGGCGGTAGAGGCTCCGGGAGCCCGGGTGCCGGCCGGCCGCTGAGCTCGAGGCAGGCGTTTCTGAAGGGAGATCCACGCCAACCGTGAGTTCTTGTAACTTCTTTGTTAAACTCTAGTGATATTTCTGCTGTTTCCACACAGCGTTAATAAAAGAGTGTTGCCTAGAGTTCGGTTTTTTCGATCTGAGCTGAATAGAGTTGTCTAGTCTGGCTTGCACTTAAGAAACTTTCTTTTTCATGATGTAAGTTCAACCGGTTCCTACGCAGCTGTTCAGGGCACAAAGATAAACAGGGCCGCCTTCTCGATTTCGGAGTGTTTCTCCTTTAAAGGAGACAGAAAATTTTTAAATAATAAGTGATAAAATAGAACGGAACAGAAGGTACTTGGGGAACATAGACTTCCTGGTGGCAAAGAGCCGAGATTTAGAAGCTAAACTGTCTACAGGGTGGGGGGAAAAAAAAAAAGATTGAAAGGGCTTGTCCATCAGAGAAAGCTTCAGCCGCGGCTTGGAGGGATGAGGGACATGGTAGTTGTGATACAGGGGTGCTCCCGGGGGACGTGGCTGGAGAGCTACGGGGAAGCCAAGTCGGAGGGGACTTTGTTTTAAAAGGAGCTTGAACTTGAAGGTGCTGGAGTTATTTAAGGGTTTTGCGCAGGGGTGAATTAGGTAGATGTGCTTCTGCTGAGATGTCTCAAAGTAAAGGAAATACTGGAGGCCGGGATACTGAGAGGCTGCTGCGTTGGTTCTAGCTGAGGGATAATGCAGACAGTAGTGTGGACAAAGAATGAGAATGTTTGGGGGGAAAATGAGAAATGTGCTCCTGTTCAATGTGCAGACAATTCGCTGTCAGTTGTGTTCGGCGTTTCTCGTTCTGAACTGCATTTACATTCATATCTATTATCTAAAAGGGGGATACTGGGGGAAAAAACACGGTTAATTCTTTAAGAAGAAATAGTTTCTGAAAACCAGGTACCCTGGAACTTGGTCTGTAGGCTGTGGAAGCAGGAATAGCTGCACAGGGGTCGTCACGGAGACCCTTGAGCAGACACGAAGTCCTATTCTAATTAGGTTTTTCACCTTTAGTCGTGCGCTCAAAGACTTTTCAGTTCTCAGTTCTTGCTTCCAGATATCTACTTTTTCTTTAACAAATTAGCACCTAAGGATTGTTAATTCCACCAGCAGATGGCCCTGACACATACAAGCCTCCCCCATGAAAACGTTTGGATTTTTAATCAGGATGTTCTCGGCCCACACGGAGTTCCTCCCCAGACTGCATCAACAGGCATTTCAGTGAGGCTCAGGTGGCCGAGCTCTCGGCAAACTGCCCTTGCCCCTCTGGTCTTCCCGGCGTGTCCCCTGCTGAGCTCATCGCGTCGCAAACGCTAAATTTCAGGTGGGGCTGAAATCCTTATTGGAAAGGCTGTCGTTCAGAACCGCTGTTCTGAGCCTGTGACCATGAAGGCTCTTGGGAGGGAGGTGGCCGTCCACCGTGTCCTGGTGGGAGATGGGAAGAGGTGGGTGCTTATATCTCATCAACCTGCTGACGAGGGTATTTGCTGTGAAGCGTTCACACTCTGATTTGCCATGACAGGGCAGTGAAAACAGGACACACCGCTCAAAACCCAAGTCCTTTTGTTTAGTAATTTACACATTGTAGCGCAGTCACGTCATCAGCAGAAAGAGACCCAGGCTACACCAGCCAGATGGCCGGGCACACGCGAGCCTCCTGGTTATTTCCAATCATGTTCTCACTAGACACCCGTCTTCCTCTCCGTGCTTTCAGTTTAGACCTTGATGATCTCTACCAGAGAGCATTCAGTTCCAACTGTTTGCAAGGAACTGTGACAGGGTGGGAAGAGGGTTTAAGAGGGTCCAAGAAGCATTGATCCCTTCTAAGAGTCAGGGACTGTCCCAGAGGCTGCAGATAAAAGTGCATTTCACATGAGCCCCATCGTCCTGGATGGCCTATCCTACAGGGCAGCCGCTGGAAGAGGGCGGCTGAGGCCCAGAACGAGGCCCCGGAGGCAGGATCAAGCAGACTCTGCTTTGGAAGGTTTCACGAAGGAGGAGACGTGGGGTACACGTTCCCAAAGACTGAGTGTGAGTTCCACAAGGCAGAAAAGGAAGGGCCTAACCCTCTAGGGAGACACATGGGCTGCTGTCTGCTGCCCTGACACTGATTTCCCCAAATCAGGCGGTGGGTCGGGCTCAGTACCGGGGTGACGGCTGCTACTGAGGTGGAGGCAGGTGGGTGTGAAGCCAGCACCTCACCAAACAGAAAGAACTGGCCGCACTGGGCACGGCTCTCTCCTTGTCCAGCCTCCTCGGCAGAGGCAGTTTTCACAGTCGTAGGTTTCCGGGTCCCAGTTTGAAAGAGATCAGATGTGGAGTAATAAGTCGAAAAAGGGGTAGGGTTTTTGTTGTTTTTTTTTGTTTTTTTTTTTTTTTGCAGGGCTTTGCCTGCAACAAAACAGTTGGTTTTCAAATTTTGATATTCAGCAGAATCACCTGGAGCCGCTGTTCTCAAAGTGGGGTCAGGAGACCAGCATCAGCGTCACCTGAGAGCTTAGGGGAAAGCAGATTCTCAGGCCCCCAGGACCTACTCCGTCACAGGCTCTGATCTGCTTTAGTGACCCTGCCAGGTGATTCTGATGTGCTCAAGCTTGAGAATGCTTAACCTAGGACTCCTACAGATTCCTCACCTCCATTCACAGAGCTTCTGCATCAGGTGATGAGATACTTTGCCAGTCATTGCAGCCGTGCCCTCCTGGTCCCACCCCCTAAGCAGGCTTCAGCTTGTTTCCTAACCGTCCCCTCCACATTTCCGGGGTCACTAGTGCCTGTGATTCAGCCCCTCACTATCCATTTCTTCTCTAACGTGCTCTCTGAGCCACAGTGATTGCATCTGTCAGACAGGGGCAATCGTACCATGTGGGCTTCTCAGGATTAGAGGTGATGTCTGGGAGGCGTGTGGTGCAGCTCCTGACATTTGGTGTCTTAGCTCAGGCTGCTGTAACAAAGCACCACAGTCTGGGGGACTTATAAACAACAGACGTTTATTTCTCAGAGTTTTGGAGGCTGGAAGTCCCAGATCAAGGTGTCGGCATGCTGGGGTTCTGGTGAGAGTCCTCTTCCTGGTTGCAGAAGGCCAACTTCTCATATCATCACGTGGGGGAGAAACTCTGTGGGATCCGTTTGTAAGAGCACTGATCCCATTCGTGAGCATTCCAACCGAGTCATCTGCCCAAGGCCCCACCTCCAGATACCACTACATTGGTGTGTGGAGTTTCAACATGTGAATGGGGGGTGGGGCGCATTCAGTCCATAACTCTTGGAAATAGGCAATAACTGACAGATGACAGACTGCTGTGCCTACTGTCCTAGGCCCAGGTCCCTGCTATTTGCAGTGGATGGTTATCAGAAGAACAACCCCTGGGGACTTCCCCAGTGGTTAAGAATCCACCTGCCAGTGCAGGGGACACGGGTTCGAGCCCTGGTCCGGGAAGATTCTGCATGCCACGGAGCACCTAAGCGCGTGTGCCTAGAGCCCATGCTCTGCAGTGAGAAGCCTGCGCACTGCAGTGAAGAGTAGCCCACACTCGTTGCAACTAGAGAAAAGCCCGCGTGCAGCAACGAGGACCCCACGCAACCAAAAAAAAAAAAAAAGAAATGAAAAGAAACACAACCCCTGGAAGTATTTGGTAGTCAACATGCCCCATTCGTCGATCAGACTGACTAAATCAACTATGAAAAGCATGTAAAGAGTCTGCCATGGTGGAGGTTTGTTATGAGCACTGTGACCTTTCCCTGTTCTAAGCTTCCTGCTCCAGGGCCGTGTACAATCAGCACTGTTTGGATCCCTTCAAGTACCAACTGTCCCTCCTAACCCCTCTCTGCCCAGGCCGCACCTGTACTTGGTTCTACCTGTAGCCCATGGCCCATCGCAGGGGCCACCCATCTAGTTGCAGACTCATACGGGAGGATGTTAGAGGAGGAATTCCTGTCTAGATTGGCATGTTTGTTGGGATACCTGTAGGACCCCTTCCAAACCTCCAAGGCTAGTGCTGACCCAGCACTACTTGACCAGATGCCCAACAGGTTGCTCTGAAGTCTTTGCAAGCAGACGTCTTTTCAGAAAATTCATTAATTAAGTGATCCCCTTCCAACACAATTCCACCCAATGCCTTCCTCAGTATATTCCCAGAATATCAAGGCTGGCTTTGAGGATATAATCTTCAAACAAAATCCTGTCCCCTCCTTTGGTATGGACTGATACGTTAGCTTCTTAGGTTTTGAAATTAGTTTGCCTCAAGTGATGCTACCTTGATTGTGCCTTCTCTCTCTCTCTCTCTCTCTCTCTCTCTCTCTCACACACACACACACACACACACATAAACACACACACACACTACTAAGAAAAAGTATTCCCGAACTCAGAATAAAAGCACCATGGCTCCCACTTGCTATAGGGAAGACAGTCTTCAATCCAAGTTCACTGTTCAGGATGGTGCAAAATGCTTTCTTCCTGAGATTTTAGCTGATCATTGCCGTTGGCAGTTGAACCAGTCAACGTGGCACTCACTACCAGAGTAAACACAGTTGATGTTAGCCTTAATAACTGTCTCTCGTGCAGAAGTGTTTGAGGTGAGTGATGCAGATCAGGAGGCTGGCAGGTGAGGAGGTGCTGCCCTGTGCAGAGATCAGACCTGGCAGGACAGTCAGATGAATCAATCAACCTGTGTGAGTTAGGGATTTGTCTGGGTGTTTTCCCCCTTGCAGCTAGATTGAGTGTTCAGTAAACTCCAAACTCCTCTTAGCCAAGAAACAGTTGTTCCCATTCTTATCCCCGGGGCTCGTACGTGTGAGTTGGTTTTGACGATGCTCCGGGGACAGTCAAAACACAGAGTCCTCCAGGGTCTCAGATCCAGCCTCCTCCGCATAGCTTATGACTTCAGTTTCTGTTTCATTGGAACCAGTTTTCTGCAAAACAAATCATCCTTCCTTAGATGTCTTCTAGAGAACTTTCTGAGTCTTTGAATTTCTTTACAATTGGTTTCAAGTCAATTTTGCTTATGAAAATAGTAAATGGTCACTGAAGAAAGTATGGAAAATAAGTAGGAAGAAAACCAAAAAATACTGATCAACTTAACTCCCAAGCACAGCCCACTGTTTGTCTTCAGCCCTTTTTTCTAGATAGAAAGTTATCTTTACAGTTATATGAAGAGCTTTCTAAGTGGATTTCTTTCCACGTAGCATCACATCTTATTTTAAATTCCATACAGCCAGCCCTCGGTATCCACAGGCTTCGCACTTTTACATAATGGACCCGAGCGTCTGCGGTTGTTGGTGCCCGCCGGGCCTCCTGGAACCGTGCTCCCTGCAGATGCTGAGGGATGACTGTATGTTCTTTGGCTGCCTCATTTTGAATAGTTCCATTGTATGCCATCCACAGTTGACTATAGTCTTCCCTTAAATAGGGGTGTTATGTCCAATTTTGGCTATCATAGATAATGCTGATATTAATTACAAAATTCGTGACCAAAAAAATACCTTCTGTAAGAGATTGTATTCCTTGACCCCCTTTACTCATTCAGCACATGTTTTTCATATTTTTTTAAGTGAAGTATAGTTGATTTACAGTGTTGTACCAGTCTCTGCTGGGCAGCAAAGTGACTCAGTTCTACACATATATATTATTTTTTTATATTCTTTTCCATTATGGTTTATCACAGGATATTGAATATAGTGCCCTGTGTTATACAGTAGGACCTTGTTGTTTAGCCATCCTATATACAGTAGTTTGCATCTACCACCCCCAAACTCCCAGCCCATCCCTCCCCCTCACCCCGCCCCTGACAGCCACAAGTCTGTTCTCTATGTCTATGAGTCTGTTTCTGTTTTGTAGATAGGTTCATTTGTGCCATATTTTAGATTCCACATATAAGTGATATTATATGGTATTTGTCTTTCTCTTTCTGACTGACTTCACTTAATATGATAATCTCTAGTTGCATCCATGTTGCTGCCAATGGCATTATTTCATTCTTTATGGCTGACTAGTATTCCATTGTGCTGTATATATGCACCACAGCTTCTTTATCCATTCATCTATCGATGGACATTTAGGTTGTTTGCATGTCTTGGCTATTGTGAACAGTGCTGCTGTAAACACAGGGGTGCATGTGTCTTTTTGAATTATAGTTTTGTCCAGGAGTGGGATTGCTCGATCATATGGTAGTTCTATTTTTAGTTTTCTGAGGAACCTCCATACTGTTTTCCATAGTGGCTGCACTAACTTACGTTCCCACCAACCATGTAGGAATCATTCCACACTTTTGTTCTTTTGGCTGTGCTAGGTCTTAGTTGCAGCACGGGGGATCTTTCTTAGTTGCGGCACGTGGGCTCTCAGTTGCAGCATGCATGTGGGATCTAGTTCCCTGACCAGGGATTGGACCTGGGTCCCCAGCATTGGGAGCGTGCAGTCTTAACCACTGCACTGCCAGGGAAGTCCCAGCACATTTTTTGCACTGGACACCACGTGATGCATTGAACACGCAGTGATGAACACGGCAACTGTGCTCTCTGCCTTACGTACTTTTAATAGGTTGTTGTCTACTTAATCTCGGAAGGAACCCTCTCCGGTTACCAGCGTAGAAACAGAATGGCTGGAAACCAGTCTGTAACCAATGGAAAGCTGAGAATAAGAGTTTTTTCAGTGAGTCTTTTTTATCACTAAAAAGCTCATCCCCCTGCTTCCTCCCTCCCTCTCCTCCCACCAGAGCCTGTGTCTTGAACGTTACAGAACAATTTCTGACTCAGGCCTGGACAAGCAAAAACATGCTTAACAGCCTCTCTGGGATAGCAGCTACCCTCTGAACCCCAGGATTCTGGGTACCAACATCAAGCTTAGAAGTATGAGCGGTGATGAAAAGCAGAGGGTCTCCTTTCCCACCAGGGGGAGGCTTCCCGCGGTTTGCCCATAACTCTAATGGGCCCCCTCATTGTCCTTGGAGCAAAGGCCCCAAAAGTGGGTTGGTTGCACAGGCTCTGCCTTTGAAGGTACAGGCTGGGGCACTGCCGCACGTGGCCCAGCTGTGGTCAGCTCTGTACTGAGGCACCTACTCCTCCAGGTGGAGGTGGTAGAACTGAGGGCAGGAGGTGACCGTTCATTTCCCCAGTTCTCCCCACTCTCCCCCTCCATGCTGCGGCCCTCCCGCCCCACCCCATCCCTCTCACTGATCTGTTTTTTCCTGACCCGCTGCAATGTGAGAGGAGAGTGCGTTGTCCGGAAGAGCTTGGCAGTGATGGGTTTTGACATAAATCCTTTGCTTATTCTGAAACCAGCCTGTCTATCCCAAGATTTGTTTTGCACACATGACTTGATGGTTTGTTTGTTTGTTTGTTTGTTTTTGGCTGCATCGGGTCTTGGTTGTGCGGGCTTCTCTCTAGTTTTGGTGTGTGGGTTTTCTCTTCTCTAGCTGTCGCTCACAGGCTCCAGGGCATGTGGGCTCTGTAGTTTGCGGCACACAGGCTCTCTAGTTGAGGCGCTGACCTCAGTAGTTGTGGCGCTGGCTTAGTTGCCCCGTGACATGTGGGATCTTAGTTCCCCAACCAGGGATCAAAGCCACGTTCCCTGCACTGGAAGGCAGATTCTTTACCACTGAACCACCAGGGAAGTCCCCATGGCTTGATATTAATTAACAACAAACCGCAAACTTACCCAGTAAGCTGTTAAGCCAGTTTCTTTTACCAACCTCAGAATGTGCAAGGAAATCTTTGGGGGCTGTGAAGGGAAATGAGATACCAGCACTAAGATGTGCTATTAAGAGGCTGGGTCAGATGACTTGAGTCTGCTCCTTAAACCACAGGTGCTTTCCAGGCATGAGTGTGCCAGATCCAGGAGGGATCCACAGCACGAGTTCACAGGAGGAGAAACAAGTTTCACAGTGGGGCACACTTTCCTTCCAGAAAAGCTATGGGTTAACAAGAGCAAGCTGGCGGTCCCCCTGATAAAGGAGACCACAAGCGTGGAACTGAGGGTAGGGGTGACTCTTGGGCCAGCCTCGATTCTCTGCTTCAGTAGGTCAGTAACTGTCATCCGCTAGATCATCCCAAACACCCGAACTGCAAACTCTAAAGAAAGGTCACCTCTTACTGCAGTGATGCATTTTGGTGAGTGAGTGATCGACCCAAACGCCCCTACAACCAGTCACCAGTTGACTCATCCTACCATGAGTAACTTTATCAGAGAGAAAATGAAATTTATTAAGAAAATTGCTTGATGAGGGTCTGCAGGCTGCAGCCTGTGGGCTGAGTCTGGCTCATTGCCAGATTTTGTCAATAAAGTTTTATTGGCCAAAGCCATTTGCATATTGTCTGTGGATGTTTTCCCACTACAGTGACAGTGTGATAAAACATTTGGCCCTTGAATGTTTACTATCTGGCTCTTTACAGAAAGTTGGCTGGCCCCGATCTAAATAACCATTCAATTTAAGGACAGATTTAACAAGCAACCTGCAATACACTGAACATCCCAAGACCTTGCTGACAAAAATTAAAGAAAACCTACAAAAATAAGGTGAGATGTCACATTTACAGATCGGAAGACTCATTATGTTTTAAGATGTCACTTCTCCCCAAATGCACCTATAATACAAGACAATCCTGATCAGGATCCCAGCAGCTTTTTTTGTTGAAATTGATAAACTGGCTCTAAAATTTATATGGAAATAAAAAGGACCTAGAATAACCAAAACAACTTTGAACAGTCATGTTTGGAAGCCTTACACTACCTGGCCTCCAAGTTTACAATAAAGCTCTAGTCATCAAGACTTTGTATTAGCATAAAGATAGACAAATAGATCAATGAAACCTAATAGTCCAGAAATAGACACAGATATACATGGACAACTTATTTTCAACAAAGATGCCAAGGCATTTCACTAGGGAAAGGATGACTTCTACCATGTGATGCTAGAACCATTGGATGCCATTGGTAAGTGAGCATTCAGTTAAGCCTAAGTGCTCTGAATGGTTAACAGCGCCTAAGAAAACATATTTGGAGAAATCATTTGCCTTTTCTATGGTTCTTTATACTAAGGAACTAGGAAAAATCCCTCTGAAAAACTTTACTGATTGGGGTACCCATGTGTAGAAACACTGATTGTTAGAACGTCAGAGATAAACAGGTCATTGGACCATCGCATCTGTGCCCCTTACTGTGCAGAAATGGAAGTCAGGGCCCATGGGGTTGAAGGAATTGCCCAAGGTCTGGGTGATAAGAGCTGGGTGATAGAAAATAAAAGCTCAAGTCTGACTGGTGAGGACACTCATAACGGAGTAGGACCTTTGCAATATTCAAAGACTGTAATGAACATATATTAAAACAATCAGCCGAAGAGCAGAATGACAAAAGCAACCTGAAGGCACCTGGCCTCCTGGGTAAAGACCCTGCCTTGTTACATGGAAAACGAATGACCCAGTGACAGATCCCTGAGGACCCAACCCTGGGCAGATATGACATGTCATAAGAACCTTCAATATTACCTCATAGTTGATGGTTACAAAGAATTCTTTAATATTACTCTTTGGTGCCGGAACAGGTGGAAACACCTTGGTCCACAAGTGGCATCTGAAAACAGAGTAAAGGAGGGAAATAGATAAGCAAGAACAGCCTTTCTTGTCCTTAAATATCTACTCTAAAACTTGACCTAGTTAATCCCTGGGCCTGCTGTTTTGTGAATTCAAAATGTTCATTGACTAAGACTTCCAAATATCTACACTGTAGTAATAGTTGAAGAGCTTGGGGGTGCTGCAAGGCTCTGATGGGACTTCTGAATCATCCGAGGAAGACAAAATGGCAGTTGCTTCATGTTGGTGCGTGTTACCAGGCCTGATTGCTGAAAATGATGTACATCACGTGCGGGGGGCCCCAGGGTTACCCATGATGCTGGTAGGCAGCCTCTCCCCCTAGGTGCCAGCTCTCAGGGTTTACTGTCTTTTTCTTCTCCTTTGAGCTGCCAACCGCCCCCCAGCCTATAGATGCCATCTGATAAGACATTTTTAATAGTGAAGCTGTTTAAAATAAAAGTCACTTTCTAAATTATGAAAAAGCTAATAAGATAGAACATGTTCTGCAGCCTCCTAAGTGGCGCTTGGCCTTCCCGGACACCAGAAGGGATGAGAAGTTCTTATGGGGCCGTTTGCAAGCTCTAGGTTTGGCCACCAAATCTGCATGACACTTCTAGAATCTGTCTGACCTGGGAATGATCAGCCAGTAAGGGACTGGATGACCGAAGGGCCAGGGTAGGAGTTGGTACCTCATAGTTGGGGATCATAACACAGGAGGTACCATAGTGAGTTCAGCATCCAATGGGATGCCTTCCTTTACCCAAGACGTAACAAGCATGCCCTGGGGGCTCAACAGAGGCAACCAGGTAGGGAGTGGAAGGCAGTCAGGGAATCAAAGAAACACAAATGTAAAAACCTTCATAGAGGGACTTCCCTGGCATTCCTGTGGTTAAGAATCCACACTTGCACTGCAGGGAGCACGGGTTTGATGCCTGGTTGGGGAACTAAGATCCCGCATGCCACGCTGTGCAGCCAAAAAAAAATCCTTTGCGGAGATGAATAGACTGTCGGCAAATTCAGGAAGGGGGTATCTAACGACCGAAGGCTGTGTTGTGCTCTGTATCCAGTTTCTGTAAATCACCTACTGTTTACCAGTTTTTTATTTGGTCCACACTCATCTTGGAAAGGCTGCCCGGGAAGACACAACAATGTCATACATTCCACCTGATAACAAGAACCCTGCATCCAGTGGATGCATGGCAAGAAGGTAAAAATCCAATATTTAGATCCCAGTGAAAGCACCCAAATAAAAAGAATACCTACCTTCTGCAGATGAGTGAGAAAATTAACAAGATGAAGCAGATGGTCGCCATAACTGCAATAAGGAACCATGTTGTCCAGGGCTTCTGCTCATCGTTTCCTAACGAAAAAAAACAAAGCAAACGAAATCAGAACTAGAATCGTCAGCAGGAAAGAGAGATGACTTCACTAGGGCCTAAGGGGGCTTGGGTCAGAGTTCAAGGCGCTGGTGATGCTGGGAAGGTAGCTTAACCTCCCCGAGCTTTAGATTTCTCATCTGTAAAATGGGGCAGGGTGGGCAGAGAGCATCCATCCCACAGAGTCGATACAAGAGTGAAATGAAATAACGGCAGTGGCAGTGAGGCCACTTTTAATCTTGAGGCATTCTTTAATCAGTGAGCAGATACTCATGGAGTATATTCTAGGTAATGTGCCAGCTGGATCTCGGAGCTTAGGAGCTTTTGGTGAGTACTAAGGTTTTTAGATGAAAAAGGTGCAAAAATGAAAACGTGGATGCTAACTTGATTCAGTACAGAAAGTATAAACATGCCACATGCTGCCGACCATCTAGTTAAATTTGCTTCTAATCTATACTCAAGGATAGATTCTTCTGTGGGCTTTGATGATAGCTTTGGGGGGGTGTGTGATTTTTTTTTTTTTTTAAGGTACTGGAAATACCTTCAAGAAAAACCCAAGGCCATTTACCAAATGGTGTTTAAAGGGTAACCTGCTTGCTAAACTGTCTGATTCATTTTTAGAGAAGAATGCAAATCTTGAGTTATCTCCCTGAATGCATGGGTCCTTTCTGTGTTCATTCATTCCTTTATTCGCCCATTTAGCCAATATTTACTGGGCTCCTATTATGTGTGGGACGTTATGCATGTTGCTGGGAGACAGTGTTAAAAGAAAGCATGTGAACCCTCCCTTCCTGCAATTGAGGGAAGAAGTCGATAAGCAAATAAAGACACAGGTAATTTAGTGACAGCAGCTCTAAGTACAGAGGTGAGATATACACCCCACCCCAGGAGAAGCAATCCTTGGTTTGCCATTAACGGTTTCTATTATAAAATGAGAAGTGAATGTAAGTGGAATTTTCAAGTCCCTTGTAAAATATCTTAAGACTTCCAAAAGCCCCAAAATACTTAAAACTCACATCTTTCCAGGTATCAGGGTGGAGAGATGTCTCGAGGATTTAATGCTAGTGATTCCAATGTTGCCTTGATCTCGTGCCCTTTTTTTGTTTGTTTTTCTGGCCTCCTGAGAACTCTTAGTTGAGGTTTATCTTCTACCTCCCAAAAGCTTTAATCTCTCCTTCATCTCTTTCCTTCTGCTTTCAAATATTCATAGAGTCCTTTATCTTGAATAAGCCATTACTTTGCTCTGCCATCTCTCCCAACTATTATCCAATACCTCCTTTATTTCCCAGCCTCATTTCTTGAATAAGGGATTCAGGCAGCTTCCTTTTCCCATCTCAGAAAGCACTTTAACAATTTGCTGGTGGCTTCCTCCTGGTTGAAGCCAAAGGACGGTCAGTTTCTTTTTCCAACTTTATTTTTCCTGACCTCCCTCCTGAATTCAGATTTGATGCTTGCACCCACCTGGAAACCAAGCCACTGGCTCCTTTACCCAAATATTCCTCTTCTTCAATATCATTTCCTTCCCCCCTTTCTAATTTCAACTGCCCCTCACCGCTCAGCCTTAACCCTTTGGTATTTTCAACTATGGTCTATTCTTTGAACTTTGAAATGTTTGTTGAGCATAGCTTCATCTTTTAATTCCATGGCATCCTCTCCTGAGTCTTTATCCCTGCCCAGCTCCCAGTCTGGATCTGAGACTGCCTGTAGGCAGAACCCACTGGGATGTGTCTCAAAGCTGACAGCATTCAAAACCAGACTCACACCCTTCTTCACATCAAAACAACTTCCCTCATAACTTCCCCATTCTGATCTCCCCTCTTGCAAGATCCCAAACTGGAATCCTTGGAAGGCACTTGGATTCTTCTCATTCTCTGTAGCCCCTCCCTCCTTTCCTCATCCACTTGGTTTACATCACACCCAACCGTAAATGCAAGAGAACCAGCCATATGTATACACATATCCCCTCCCTTTTGTATTTCCCTCCCATCCAGGTCACCACAGAGCACTGAGTAGAGTTCCCCGTGCTATACAGCAGGCCCTCACTAGTTATCTATTTCATACCCAGTGGCGTATATATGTCCATCCCAACCTCCCAATTCATCCCACCCCCCTTTCTCCCCACCACCGGTGTACACACGTTTGTTCTCTACATCTGTGTCTCTGTTTCTGCTTTGCAAATAGGTTCATCTGTACCATCATAAATGCAAGACATGCATGCTTTTGTGTCATGAGTTTGCCTAGTCTGGAAACCTGGGTTCTATTCTTAGCTTGTTGTGAAGGTGGCCATTCTGGGCCTCAGTTTCCTCATCTGCAAATATGAGGAAGTTGAACTCTGACCCTTAAGAACGCTCTCAATGCAGCACATTTTTTAGTACCCCTGACCCAATCCACGGCATTGTCATTTGGGGTATACTGACCTCTCACAAAATTGACTTTAGTATATTTTCATTAGTGAAAGTTGGAAAGTTGTAGAAAAGAACAAAAAATAAAAGTTATCAGAAACCAGCAGTCACCAATAGCTTATCTTCTATACATGTTTTGACATTCCCTTTTTAGGTACCAGACACTCTGCAAAGTGCTCACCTTGCAGTCTCACTTGAATTCTCACAGCAGTGCTTCAGGGTGGGCGCTGCTGTCCTAGTTTGATGGATGGAGGAGCTGTCGCAGAGAAGGGCGGAGGGGGTCAGCTGAGGACCACAGCTGGTAGCCGGGGGTGAAGCCCAGGACGTGCTGAGCAGCCGTGCTCTTAACCACGGTGCAGGGACCGCGTCCCACTGCCCACCACGCCCAAACCCAGGACCCACTGCATGGGCAGGCGCTTCATGGAACACATCCTAAACATTTCTCTGTCATGGAACACCCTCCTGAGCATCCTCTTCCCGGCCTGATACCGCTTCCCTCCAAGGCAGCCCTGTTTTGTTGTGGTGTCTCAGCTGTTGGGCATGGCTGGGTTTGCGGGCTGTGTCTGCAGTAGAAGGGGGCTGCCTTGTAAGATACCAGTCTTCCCGATGATCCCTAGGCTCTAGCCAGGACCGAATCACTTTATTTAAAATCTCTGACCATGGCGTTGAAAAAGAAGTTTCATGTATTTATAGCTGTTTTACAAACAGGTGGTAGCCACACTTTGGCTCTCTGGGGCTCTGCTTTTCATCATTTTACAAACCTTTTATTTTCCCAAATCCCATAGACACTCACTGGTTCTAGGATTAGTATTCAGTTCTCTGGATTGTCACCGAGTGTCCCGTTAAACCTAGTTTTTACTGCACTTGCACGTAGCTAATATAAAGAGCAACTGGGACATACTACTACCGTGAAGTCAAATACCAGCTCGCTTTATTTCCCACTCTGATTTCCTGAATAAGGGATTCTGCCTGCTTCATTGCCCCATCTCTGAAACTCACTGTAGTACACTCTGAACCATTATGCAAGTCCCCTAACAAGTACATTCAGAAACTCTAGACTCATGTACATGGAACATAAATTTAGCAAGGGTTATGCCAAGTAGCAAAATTATTCCTGTTTACAAGTAGGTTAAACAGGTGAAGCTTGAGTCCTGCAGAAAGAATGAGTCGTGTTATCAATATTATCCGGGTGGCATCCTGGGTCCCGTTGGTGTCTCAAATTGTGCAATTCTCTGCAGGCTGGTATGTCAGGTCCTGATAAAAGTGTCGTTCACTTCTGAGCGTGCTTACACAAATCTTTTCAGTTAAACCACTCTCTAGCTGTTCACTTGAGCACTCATGTTGATAAGTGAAGATTCTCTCTGAATTAACAAAACCTCTTTGGAGAGGCAACTGAGTTTATTTCTTTCGATCAAAAAAAAGTTACCGGTGCATGCAAGGTTCTATGTGGAAAGCAAAGTCACCGTCACTGCCTGGAGGGAGGGGGCACGTGAGTCATTTCTCCCCGCCTGGTTTCTGCAGTGTCCCACCTTGCTTCAGAACTACTCCCCTACCACCACCTGAGAACAGAGCTAACCCCCCCAGAGCCGAGGTCAGCTTTACTGCAAAGAAAACCTAAACTGGCAGGTAAATTCAGTGCAAGAAAAAGGTTTCACATGTTCACTACCAAATGGAAATTGCTTGGGGATTAATGCAAAAACGAAGTTGAGAGTCAGTTATGTAAGTAAAATGAATTAAAGACAGCACCTCCTCTGATTTTACTGAAGGTAGAACAGGGGTACAGTTCCCACTGACAGTGTATATCCTTCCGGTCAAAATGATGAAGAATTTTAATTCTGTAGAAGTTGGGAGGCCCCTCGGTACATCATTAATTTGAATTTTGGGGTCTCTGACATTGGACATTTTCTTAAGAACAAGCGTTTCAAGGTAACTTGAATCTTTTCTCTGACTCAAGAATGAGTTTTCTGCCGTCAAAACGGAAGCCACGGATGTTTCTTTTCAAGAAATTGATGGGCGCCGCTGTTTGGTTATGCAGAGATGAGCTTTAGAAAGACGGAGTCGCAAAGCCTGTCCTGCCAAGGAGAAGAAGCCCTTCAGACTCTGCACCTCATTCTAGGATGTTCTCCCAATATTGACAACTTGGAGCATTTGGGAACTCAGCTGTCTGGTTTCTTGGTGACCTCGGCTTCCTCAGTTTCTGACGTCTCGACCATTTAACCTTGACAATTAGCCAACTAATGAAAATTCTCATGCTGTATATCCCAGGAGTGTATGGTGGGAAAGGGACGGAGAGGGACGAATAGCTTGGTGTTTAAAGAGAATCAGGCCCTGGACCTCGTCCCAGCTCTGCCCTCAGAGCTTTGTCAAGTCATTTTCCTCCCGGTGCTGCAGCCCCACTTGTTCTAGAATTGTATGATCTTTGTAGTTCAGACTAATAACACTTAGAGGTCGATTTGGTTTGGAGGCTTGTTCCACCCTTAAGCTGTTCATACAAGTATGACTTTTAGGGATTCCATGTTGCGTTTGAATCTAGTTTCAGACTCAACAACAGGTTCTGCAGGAAAAGAGCTCATTAGTAAATTGATGGGGCTCTTCCAGTGAAGCAGCCCTACTCTGTTAAACCAGCAGGCGCTGGGAGGAGTTCTGAGGGCACTGACAGGCCTGGATAACAGAGGATGCAGGTGCATTCGTTTACAAAGCCTCCTGCACTTGTCTCATTAGAGCGGGAGGCTGTGGCATCGTCTGCGAAGGGACCCGCCAAGCCGGTCACAGGCTCACAGTGCCAGCAAAAATCATAAGCAAGCCCTTTGGGTGGGCGAGCTTTCTAAGGCAGCTGTCAAGTGGATTGTGGGAGGTTTTTTTTAGGGAAAAAAAATCCCTTTACCTGATTTTGGGAGAGTGAAAGAGAGGGGTCGGCAAATGCAGCCTCAGTGGACAGAACGTAGGTAGTCCAGGGTCCAGAGCAAAATGCACAAAACGTGTTCTGTGTTCGTCTGGGGAAATTGGGCTCAATGACCCAAAATATGGAAAGGACATGGAGATGCTTGGGATGGGGGGGCGGGTGTGTAGGTGTACCTTTGCGCACTCAGGATTCCCTAGAGGTATCGCTGCCGTACTGTTGGTCTGCATTTGTCCCCAGTAGGACACGACCTGATGAAACTAAATAGAGAACCCCTCTTCGCCATCTTCTTCTTCTTTGCAGACTTTTGCACACAGCACGGAGAGGTGTGTGCTTTCTGGGGCCCTAGGCAACCCAGAACTTTCTTCCCTGTAAGGGGTTTGCTGGCCCTGTTCTACCAACCTGCTAAAGCAACTGAAAGCTGGCTGCAGAGGCTGCAGTCTTCACGTAGAAGTAAGAAACAGGGGTGAAGCGCTTTCATCCTGGTTCGGCCGCTTACAGCAGAGGTGACCCTGAGCAGGGAGCCCTCAGGAGCTTCCATCACCTGGCTTGCTCAACAGGGATAAGAACTGGCTGAGTTATTCCTGCAGAGTGATTGGCCCGGTGCTAGTTCATAGTAGGTGTTCAATGAATGTTATTATAACTGTGATTATGATTAAACACATCGTGTCAGCAGTAAGGCATCAAGATAATTTCCCTAAATCATGAAAGCCAGACTAAGGCTGGAGCCCTTTCAGAATCCTCAGAAGGCAGAGTCATAAGCTCAGGCCTGGAGGGAAAGAAAACACCAGATATTCAAGATACTAGAGGGTAGGAGAGGGCATAAAGCACGATGGTCCGCACCCTCAAGGAGGTTTATATTAAAATGAACGCCATGGACAACTCGTAAGGGGATATTTAGACTAGAGTAGCCTGAAGAGGTCAATGAAAATGTCCCCACTGCTTGGGCTCCACGGAGGCTGACCAGCTCATGAGCTGCAGGGCGACCCTTTCACTGCCGCCAGTCTCCACAGCCAGTCCTCCTGCCTCTGTCTCCCTGGCTGGCACTGTCACCCACGGGGTGATGAAGCATCACAGAAAGAGCATGGCATGGACCCAGTCCTGTGGCTGTGTTCTAGGTCCAGATCCATCACTTCCTAGCTCTGTCACTTGGGGTAGTTCCTTAACCCCTCTGCGTCTCTTTGCTCATCTGTAAATTAGGAAAATCCTGTGTTTGTGAAGATACATAAGATAACATAGGTGAACACGCCAAGCACAGTGCCTGCCCCAAGATGGGAGTCCCACCTTCCTCCCGTCATCTGGCGGGCCCATCTCGAGGCACAGGTCACGTGTGGCAGTCTGGTGTGGACACCACACCTCCAGGCGGCCGGGCCTGAAAGCACAGGGGAGCTCCCTGCTCCTCACATTCGGGGACAGAAGTTGAAGGCTCCCTGCTGGCCCGCCCTCAGGCCACGGCTACCAGCCTGGAAACCACAGGAGCCTGGGGAAAAGGAAAAAGCAGCCACCACATTTACCAACCCGAAACCCCCCATTTACAAAGAAAACCCATCATTGTCACAAGTTATATCCCCCTCAGGGAAGCCAAGTGGGTTTTTCCAGGTACTGACTGGGTCAACGTTTTATTCCTCAATCAGTTTTTGTCGCTAATGAGCCAGAAGCCCGCCATTTCTTCACAGAAGCTATTGAATTTGCAAAATTCATTTGGAAGACCCAGGGATAGTGGATCTGAGCTCTCTGCAGTGTCTCCCCTTCACCTTTCTCCTTCCTGGTTTTCTCCCTTTTTCACAACAGTGTGAGGATGTAGAAAGAAAGATGGTGGCAAAAGGAAAAGAAAAAGAGCACAGGCGCGGAGTCTGAGGGTGGAGCCGGCAAAGTGTAAAATGTAGGAGGTGGGCTGGAGGATCTTGAAGGTGGCACCAAACCTTCAAACCCTCCAGGTTTTGATTCCACGTGCCCTGGGGCCGGTGTGCCGGGTTTCCGCACTCATTCACAGCCCATGAATGTCAAGTCCGAGGACAAAGGCAGCAGAGTCTCCCTGTGGGACCCTTGCTTCCATCCCAGCCCCAGTTCTAACTTCCCTCCCTGATTTTCTGCTTCCAACTCTTTTCATGAAGTCCTTACGGATTCTAGAATGTGTGATGTGACTCTAAGGCTCCCCTCACCCTAAAGACACACACAGGCAAACAAACTGTGACAGAAAGCCACGGCCAGGATTTCCTGTGAGTAACAGGTCTCGAGGAAGATGCCCCGAAAGGAAGCCGCCAGCCCGTGTCGACCTTGACCGCACAGCTGAGGCATCTGAGAAGTGCGGTGAACTTTCCCCTACTCCCTGGGGTGTAAGTGCTATACATCTCAAGCCTAAAGCAATATTTTTTTTTTTGTAAATACATTTTAATTGGTACCTGGTACCATCATCGAATAGATCCTGGCCTTCAGATACGGCCTTCAGTGATGTCAGGGCAAAACCCGATTTTGTTTGAGGGGCAGGGCCTGTGCGCTGGCGGGGGTGGGGGGAGGAAGACCCGTCACCACTGATACACCAGCAACACGGCTGGGTGGATGGATGTGTAATACTCTTTTCCACGGGGAAGGGCGTTATTGTAGGAAACTTTATTTTCATTATTGCTTGTTTCCTGCATGATATTTGAGCTTCCAGGAGGGGAGAGAGAAGAGAAGTTGATGAACTTGAGAAAAGGAATATCTTCACTCAGACCAGAAACCACTCAGGAGACACCAGGTTTTGGTAAACAGGAGATGGCCCAGATAACGAGGGAGCAGAAGCATCCGGAAGTTAAGAAAGTTGCAAAAGGAGGAAGAAGTGTGGAAAGTTAGCCCTTCAGATAAGGCAGAGAAGCCAGCTGAGGAAGGGCAGCTGATAACGAGGGCTGATAAGATGAAACTGCTCCTTGCATCTGAGAAAAAAAAGTATTCCATGTTCTGGAAATCCCAGCACAGGAGGGCAGAGTTTCAGGGCAGGTGAGGAGCGCGCTGTGGCTGGCTGGACCCCTGATGGCTGCCCCTGCGCCTCTTGACTGTCCAGGGACCTTGCCAGCTGGAGCAGGACAGCAGTCCTTTCTCATCAGTCAAAACTTGCTCATCTGGTGTCTCTCTCTTGATTCAATAACCCTGGGTGATGATGGGTTAATTAGTAAATTGAATCTATTCCAGTTCGCTAATTGACTCCTGTGTCACCTATTTGAGAATATTATCCATTAATAGCCACTTCTTGGCTGTTTGATAACTACTGAATTATTTAATCTCTCTGGGCCTCCGTTTCCCTCAGATAAAGGAGGTGGACTTAATAATGTCTAACAAAGAGGTGATATGTGAGTCGGGCCTTGGTGTGAAAGTGGAAGGGGAGGGCTCCAGGGTGCCATTTTGAAGACAAGGTAGGAGTGGAGGAAGGATGTCTAGAGGAAATGAATGGAGCGGGAACCCTGCCTGGTAGGCTGCAAGCAGAGCATTATTCTCGCTGCATCCTCGCGGGGTAAGGAAGAGCCATGTGGAATGTCCCAGAGGAGCCCGAGCTTCCTGTGATGTTTATTAATCATCCTGATGACAGTAGAGAGCCTGCATTGATTAAATTCACTAATGATCCTAAAGTGAGCAGGGAAGTCAGTTCCAGA
This sequence comes from Neophocaena asiaeorientalis asiaeorientalis, assembly GCF_003031525.2. Lineage (NCBI taxonomy): Eukaryota > Metazoa > Chordata > Mammalia > Artiodactyla > Phocoenidae > Neophocaena > Neophocaena asiaeorientalis. Next base: position 3,571,165 of record NW_020173397.1, on the reverse strand, counting down.
AAGGATGGATTTATAAGGCGCGTGGTAATATTAATCAGCTCATCTTCATGACCAGGCTGGCAGCAAATGAAATGGGATTTGCCGTGGGTGATGGCAGTGAGGCACACCTGAGAGCAAATGATAATGAGCCCGGTTCCAAGCTAGGAAGCTGTTATTTAGAAAATAATCATGGGGCGCCAGCTCTAAAGTGGAGAGTGAAAAATAAATTAAAAACAAGCTTAAACTCTCAGCACAGGTCACAATCTCTCTCTCAGCACTTTGGTTGGCGGTTGATGGGGGTAAGAGAACATGAAAGGCAGAGTAGGGAAGAACTGACAAGTGAGGAGACTCACGTGTTACAGGTGAGGAAACTGAGACCCAGAGGGGTTAGAGGTGACTGACTAGGTCGGGGGCAGCCAAACCCTGCCACGCTGGTCACCACTCTGTCCCCTGCCGGGGTGACAGATGACCGCGCCTTCGGATGACCTAAATGTAACTTGAGATTCCCTCTCAACACAGCTGTGGAAGCAGTCTCCGATAACTGGGCTCATGAAATATTATCTCCGCATCTCTAACTTCAGTCAAAGAGTTAGGCACTGGTAGAGCCACGACCAAAACCTAGATCTCCCGATTTGTCTCTCGCTTTCTTCTGCTCTCTAAGTTCTAAACTCTCAACAGACAACACTGATGAGAACTCAAAACCCAAACACTAAAAAATCAGAACTGGCTCCGTAGCCAAGATTCCCGCCTTGGTCTGTCTCCAAGTTAGTTTGAGGTCCTCACACAGAAAATAAAAAAAAAAAAAAAAAAAACTCTGAAACTATATGCGCAGTGATGTTGGGAAGACACTCAGAAATGTCAATAATTGGGGGCCAATGAGTTTTCAGCCTTTGGGAAATAACAAAGCATTAAAAAAAAATCCACCAAATGCGGGTCATGAAAATTAAGCTTCTGTCGCAGGCGTTTGAAGAAATTCATAGCCTTGTTGAAAATTCCCTGAGACGGATTCACGTTTCTTCTGCTGGTCCCCCTCTCGGGGAGTAGAGTGGATTTTGTCTGTGCAGATAAAGCGGTGTGGAAGGGGTGCCTGCATGCGGTGGGTCTGTTTGGTCAGGTTGGGGCCTGGACCTGGGGAGGAGGCAGGGGGGAGGGGGAAAGACTGGCTTTGGCAGCAACCTGAAGTAGGTGCAATTGGCCGGTTCTCAGTTCCTTTTGTCCTTTCTGCTTCCTTCCCAGCAAGCCTCATGCTGGTCCTCTGAGTCCCAGTGCGGTGATGTGGTGGCCGTGCCATAAGGCTGTGCTGGTCGTGTCACACAGCTCTAGAGGCTCCTTTCCCCTTTGGAAGCTCAGCGACTCAGTAAGACCAGTTCCCTTGCAGACTCAGAACCCAGCTCCATTTCTCGGGTCTTTCCTTGTCTTTCCCAGTCTCCCTTGGAAATCTCCCTGCTATGCGTCTGGCCTGACTTACATCCACATGGGCCCGTGGGTCACTGCCCAGGAGTGCCCTGCAGAGATACCCATTAGCCTAAGGGAATGAATGAAATGATAGAAAATCCTAGCATGTGCCGAAAGAAATCTCTCCTTAGGTACACCCTTCAGTGGAGCGTTAACTACCTCGTATGTTGAGGGACAGTGATATTCACGTGCTTGACCAGCCATAATCACAAAGTTAGCTACCAGGATCCCTTAAATGCGTCTTTAATTTGTTCAGCTCTTTGCACCTTGCAGCGTCCCAGCCCCCATGCCATAGAGCTAAGGTCTCTGGTGCTGGCGTCAGTCAACTTGGGTTTGAATTCCTTCTCTGCCACTTACTGGCCATGCAGAGTTAAGCAAACTGTCTAAACTTTCGAAACCTGTTTTCTCATCTGCAGAACAGTTTGGTGGATAGGATTAGTGAAGCTAGTGCATGTGAAGCACTTAGCACAGGGCTTGGAGGATAGTCAGCAATAAATGTTATCTGCTGCTGTTGTTTGTATTTCACAATAACCTGTGAGACAGGAGAGGTGGATATTAATTACCTCCTTAGTCCTGGGAATCCACGGATGGGCAGAGAAGTGGTTTGTTCAAGGGTATGTAGTCAGTACGTGCTAAGGCTGGCATTAAACCTGAGCTTTCTATGGAAGACTCCAGAATTCTTCCCTCCTCTTCGTGTCCTTGTAGCTCTTATGCAGCACTTAGCCACATACATCTGCATCCCCAGGCTGCATGTCTGTGGCACATACATGAGCTACACTAGTTGTTTTTTAACTGGCCAAGATACGCAGATAGTATCAAACACAGGGTGTGCATGTTCTAGCATCACAGTGCAAGGCCACCTCTCCAAGTTATGGAATTGCCCTCTGACATAAAAGGAGAATGGAAATTTGCCCTTTCATTTAGAGCCACCATCATCACCCTTCTCCAGTCCCACAGACAGATACAATGATCATATTATTTGCCAAGTAAGCTAGTCAGTTTAATCATAAACAAAAACAGCTGCAGAACCCATGCAGGAGCCCAGGTGATGCCAGTCCTTGGGATCCTCTAGGTCTGTTACGCTGAGGGCCCAGGGCTGGATCCAGATTTTGTGGGCCCTGAGCTTATTCAGTTTTGGAATCTTCTTTATGAAATGAAACAAAAGTATGAATTCAGAATTAGGTATAGGAAAATTATAGAAATGGAGACCAGATTAGTAGTCGACAGGGGTTAGGAATGGAGGAGAGGAGAGAGGAATGAAAGTGCTTAAAAAAGGGCAAAAGGAAGGACCCTTGTGGTGACATATACACAAACCTGCACATGGGATAAAATTGCATAGAACTAATACACACACAAATGAGTAGATATGAAATCGATGAAATCTGAATAAGATCAGTGGGTTGTAGCAATGCCACTTTTTTGGTTGCCATATTATATTACAGTTTTGCAAGAAGTTAGTCTTGAGAGACACTGAGTAAAGGCTACATGAGCTCTCCTGACATTATTCCTTATGACTGCATATGAATCTACAGTTATTTCAAAACAAAAAAAATTAATTTGGTAAAACTGAATAGAAGTAGGACCAGATAATCTGGAAAAAAAAAAAAGTACTAGACTTTGGAAGGGCTCTTGCTAGTGAGAAGCTGGAACACTGCAGCTTCATTGGCCTCATGGTAAATCCACCTCTGGTCAAAAAGGCAGCAGACTGACAGAGGATGAGGCTTAGTAGGGATGTGAAAGCATTTCAGGACTCACAAGTGAAGGTGTACACTTTCCAGGAGGATCTGTTATAACTACAAGTAAGGTCACTTGCTTTAAAATAAACAAGAGATACTCACCCACATAAATAGGCTCGCTCCACTCACTGGGGGGTCCCACCGCTCTGCACACAGAGCTCACTGCTGCTCTCACTTGAATGGAATACTCAGAAATACCATCAATTACGGAGATGAATGTATTGGTCGTCATTTTTTCTGTCTACATGGGAAAAAAATATCATTGTAAGAATCCCTGGACACGCAATTTAAATTACGGCGATCATCAGGATGGGAGGTCGTATGTAAGTAATGTGACTCAGTATTCAGTGACCCATTTAAAATCAGTAAGACTCGCATCGATTAGTTTATTCTAGACCACTTCACTATGGAGGTGTTGGCAGTCACCCTTGGGGGGAAAGCTATGTAGTAACCAAAATAAATAAAACAGGCAGTTGTAAGATCTAGATGAGCCATCCGGGTCCAACTGATATTTCCAGACTGAAAGACTGGAGTGGCACATAGCAGAATGCATAACCTCCCTCATCTTGTCCCTGGATATTCTCTAATCACCTAACAATATCACATGGCTTCCGTCATATTCAACAGGATCCAGCAAACTACAGTCTATGGCCAGTCTGGCCTGCTACCTGTTTTTGTAGGGACTGCAAGCTAAGAATGACTTATATATTTTTCAGTGTTTGAAAAATATAGAAATAATATTTTGTGACTCATGAAAAGTACATGAAATTGAAATTTCAGTGTCCACAAGCACAGTTACTGGAACGCAGTTACGCCTATTCGCTTGTATTGATGGCAGAGCTGAGTAATTGTGACAAAAACGGTATGATCTGCAAAGCCTAAAATACCTACTGTCTGACCTTTTACAATGAAAGTGCGCTGATCCCTGATACAGTGTCTCACCCCAAGCCAGGGGGCAAGGAGCAAGGGATGGAGGGGGCATAAGGAAGCAGAAAGAGCAAAAGGACCTTGAATCTAGGAAGAAGAGGGTTTGAATCCCAGGTCTACCTCCAACTAACTGCAGGGCAATTTCCTTGACCTCTCTGAGCCTCAGTTTTCTCATCTGTAAAATAGGAACCATACCACCTAATGGATTATTGAATTAAATGGAATTAACTTTGTAAAGCCCAAGTTTAAAGATATATTGGGTTGAATCATATGAAAAGTGATAATATTCACCAACCCATTTTTGACCTGCAAAAACAGCCATTTTGGGCAGTTCAACCTAATAATAAGCACTCAGTAAATGCCAATTTGCCGTAGGCAACACAGGCTAACATTGTCTAGTGTTGAAATGAGGCTGTTTTCTCACAATCAAACCTTTCGTGTATGTTCTCTCTACTGGTCAGTGTCCCCACCATGCAGCTAATAGCCCAAACCCGAGATGTGTCCCTGGCCGCCTGTATCTTACCTACTCCTGAATGTGTTTCTCCCTTCTTTGTCCCTGCTCCAAAACCACTGCCATTTTAGGTTTCATCATTTTTTGCTTGGACTGTTGCAGTAGCCATGAAACCGGTATTCTATGTCCACATGTCCCCTCTCCGTCCATACCCAGCTTTCATGCTGCTTCCAAAATAATTCTGTGATTCTGCAGATGTGTTCACATTTTTCAATCAAGCTAAACACTTTAGTGGTTTCCATTGCCTATGACCATGGTTTTAAAAAGAAAAACCATTTCTTTTTTTTAAACAAAATCTTAGAGTCATTCTGGGAGAAGTCCCAGTGTAAGAGCTAGAGTTATGATTCCAACGTTGGCCTTATGTCCAGGCTGACTAAATTACTGCCACTTGGCTGAAGGAACCATGCTCACTCATGCTGTGGAGTGGCTCCTTCTGCCTAGAACCCCTGCCACTCCAAGTGTGGTTGGAGGACTGGTGTGAGTCAGGAGCTGTTTATTGCTGATCCTTGAGGAGATAAATATAGAAAGGGAAACAACAATTTGGGAGCTTTCATAGCAACCTGGCATTGCCATGGCGTTCAAGACCAGGATCACTGGGCTTGTCTTTGGCTATATGTGCTTTTTCTAGCAAATCATTTTTATTGTATTTTACAGAAGTACAAATGTAGGGTGGATTAGAAATTTTAGAAAGAAAGCCAGTCTTTCACCATGTGTGCTTAAGTACATGGGGAAGTGCTGGCTAAAAGTCCTTCTCTGCTTCTCCCACTAAGAAGCAAGTTTCTATTCATCCTTGAATATTCTGTTCAATTCCCCTCCCCTGGGTGGAGGCCCTGGCAGCTTGCTTTGTCCATTCCCTCCTTTGTATCCACGTTGACATTTACGATGGTCAGGCAGCTCTGAGGCTGAGGGAGTGCAACCAGTAGACCAGGCCCCTTGATAGCAGAAACAGTACCTATTTATCTCTGTATATCCCACAGAAAAGCCAGCTCGTAAATATTTATTAACCCGAATTGAATTGAATTGAATTGAATTTGTAAGGCAGAAGTTTGAATCCTGACTTCTATTCTATTCTTGCTTTGTGACTTTGGGCAACTTACTTAATCTCTCTGTGCCTCACTTTCCTGTAAAATGAGAATGATCATTACATAATAGAGTAACTGTGAGGATAATAAAGCATAATGCATAGTTGATGCTCAGTAAATGTTGACTTTCATTCAGTTCCTTTCCCCTTGAACTTTTTGTCCATTAGGGCTAAGGAGGCAGTTTTTTTTTTAAGTTGTGGCAAAATGCACACAACACAAAAGTTACTATCTTAACCATTTTTAAGTGGCACAGTTCAGTAGTAGGGTACATTCACATTATCTCCAGCAGTCTTTTCATCTTGTGAAACTGAAACTACTCGTTAAACAAAAACTCCCCATTCCCCCCTCACCCCAGCCCCGCAAAGCACCATTGTCTCCCCATTGTCTTGATGAATTGTACGGCTCTAGGCACCTCATATAAGTGGAGTCATACAATATTTGTCTTTTAGTGACTGGCTTATTTCACTTAGCATAATGTTCTCAAGGTCCATCCATGATACAGTACATGTCAGGATTGTCTTCCTTTCTAAGACTAACAATATTGCATTGTATGGATAGACCACATTTTGTTTATCCATTCCTCTGTCGATGGACACTTGGGTTGCTTCCTTCTTCTGGCTATTGTGAATAATGCTGCTGTGAACACGGATGGACAGAGATCTTTGAGACCCTGCTTTCAATTCGTTTGGATACGTACCCAGAAGTAGAAAGGTTGGGTCATATGATAATTCTATTTTTAATTTTTGAGAAATCCCCGTACTGCTTTCCATAGCAGCTGCACCATTTCACCAGCAGTGGTGCTAATGAACTTTTATCTGATCCGTTGCATTATTTTCAACCAAAAGTAATAGATCCTTTCAAGACAAAAAGCCAGTAAGGTTTGATTTATTTTCATAAAACCCAGGTAGATGGGGTTGCAAGGGGTAACCAGCGCAGTCACTGACAATAATTTTTTAAATGCCTCTAAAAGAAATCTATCATCGAATATCAGAATGAGCTGAAGCATTACCTGAAAATACCCTTTCCTTGTGTTGTAAATTTTCACTTCGTAATCAAAGCAATGGACCGGAAAAGCAGAAACTGGTTTCTCCCATTGGATAGAGAGACAGGTTCCTTCAATCTCTGCTGTGACTTTTGCTGGAGGATTTACTCGATCTAGGTTAAAGAACCGAGAGGTCGGTGATCACAGTTGGTAAATCTAATCCACCCACATTTCTCAAGGCATCTCTAAGCTGTGTCTTCTCGAGTACTGTACGCCAGGATTTAATCTACGAACCTGCAAGCCACAGGACTCCAGCGGCTCACATCTGACTCCCGTCTTGTGGTGCTAAAGGAGAGATCTCTCCCGTAAACCTCAGAGATTCCTACTTCAAAGGGCATCGAATGGTTAAATGCCTTTTCCTTCAGCTTACTGCAAGACCCAGACCCAGCCCACCATCCATTTTTTACTTCTCGAGTTGGAGGACAAACCTGATCCTGGAGAGAAAATGCCCTGGAGCCTCCACTAAGCCCTGCTCTATGAAGCAGGTGTGTGGCTGGACTGATTATTTCCTCTTCCTGGGACTCAGTTTTTATTTCATTTTGTTTTGTGTATCTTGTTTTGGTTTGTTGTGAGGATTTAGTTTTCTCTTACAGAAAAAGAACAGATTGAGCTGAACTTGTCTTTACATATAACTCCACAGTTCTTTCCCCTGAGATCTCACATGATTGTTTTATGGCCACTTGATGTAGATAGAAATTATCTCTGAGTGTCCCTGTCTTAAGTTATGTGACTTAGATCTCACAGTTACTGAGTCCTAGGGACGAGCTAAGAACGGGGCCCACTGGCTCCAGAGCCTACCATCCCCTAAGCCAAAACATTTTTCATCAAAAGAGCATTTATTTCTTTTAGTAATCTGAGAAATTGGTCTCAATAAAATGAATATCACACAAGAAAATGCCCATGGTCTGTCCCAGGCTGTGTCCATTGGTGTCTTAATATCATTGTTTCTCAGGTCCCCCTCAGCAATTTTTATCATCTGTTTTCATGAAAGTGATATTTTTAGGTCATCTAAGTAATACTCTAGCAAAGAGAATTATATAATCTCTTTAGCAAGTGCTGTGATTCTTTAAACAAAGTTATACTCTGTTTGATACGCATATAGATGATAGAAACAGATACAGATGTCCCATGCCAAACCATGTCCTTTAAACAATCGCATTTTGCGTATTTAATGGATACTTAGGCCAGGCACTCTTCTAAGCACTTTATAATTATCAGCATACTTAATTGTCACAGAGACCTTGTAGGAAGTATTGATTTCTCCCCATATTTCAGACAAAAAGACTGAGGCCCAGAGAAATGACCAGCTTGTCTAAGATCACTCAGCAAGTCAGTGGAGGAGCCAGGACCCAAGTCCAGGCAGCCTGGCTCCACAGCCCACGCTGCTAAGCAGAGGCCACCACTGAAACCTTGAACGTTCAGAACCAGAAATGTTATGTGAGAGGCTCCTGATGAGCTGCTTTAATACAAGTATCTAGGATAAAGGAGGTCTTCAGTTTTGAGAACTGAGCACGTACGTGAAAGCTTAAATAATAGGCTTAGATCTGAGAACCACATGGTAAGGGGGACACTCTAACTCAAGAACACCCAGAGGAGAAAGTCCAGAAGGGTAGAGGATCATAAGAAGAGTGCATGAGAAATTGGGGGCCGGTAGCCCGGGGAAGAGGGATCTCAGGATGGGAAACCTGGCTGCCTTTGGATAGCTGAGGGACCATCTTGTGGGGAAAAGAATCAGACCTGTTTGGGGGTGGCACCAGCCCATCACAGGACCCATGGGCAGAAATGTTACCAAACCAGCCAGAGCTGCTGAGAGATGATATGGGGTTCTTCCAGCAGTGAGTTTACTTTCCCTGGAGTGGTGATTCTCAACGAGGGGAGATTTTATCCCCTAGGGGACATTTTTATTGTCACAATTTGTTGGGGAGGAGGTGCTACTGGCATCTAGTAGGTGGAGACCAGGGCTGCTACTGAACACCTGGTAAGGCACAGGACAGGCCACACCCAGAGTTCTTTCGCCAAATATATCGAGCAAGGAGGCTGAGAAACCTTGACACTGTGGTTCTTAAGCAGCGGGCAGATGGTCACTTAGCATCAGACAAGTAGCTAAACAAGGTGATCCTATAACCCCTCCCAGTGCTGAGATTCTGCGATTCAGTTATTTTGGCTTTGAGTCAAGCCCATCTTACCAATGGCGTGAAGGGCAAAGAGCTCATCGAAAGGCTTGATCACAGCTTCCTCGCTTGAGCCATTAACATACACTGCAAGCAAGTCGCGCCCTTTGCTATTGATAAAAGTCCTGGGAAACCAGCAGGCGATATTTCTCTGCAAGGTGTCTTTGCTGTATTCTTGGCATTCTTCAGTCCAAGAGCCATACCTGAATTGGAACACTCATAAGTTTTTAAGGCTGGAGAAATCAACCCACTCGCGAAAGTGAAAACAGATACTAACCTATAGTAGAGAAAATACTGCGTATCCTCAGGGGCATCCTTGCCAACAAGCCAGGTGCAGTGAAGAGAAACTTGGTACGGCCGTAAGTGTGTGTAATTATTTGCCTTGGTGTTCGTGGTGCAAGTTAAATTCACAATTGAGGTTCCAGGAGACCCTAGATGGTCAAAATTTTATTTTAGAAAGAGTGGATGTATGTATATGTATAACTGATTCACTTTGCTGTACACCGGAAAGTAACACAACAGTGTAAATTAACTGTCCTCCAATAAAGATTTAAAAAAAAAAAAAAAAGAGCAAGATATTGCCATGACAGCTTCTGATTGTTTCTTTAGAAAGGGTAGTGATTGGGGACATCAAAAAGGGCTTCACAGAGCAGGTACGATTTGATTTGGGCTATGAAGTATAGGAAGGATTCAGAAAAGCAGTCAGGTGAGCCCAGGAAAGCGAGGGCACCGAGGCAGGACTGTGCTAGTGTGTAGGCGTCATGGCTGTAAATCCATCTGAGAAGAGCGCAGGAATCACGTAGGGGGTGGTTGGAAAGATGTCCTGGAACCCAATTATGAGAGACCTGATTGGCCCAGATTTAGTTTATGACCCTCTGTCTTTTGAGCTGGGGAGGAGAAACAGCCGCAATGCTGGCAGGGACGTGCCAGCCAGAGTTGGCTGGGTTATGACACTGAGAAGTGATCATGGTCTTGGTGAGGATGTTGATGAGGTAGAAGGATACCGGGCAGGAACTGGTGACTGACAGAAGAGAAAACTGAGGTGTTTGTTTTCTGACTTTCCTGTGTTTACAAAGCCCGAAATATAAAACTGGGCTCTTAGAGGCCTGCCTTACCTGGTGGGGCTCTAAGTTCCGCGGAAACCCAGCTGCTTGGCTGGAGGGAGCGGTCGCTCCACGGGACCGTCTGCACACTTGCTGAAAAGCCTTTATGAAGGATGGTTATGCGTCTGCTCTCAGTGTTCCTGGTTTCGTACTAAAAATAAGACCCACAAGTCACGATATGCAAAGGGGAAGTGGCCTTGAGAGAACTATTTTAATCAACTAGGCGTTTTCTTCCACTTTTAAAATGGCACGTAAACACAATGCAATGAAATCGTTTTGCTAGAAAAAATTAAACCCACTGTTTCAAGGTTATGTCTTTATCCCTAAACTCATCAAGTTGTAGACATTAAATAGGTGCAGCTTTTTACAGGTCAGTTATATCAAAATAAAGTGGTTTTAAAAATGAATAAATAAATTACCCAATTTGAGATGTGTACATCTCAAATGCTTCTGAATAAATAAATGCTTTATATAAAAACTGAATAAATGCTTCTTATAAAAACAAACAAAATGTTACAGTGAAGGCTCCAGTTTCCTTTGACTACCATCTCTAGTTCCAGTCTCCTCCCCAGAGGTAACTTTTGACGGAAAATTCTCTAGAATTCCATATTGACTGGAATTTAATTTGTTTAATTTTATTGAGCATCTACTAGGTACCTGGTGCTTTAATATATGCCTGCAGTGAAGTTGGGGCTCTGAGAGGTTAAGTGACTAGTCCACGATTCTAAAGGAAGGAAATGGCCGAACTGGGATTCGAACTTGGCGTCTTCGATTAGGTACCCTGCCCTCCTCCTCTTTTATACGGCTTTTCTCTTCTGTTCTTTTGGCTATTTTAGAAGAAATTATATAAAACCAATATCTGAACCATTGTACCTCAGAAGTTACTAAACTTGATTTTTAAGTGGAAGAATTGTCCCAAAGTTAAAATGTTCCGAGCTGCTGTTTAATGCAGGTGTGGCACTGGTTCTCAGTCATTTCAATAGAGACATTGCTCTACTGGGAATATAACAAAAAGCCCTTTAGTGGTTTTCTTTTTTTTCAGTTAAAATTTCTTTGATAAGGAAAATGCAGTCAAAGTTAAAATTTAAATGAGGATTGCCATCAGAATAAACACTTACATCTTCTTCTTGTGGAGCATTTATTTTCACGTGATACCCTAGCTGGACATTTCTTTGTTCTTGATCAGTATTTGGTTCCCAGCGTAAAAGAACTTGAGCTAAATTGATAGCTTTAATGGTGAAATTGACAGGTGGGAGAAGTAAAACTGTAGATCAAAAGAAAAAAGCCACAGAATTTTTAATTTTACGTAGAATTTTAAAGTTGTTAAGTATTTTTTTGTGTAGTATAGTATTTTATTATGGCTATCAGAATGTATAACACTGAAATAATCTTGGGAAAAGTTTCCTTAGAAATGTCTTTAGCTCATTTTCTTTTTACTTTGCCCAGGTATTTACCTATAACATCTACAGGTATTTTATTGAAATCTGAATATTTTACTGTATCATTCCTCAGTACAAGCATAATTTTCAAAGGGTAATTATCCATTAATGGACTGTAGTAATGTATTAGTTTGTGGGTAGCAATGTGTTTAATGACATGGAAGAAAATAGAATAGAAAATACCAGGTGCATCAAATATATAAGAAGTACTGTTTCATGAACCTCTTGTTTCTATTATAAATGTACTCACATATTTGCATGTGTACTGGTTCATGATGATAAAAGGATTTATTTCTTATTATGATTCAAGGTCAAAAAAACTTGTGAGCAAAATTACTCAAATAGGCATTTATAGAAAGAAAAGTGTTCTATTCCCCCCGTTAAAGAACTGCTCTCTAATGTTGCCTTGAAAATAAAAGCTTTCACAAAATAAAAGGTTTCATTTAAATTACGAAATCAATGCCTGTTCTTTTTAGAAACCTTGGAAAGCACAAATGCTCAAAAAAGAAAAGAAAAATTTACCCGTGCTTCTATCACCGAGAGTGACATTAACATGTGATACATTCATTATCTTTTTTCTTGGGCGTATGTTTATACAACTTTATAATTTTTGCAAAAATTACAATATTGTACAATTATGAAATCTCCTTTACTACATGTGAGGATGTTTCCACTGACCTTTAATATTCAGTAGCCTTCCCTGACTCTGCTTCCACACCTGCCACATACAGTATTCTGAGGCTCTGTCTGTACTGCACTGCCCATTACGGTAGCCACTGGCCACACGTGGCTATTTTATTTAAATAAAATCAAATGTTCATTGTCTTCATTGCATGAGCCATATTTCAGGTGCTCGATAGTCACTTACCACTGGACAGTGCAGATACAGAACATTGTCATGGCCATAGCAAGGTCTCTTAGTGCTGATGGGGGAACCACGTGGCAGTTCTTCTTTTCTTAAACCCATTGATGAACAAGTTTCTGAAGCAAACCTACTGGAAGCTTCTTATTCTTTGGTTGTGAGGACTTGGAACCGTTCCCTTGCCTGGGAAGACGTTTCAAATACGGCCATCAGCTGCAGCTTTATTCTGAGTGCCCGTTTACCCACCCTTGGAATGTGAAGTGTGGGTAAACTGCAGCGTAAAATGTGCATTTCAGCCAACGTTGCTTTCTTAAAATAGAGCATGTTTAAAGAGTTTGTATTCTGATAAGAATAAATGTTCCATCCCTTTTTAAAAAATCATAATTTCCTAATTAATTATTATTTAGGAGAAAATAATGCTATCCCTTTTGTAATGTACTTTTTCTCAGAAAAAGAAATATTATTGAATTTAATAGACGGTGCTTACATTTTTTATCAGGAAGTAAGTCTACTTGCAGTATCACTGTGGCCCCCAAAAGTATCAGTGATGCAGGTGCCATGATGATGACATCCTACAGAAAACAGAGACAAAAATCCAAATTGCCACCTGTTGCCATTTTAAAGAAAAACTGGCAGCTCCTTTCTAAAGAAAAATGTAGTCATTTTGCCATTTAACGAAACATTTATGACCTTTCTGTTACGTGTTAGAAATACCAATATGAAGAAATCTTGGGCTTTGTCTTGCCAGTGTGGATCCGTAATCTGAGAGGCAGAATGAAGTGTAACTCGATAATTGTAATTCCAGTCTAAAAGCTGCTCCCATAAAGATGTTTACGGGGCACAGTAGGAGCAAAGGGACTTCTGAATTGAGTCCTAAAGGATGAACTAGAGTTCTTGACACACACACAAGTGAGCACAGGCATCTCTGGTGGCCTTGCACACAGCCATGCAAAGCCGGAAGAGAAGAAAGAAAATAGGAGAGGATTGCTATTCAGCGGGAGACCAGAGCAGATCTTTGAACAGTAAAAGTTCTAGGCAGAGTTAATCAAATTGAAAGTAAATACCATTGCCAGTTTCATTAATAAGTATTTAAATATGAGCCAACATGACAAGAAACTTAAATCTAAAACAATTTTAATGTGGGAAAGAGAAAATTTGTATCACAAACCTAGAATGTGTGTGGTACTTTGAACTGTGCAGAGGCTGAATTGTTCGATGAAGCCAGAAAGGAACAGGCTATAAAAGAAAATGAAGACGTAGTTAATAGGCCTGGAGAAGATAAAAACAATATTTCTATTTATTTGAAATAAGCAGACAATGAAAAGGAATCTCGAGTAGAAAAGCTAACATAACTCAAGTGTGGCCATCTGAAAAAGTGGTTAGGTCATTTCAGCAACTTTTTTTTACATGTGAAAGAAAAGAGTGGAGGATTTCTTGTTGGGAACTGTAGATTAGAAATCTTGAGTGTTTCCTCCAAAAATTTCGAAAGGCATTTTTCATATGACCTTAAAGAACAAAAGTAACATTCCACCTGCTGTGTGCTGCCCTCGCTTTTACAAAGCATTTCTTCCTGTTCTCTCTCATGAGCTACCTCCCACGCCTCCCCACCAGTGAAATGGTGTGTGGTTATTATCCAGTTTACGAGGGTGAAAAGGTGTCTAATGAGTTAAATAATTTGCCAAAAATCACGTGTCTGGTAAATCATGGAACGTAGACCCAATCTCAGATCTTCCAACCGTAAAACCTTTGTTCTGTACTAATTTAAATGACATGATTTTCAATTTAAAGATTTATTTAAATGGTTTGGTGTTTTCCAAACATAATTCTGGTAGAACCACAGAAGATAGAACTTGGCTAAATGGATACGTTCAGGAAGTACAAAAACCACGCTTTCTTCACTTTTACAACTTAACTTACTGTTATCACTGTTTCACTTGCTAATGAAATTAGTAAAATGTCACAACATAGAAAACAGAAACAGCATACAAAGCATTTAACTCCTTTTTCAAACAAACTTAAGTATTACTAATCAGAGTTATGCCGCTTTTGATAAAAATAATCCTGTTTCTTTCTCTCTGATGATTTCACACCATGTAGAAAAAGAATTTTTAAAACAACAGTGACAATAAAAGCAAGTATTCTTGTATTTTTAAAGGTTTCAATAAGTGAGAATGTTAAGGAATTAAAGGGAAGCATTAGTAATTTACTAAGCCTGAGAAGCAAAAATAAAAAATCGTTAACAAACAACAAAGATAGCTTCCTCTTCACGTTTAGAAGCTGTTGTCTTTGAGATGTCAGCATTTCCAAAAATAATATCACATATGTTCTAACTTTGCAGTAATCATCATTAACAGGAAGAATTCTAGGTCAGAAAAAAATGTAACATTGATATTCCTGAGTGACTTTTACTGCCTGGCAGAGTAAGTAGTAAGTTATAACCATAGTTGTAAAAATAATAAATGTCTATCCTTTGCAATTAAATTGTTGAAGTAATAAACTATTGAATGTCTCAGTGGGGAGATAATTGAATATTTTACACAACCAAGCAGCCTCCCCTAGAATTTGCTATGTGTTCTGCTTTTATAGCTGTTGAATATAGAATTATTTTTCAAATTTTCATTTGATCATTCAAAATTTTTTCAATGATTAATTTTTTGGCCATAAAACAGCCATACACTATTTTTCCCCATCTTATTGTGATATTTTCTCTTAAACAGGATGATAACTTTGACCGAAAAATGGTTGTCTTATAGGCAACATGAGATAGTCAAGTGGGAGTATAAATTTTACCAAGAATGACAATTTTTTGTGGGCCAGATAAATTCCATACAAGGCTGGGTATTACTGGAGTTTTGACAATTGATCCCGTATTTTCTATAATTCTGTTTGCTCTGCTTGTTCCCTGAAAACACCTTCAGCCTTTGCTCATGTCGCCTTAATATTTCTGGTTCCAGGCATAGCAATCACCTTTACTGGAAAAACAGCTTGAGTCTCTTGGGGTCATCTCTTTAATCCAAAGATATACTGCTATATAGATGTCAACTGGGTAATATTTCATTGTGCAGTAGGCTATTTCGCTACCTTAAAAATATATCAGAATGACATGTTCAATTCATTCTTTTCATGGCTACCAATTAAAATCCAGCAGAAAACCGTTACATTGTTAAAATAAGATTCAAATTCAGCAGAATGCAGCAAACATGGGTTTCCGGGCTCCCCTGGTGGCACAGTGGTTGAGAGTCTGCCTGCCGATGCAGGGGACACGGGTTCGTGCCCCGGTCTGGGAAGATCCCACATGCCGCGGAGCGGCTGCGCCCGTGAGCCATGGCCACTGAGCCTGCGCATCCGGAGCCTGTGCTCCGCAACGGGAGAGGCCACAACAGTGAGAGCCCCGTGTACCGCAAAAAACAAAAAAAAAACATGTGTTTCCTACTTAACGATTGTCAGAAATGCACGCTCAGGCTTCCCTGGTGGTGCAGGGGTTAAGAATCCACCTGCCAATGCAGGGGGACACGGGTTTGAGCCCTGGCCCGGGAAGATTGCACATGCTGTGGAGCAACTAAGCCCGTGCACCACAACTACTGAGCCTGCGCTCTAGAGCCCATGAGCCACAACTACTGAGCCTGTGAGCCACAACTACTGAGCCCGCGGGCCACAACTACTGAAGCCCTCGCGCCTAGAGCCTGTGCTCCGCAACAAGAGAAGCCACTGCAATGAGAAGCCCGCGCACCACAAAGAAGAGTAGCCCTGCTCCCCACAGCTAGAGAAAGCCCACATGCGGCAACGAAGACCCAATGAAGCCAAAAAAAGAAAAGAAAAAAAAAACCACACTCAGTGTCTTAGAGAGTCCATGGGCTACCTGTTCGTGTGACATTTTGCTGAGTCAATCTAAAATTTCTCGAGCGCTCTCTTGAGAATCTGGCTTCTAGTAGGTGTTATATTCTTTGAAATTTAGAGGAAACCAGAGCACCATCTCTTGCACTACAGCTGTTTCTAGAAAGTTGGGTGAAGTCCTGACAATTGGCGACAAATTTCCCCAGTGTTCCTGAGAATTCGTCAAATTCTATTGAAGTTCAGACAATATTTTCCCCTCTCTCTTTCCCACATATTTTGCTGCCCCGGTACATTTGTTTTTTATAACCAAAGTTGAATTTACCCTTTTTAAAGAAACTTTTTGAGTCAACTGTGGTGACAGTGAATTCAAACTCAATCTCAGTGAACAGAAATTGAAAAGCAACTGAGAGGATTCATGGTCTGTTAAGCCCTTAAAAGTAGAGTTTATTTTTTACTTCGTCTTTTCTTTTTTCCTTTTTTTTCCTGTACAGTGTAATCAGCAATAAAACCTATCTCTTGGGGGGATGAAGAATAAATAAATAACCCAAGGTGTAAAATGCAAATGACATGTTTAGGTAGGTAGCTAGGTATGTTACCTTACCCCCAAATGAGAAATCTACACACTCCTAAAAATACAAGTGGGTAACAAGGGCCATATATAAGGCAGGCAACTTTTTTTTTTTTTTTCCTGCTACGGAACTTCTGATTAGTTTTCTGAAATAGTCCTGAAATGTAACTCAGGGGTTCAGGTTGTTGCCACAGTCATAAACACTTGTTAGCCAAGGCAGAAAAGGTGCTGCCACCCTGAGTGTTTGGAAACTGCTGGCAGAAGGAGTTTGCTGCAAATCTCCCAGAGGTTGGATGTCTTCTAGCGAATTGCACGTGGTGCACTGTCATCCCACGTCCATGCGTTCCCTTCCCCAGACTCACCCCCTTTCCTGGGCTTAGCTGTCTCCTGCGGTCCTCCTGTTTCCCACGACTGTACTCAGTAGCAGAAAGCCAGGACCACGTCCATCAGCCCCTAGCACAGTGTCAGGTGCAGGGCAGGTGCTGCACATGCCTGGCCCTATAAAGAGTAAAGGCAAATTAACACACAACCCTTAACATGTCAAGCCCTTTACGGTAAAACCTAGCATAGGGACAAGTTAGATGAGAGCACGGCAGGCTGGGAACATATAACAAGCCTGGTCTGTTTTGGGGGAGGTGTGATACTTTTGGTAACTTGCCTAAAAATTTCCCCAAGCAGCATTTCAAGTAATGAAAACAAATGAGGTGATTTGCATTCCAAAACTTTATTATGTTTGAAATGCAAACTTTGAACAAATAGCTACATACATTAACAGATTTTTCAATAACTACGAAAGAAGGCATACCCTTTCACAAGAAGTAGAAGCTGCACCAGGTAATGGAATTTTCGGCCTGATAATTCATTAAATTGGGTATCAAATACAGTAATCAATATGGCTATAAAAGCAGTCATTTTACATGTGTTGATGAATTTTAGGCTAATAGATTAATAAGAGATTCAGATTTTTCTTTGTCTTCCTTTCTCCTTTTTTTTTTTCTTCATCCATTTCTTCTGTATACATGGAGATATGTTTACATTGCTTTGGGTGAAAATTGAATTACTGAACATAAAACCAAGTGAGATATTCCAGCAAGTTTTTGTACATTTTATATAAAATCAAACGATTTTGAAAAAATTGTTTGAAAATCCTAGAATCCCCTGAAGAAACAAAAAACAGAATGCCTTCAGTTAGAGGCAATGCAATCATCTCCTTCTTTGTTGTTGTTGTTTCTTAATTTGTAGCTTTCTCAATTAACTGAAACTTCCTCACAATATTGAGATATTTTATTATATCCTGTACCCTATTTTCTAAATTCACATATTTCCTCAGAAATCTTGGCAGAATGCATGTTCTCATTTTAATCACTGAAGTATCTGCAACGGTGGGAAACAAACCTCTTACAGAAACATCAACAAAAACTGTAGGTGTTGTTTTAATGTGACTCACCTTCGCACAGATTTGCACACCTCAGTTACTTAGCCAACACACAGGAATAGAACGCTACACCCAGAGTCTATATGACCTGCCTGATACCATGTCCATAGCACCAGTATTAGTTCTGTCCCTGCTAGTAATAGAGTTTCAAGGGGTTTTGTTTTCCCCTTTATTTAAAAGTTGGCCGTATATTTATAAATCATTCTCTGTCACTTTTCCCATCCCCCCTCCGCCCCCACCGTGTAATGAAATCATTAGGAGGTGGAGCCCAGGGTATTATTAGAGAGAAAGAGACATTTGCTCACTCGGAGATGAATCAGCCTTGGATCCCCACTTACTGAGAAGTGCAGTGCCATGTCATCAGAAGCAGCCGCAGGGCATTGAAAATGAACCTTATCTCTGGGTGCACTTTTTGACTTAGAGACGGATCTCCTTCACTGTTTCATCATCGCAGCTGTAATGGTTAAAAACTCACAGCCAGTTTCCTTGACGATGGGATGGCAGCAGGGCTACTCTAAGCAAATATTCAGGAGCATTTGTGAGCGGGCAGTTCTGGACGAGCCTTAACCGAAACTCCCGAGGACTAAGCTGCCGCCAAGTGAAGGATCTCTCTTGTCCTGATAGCCACTATCTGATAACTGTCTCATCTGCATTTTCATTCTCCTTCAAGATACTTTGTTCTCTTCAGGAGTTGAACGTTTGCTCCTGGGTGACAAGGTAATCAGGTTTTCTCTGAGCACTTTCCAGCCCTGCGTTTCGGTTTTCTTTATGTGCTTCAGTCAACTAGGGTACGTATAGCGCCTCTGTTACTTACACAATACCAGGCACATGATTTGACAGAAGAACGGGGCATCCACCATTCCCTACAAGCTGAGCAGCAATGCTCAGTTTTCTGGGGATGCATTAACGCTTCTCTGCTATGTTAGCAGGTCCTGCGCTAACACCTATCCTGCTCAAACTCTTCCAAAATATAGCAGAGGGAGGAACAGTCCCAAACTCATTCTACGAGGCCACCGTCACCCTGATACCAAAACAGAGAAAGATGTCAGCAAAAAAAATAAAATGCAGGCCAGTATCACCAATGAACATAGATTCACAAATCCTCAACAAAATACCAGCAAACAGAATCTAACAACACATTAAAAGGATCATACACCATGATCAAGTGGGGTTTATCCCAGGAATGCAAGGATTCTTCAATATATGCAAATCAATCGATGTGATACACCATATTAACAAACTGAAGGAGAAAAACCATATGATCATTTCAATAGATGCAGAAAACGCTTTTGACAAAATTCAACACCCATTTATGATAAAAACCCTCAAGAAAGTAGGCAGAGAGGGAACTTACCTCAACATAATAAAGGCCATATACGACAAGCCCACAGCAAACATCATTCTCCATTGTGAAAAACTGAAAGCATTTCCTCTAAGATCAGGAACAAGACAGGGTTATCCATTCTCACCACTATTATTCAATACAGTTTTGGAAGTTTTAGCCGCAACAATCAGAGAAGAAAAAGAAATAAAAGGAATCCAAATTGGAAAAGAAGTAAAGTTGTCGCTGTTTGCAGATGACACGATACTATATGTAGAGAATCCTAAAGATGCTACCAGAAAACTACTAGAGCTAATCAGTGAGTTTGGTAGAGTAGCAGGATACAAAATTAATGCACAGACGTCTCTTGCATTCCTATAGACTAATGATGAAAAATCTAAAAGAGAAATTAAGGAAACTCCCATTTACCATTGCAACAAAAAGAATAAAATACCTCGGAATAAACCTACCTAACGAGACAGAAGACCTGTATGTAGAAAACTACAAGACGCTGATGAAAGAAAGATGAGATGGAGAGATATACCATGTTTTTGGATTGGAAGGATCAACAATGTGAAAATGACTCTACTACCCAAAGCAATCTACAGATTCTGTGCAATCCCTGTCCAACTAACAATGGTATTTTTCCCAGAACTGGAACAAAAAATTTCACAATTTGTATGGAAACACAAAAGACCCCGAATAGCCAAAATATTTTTGAGAAAGAAAAATCGAGCTGGAGGAATCAGGTGCCCTGACTTCAGACTATACTACAAAGCTACAATAATCAAGACAGTATGGTACTGACACAAAAAGAGAAACATAGATCAATGGAACAGGATAGAAAGCCCAGATATAAACCCACGCACATATGGTCATCTAATCTATGACAAAGGAGGCAAGAATACACAACAGAGAAAAGACAGCCTCTTCAATCAGTGGTGCTGGGAAAACTGGACAGCTACATGTAAAAGAATGAAATTAGAACACTCCCTAACACCATACAGAAAAATAAACTCAAAATGGAGTAAAGACCTAAATGTAGGACCAGATACTATAAAACTCTTAGAGGAAAACCTAGGCAGAACACTGTACAACATGAATCACAGCAAGATCCTTTTTGACCCACCTCCTAGAGAAATGGAAATACAAACAAAAATAAACAAATGGGACCTAATGAAACTTAAAAGCTTTTGCACAGCAAAGGACATCATGAACAAGATGAAAAGACAACCCACAGAATGGGAGAAAATATTTGCAGATGAAGCAATAGACAAAGGATTAATCTCCAAAATTTATAAGTAGCTCATGCAGGTCAATATCAAATAAACAACCGTATCCAAAAATTGGCAGAATACCTAAACAGACCGTTTCTCCAAATAAGATATACAGATTGCCAGCAAACACATCAAAGGATGCTCAACATCACTTATCAGTAGAGAAATGCAAATCAAAACTACAATGAGGTATCACCTCACACCGGTCAGAATGGCCATCATCAAAAAACCTACAAACAGTAAATGCTGGAGTGGGTGTCAAGAAAAGGGAACCCTCTTGCACTGTTGGTGGGAATGTAAATTGATATAGCCACTATGGAGAACAGTATGGAGGTTCCTTAAAAAGCTAAAATAGAACTACCATACGACCCAGCAGTCCCACTACTGGGCATGTACCCTGAGAAAACCGTAATTCAAAATGAGTCATGTACCACAATGTTCACTGCAGCTCTATTTACAATAGCCAGGATGTGGAAGCAACCTAAGCGTCCATCAACAGATGAATGGATAAAGAAGATGTGGCACATATATACAATGGAATATTACTCAGCTGTAACAGTTACAAGCCCCTTATCAGGTATTTGATTTGCAAATATTTTTTCCTATTCTGTGGGTCGTCTTTTCACTTTCTTGCTCGTGTACTTTGTTTTTATTTTTTAATTGAAGTATACTTGATTTAGTATGTTGTGTTAGTTTCTGGTATACAGCAAAGTAATTCACAGATATATACTTTTTCAGATTCTTTTCCATTATAGGTTATTACAAGATATTAAAATAGTTTCCTGTACTATACAGTAAGACCTTGTTGTTTATCTATTTTCTATAAAGTAGTATGTATCTATTCATCCCAAGCACTTCATTTATCCCTCCCCCGCCACTGCCTTTGGTAACCACGGATTTGTTTTCTATGTCTGTGAGTCTGTTTCTGTTTTGTAAATAAGTTCATCTGTATTATGTTTTTAGATTCCACACATAAGTGATATCAGATGATATTTGTCTTTCTCTGACTTACTTCGTTTAGTATGATAATCTCTAGGTCCATCCATGTTGCTGCAAATGGTATTACTATAGCTGGTGTCCTCTGTAGCACAAAAGCTTCTAATTTGGGTGAAGTTTAATTTATCTTTCCTTTCAGTGCCTATGCTTCTGCATCATATTTAAGGAACCAAGGCCTCATCCAAGGTCACAAAGGTTTATGCCTGTGTTTTCTTCTAAGAATTTTATAGGTTTAGCTGACTGTTAGGTCTTTGGTCCCTGTAGAGTTAATTTTTATATATGGTGTGAGGTAAGGGTTGAATATCATTCTTTTGCATGTGTATATGCATCACTTACTGAAAAAACTGATTTTCTCCCCCACTGAATCATCTTGGCAACTTTGCCAAAAAAATCAGTTGATAACTAATGTGAGGGCTTATTTCTGGACTCTCAATTCTATTCCATTGATCTCTATGTCTCTAATATTTTAAAAATATTTTTATTCTGGCATTTGCTTTGAATAAAACATTGGTATATATAGAAGCATAAGAAATTTAAAGGAAATATCATAAGAACCTGCTGTATAAAAAAATAAATAAAATTCAAAAACAAGAAAAAAAAAAAAGGAAATATCAATTCCCCTGTGGGAGAACAAGCTACTGGTTCCAATTCTCACACCTCTCTAGTGGTTATATACACACATGCCCTTGCCTTATCAAGGTGGGGGAAATGTAGTGTGAGTGTGGACCATCTGACCCTGGGCTTGTCCATGCAATTAGCTCTGACTCTTAGGATGTCAGTGAATGTGACATAAGCAGACACTTCAAATGCTCTTGTACAGTTGGTCTTACTTTCTTGCACTTTGGGGATCACATGAAAAGAATATGCCCTGCATAGCCCCAGGTTCCAAATGAACGACAGATGCTTGGAACAATCCTGAACCCGCTCTGTGATTGGGAGCCCAGCCAAGTTTAGCCAGACCCTAGTCAAAACTCAGAGGCTTGGGCAAGAAATAAATGCTTATCACTGTTTCCCACTACAGCATTTGTGGTTGGCTGCTCTGTAGCAATACCTAACTAAAACGCCTACCACTTAGAACCACTCCTATCAGTTTGGTCTTTTGACAGAAAATGAGATTATGAAAAATAATTATATATTTATATATGCATATCTGCACTCCTGTTGTTTTACTTAGCATTTTCCCATAATACCCTGTGTTTAAAAGTTCTTGATAAACACTCCTTTTATTATCCACCTATTTCAACCTTTAAAAGGCATACATTTCTCTTAACCATTTCTACATTACTTTTATTATTATAAGTAAAAGTACAATGAATTGTTTACTTTCCCTCTCTCAGATAAATCTTCTACATTTCACATGTTTTCCAAGGAATGGATTCCTAGAAGTAAAACCTTCAATTAGCACCTTTAACCAGGGTTCAAGGTAAAACCACTTGCATCCAGATTTCCATGTTATTACTATTCATATTTTCACTTACACTCTTCAGCTAAACCCAGACTATTTAGCTTCTTAAGAAATACAGGCAAATTTGATTTCACTTTTTGAAAAACCTTTTTTGTGAATCCTTCTAGCATGTTCCATCATACTGTCTTTGGACATTTACAATTTATTCTAAAGAAGAGTCGTTCCCACACACAAAGAAAAAACTAACAAGAAAACAACTATATAAAGCCCTCCCTTTCTTATTTTCCTTTGGGCTTATTTGGAAATAGGGCATGGGGACAAAACGTGAGCACATTTGTTTTTGCTTTTAATATTGGCATAGTCATATACCTACAGTGATGGTATCCAGGGTACAAGCCAGGTCTAATTTTCTTTATATCTGTAACAGTGCCTGGCACAATGCATAGGTGCATTCAATAAATATTCGGTGAATAAATGTATGTAAGAAATTAAGAAAATGGTAAAACAGCCTTTCAGGCCAGAAATTACTGCCCTCACAATGATTAATAACTAGTTTTAAGGCTTTTACAGTGACGAATATGCTACAACTAAAATTAGATATAGGACTCTAAAGAGCAGACCAGATGGCTGAGACTATATCTAAAATTTTCTGGGTCCTTCTTAGCAAACAAATGTATCTCTCTCTGTTCCCTCTTCTGTGTGGAATCTAAAAACATAATACAGATGAACTTATTTACAAAACAGAAACAGACTCACAGACATAGAAAACAAATCCGTGGTTACCAAAGGCAGTGGCGGGGGAGGGATAAATGAAGTGCTTGGGATGAATAGATACATACTACTTTATAGAAAATAGATAAACAACAAGGTCTTACTGTATAGTACAGGAAACTATTTTAATATCTTGTAATAACCTATAATGGAAAAGAATCTGAAAAAGTATATATCTGTGAATTACTTTGCTGTATACCAGAAACTAACACAACATACTAAATCAAGTATACTTCAATTAAAAAATAAAAACAAAGTACACGAGCAAGAAAGTGAAAAGACGACCCACAGAATAGGAAAAAATATTTGCAAATCAAATACCTGATAAGGGGCTTGTATCTACAAAAAAAATAAATCTTACAAGTCAACAGTGAAAAGAGAAATAACCCAATTTAAAAATAGGTGAAGGATTTGAATAGAAATGTCTTCAAAATAGGTACCAATAGCCAATAGGCACAGGAAAAGCTGCTTGACATCATTATCCATCAGGAAAGAAAATGCAAATCAAAAACACAGTGAAATACCTCTTTACACCCACTAGGATGGCTAAAATAAAAAAGATAGACAAGGGCTTCCCTGGTGGCGCAGTGGTTCAGAGTCCGCCTGCTTTTTTTTTTTCAGATCATCTAATAACAATTTTTCTTTGTTTGTTAGCAGGTTTCTTGTGATTCATATACTCAACTAATTCACTCAAACCCCTTTGTAGTTAATATTAAGTAGTATAAAATTTCAGGATTAATGCCTTAATTCTATTTTTTTAACATCTTTATTGGAGTATAAATGCTTTACAATGGTGTGTTACTTTCTGCTTTAAAACAAAGGGAATCAGCTATATATATATATACATATAGCCCCATGTCTCCTCCTTCTTGCATCTCCCTCCCACCTTTTTTGAGAGGCCCATGTACCAGGAAAAAAAAAAAAAAAAAGAGAGACAGTAATAGCATTGGTGAGGATGTGGAGAAATTGGAACCCTCACAGACTGTTGGTGGGAATGTAGAATGGTGCCGTCACTTCGAAAAACAGTCTAGTAATTTCTCAAAAAAGTTAAACATAGAGTTGCTATGTGACCCAGCAATTCCACTCTTCAGCAAATACTTCAAAGAATTGAAAACATACATCCACACGAAAATTTATATGTGACTGTTCATAGCAGAATTATTCATAACAGCCACAAAGTGAAACAACACAAATGTCCATCAGCTGATGAGTGGGTTAAGAATATGTGGAATTTGTGTTAATGCATATATGTGGAACCTAGAAAAATGGTACAGATGAACCGGTTTGCAGGGCAGAAATTGAGACACAGATGTAGAGAACAAACGTACGGACACCAAGCAGGGAAAGTGGCGGGGGTGGGGGGGGTGGTGGTGGTGGTGGTGGTGGTGGTGGTGATGGTGGTGTGATGAATTGGCCGATTGGGATTGACATGTATACACTGATGTGTATAAAATGGATGACTAATAAGAACCTGCTGTATAAAAAGATAAATAAAATTCAAAAAAAAATCCAGTTCACAAAACACCATATATTGCATAATTCCACTTACATTTAATGTTTGGAATAGGCACATCTATGGAGATGGAAAGTGGATTCGTGTTTTCCTAGGGCTGGATGGGGAGAACTTAGGCAGAATGGGAAGTGACTGCTAAAGGGTTTGAGGTTTCTTTTGAGGTAATGAAAGTGCTCTAAAATTGATTACAGTGGCAACTGCCTAATCTGTGACTATACTAAAAACCATAGATGTATTTTATGATGTGTGAACTATGTCTCAATAAAACTGTTATTAAAAAAATAGGAAGATGCACTAACAGGGTTTAAATAGAATCCCAGGTGTTATTAGAACAATTCCAGTGTAAAATCAGTCGGGATTTACTGTGTACAGCTAAATTTAAAAGCATGTGTTCTTTCAGTAAAGAATCTCAGTAACCTAAGCTTTTTCAGTTCTTTACTCAGTGATCAGTTTTATTTTACTGTTTTACTTTTTCCAGTTTTATTGAGATCTTATCGACATGTAGCATTGTATAAGTTTAAGGTGAACAACATAAGGATTTGATATAAGTCTATAGTGTGAAATGATTTTGCAGGGGCCAGCTCTTTGCTCTCAAAGCCAGATAAAGGAAATGAACTAGAATGTAAAAAAACAAACTAAAAATTAAACTTACTTTACTAATGTAAATTAGTGTTCCCTTTTAGTCTAGAAGGAACCTCCTATGTGCTTGGGACTTCGATTGCTTTACACACATTCCTGTAAACCTATTTTACATATAAATAAACTGAGGCTCAGGGAAGTTACTTAGCACAGCTTCTTTATGGTGCTTTCCAAAGTCACATTGCCCAGGATGGCAAAACCTTATATAATTGCCATAATTATTTTAAAAGGAACAGTATAACAAGTACTTAACTGGGACTAAATATCTTACTTGGTGTTGCTGGGGAAGTGGGAGGAGATTCGTCTTGAGAAAGTTTTAATTATTTTAGGTTAAGTCTGATTTCCTATGGGAAGACTCTCTTCTCTGACTCTACTCTTTTTACTTTGAGTGTATGTTCAATTGCTGCATTTACCTGTCAATTTTATTTTTATGCTGCACTGAATATTATGTTTATATCTCTGTTTCTACCACTAGATGTGAGGACAGGTGTTAATTTTATCTAGCTTGCTCTTGTCAGAATCCATCAGAGTATGCAGTCTTAAGGAAAGAAGAGGGGGTTTGTGTAATTACACTAGGGAATTCCATAGGAATTCCTATATTTAAAAGTAATAAATCTGATGGAGAACATCACAAGAAAGCTGGTTTACACTCCTCTTTTTTTTTTAATGTTTATCTGTTTGTTTATTTTTGGCTGCGTTGGGTCTTCATTGCTGCGCGTGGGCTTTCTCTAGTTGGGGCAAGCGGGGGCTGCTCTTCGTTGAGGCATGAGGGCTTCTCATTGTGGTGGCTTCTCTTGTTGCAGAGCACAGGCTCTACGGTCACGGGCTTCAGTAGTTGTGGCTTGTGGGCTCAGTAATTGTGGCGCACGGGCTTAGTTGCTCCTCAGCATGTGGAATCCTCCCGGGCTGGGGATCGAACCTGTGTCCCTTGCATTTGCAGGCAGAGGCTTAACCACTGTGCCACCACTCTTGGTTCTGATCTGAGGCTGCTGCTAAGTCAGAATTTTGAAGGTGATTATTCTCAGTCTTTACCCTTGGGCCTCTGTTCTTTTAACTATTACTGAAGTCCCATCTTTTAAAACTAATGACCCAGTATGAAATTTCAGAACTGCTAAAATTGATTTGTCTATTTACTTACCTGTATTAAATGTGAAATAAAATTGCATTTGTGTGGAAAATCCCCTAGCACCAATGAAAATTGCGATTCTACATTTGCTGAGAAATATATTTGTCCTCTGGGACATCTTAAACTTTAGTTGGCTTCTATTAAACTTTTATGAGAACAAAACGAGTGAATGACTTTTTCTTCAAACAGGTACTTTTTGTTGTTTCAATGAAAGAATGCACTCTTGAAACAGAACTTGCTCTTTTAAACAAATTACTCAGTGTGCCTTACAAAGAAAAAAAAAAAAAAACGGTGGGGGACAGGTTTGAGTAGATCACTACCACCACTATAAAACTGCAGAATATTAAAACTTGCTTATAATTATGTTTTTATTCTGCCTTTGTCTACATATTGCCTCAGATATCTCCAAGGGGCCTAACATGCTTTCATTATAAATTCATATCTTTATGCAAAGCCTTAGTCTCCCTTCTCTGTCCTATTTTTGAATGCAAATGCTCCTGGGAGCAGTGATTAATTAGGGGTTTTGCTAAAGGGTCCTGGAGTGAGGTGCTGCCAGGGGGAATGCAGAACTATGATCCCGAAGGCTGTCACTCTGCCACTTAATAGCTCTACCTCTGTTCAGCCTTGTGTTTTTACTTGAAATAAAACCACCTGCCTAAAGCCCAGAAAAGGAAAAAAAAAAAAAAAAAAGTATTCCTCATTAAGATCCATGAAGTGAACGTCCCAAGTTGAACAAGCAGTTGCCTTGTAACTTAATAATCCATGGTGTTCCTATGTCTTCCCATCCCCCAGTCACTAAAGCACACACTTGGGGTTGCAGTAGGTTGATATATGGTCCCCCATAGATAGCCACATCCTAATTCCCAGAGCCCATGAACACATCACCTTGCATTGCAGATGTGAATAAGGTCAAGATCTTTGGATGGGAAGATGATCCTGGATTATCCGGGGTGGGGGTGGGGGGCAATGTCATCACAAAGGTCTTGTAAGAAAGTGGCAGGAGGCTGAGAGAGGAAATAAAATATTGCGCTGGTGGCTTTAAAGATGGAAGGAGGGAACGTCTAGAAGTTGGAAAAGACTACTACTGTAAGGTCGGATCTTAACAAACGGCACCACGAAACAGAGGAAAGCTTCAAGTGAGCTTTATTAGGGAGCGCTCCCGGGCGAGGTTCACTGGTCCGAGAGAAAGGGGCCAGAGAAGTCGCACCCGGGCGAGGGTCCGGCGAGATTTTATAGGGGAAGAAGGGAAAGGGGTGTGGTGAATCTGGGAGGGCGCAGGGTATTCCTTATTTGGTGGTCTTTTCGGGTATCCTGGGGGACCGTTACTCCTGCCCCTCGAAAGGCGAAAGGCGGGAAGGCTGGGCTGGGTTCAAAGTCCCCAGGTCAGTTCCTGGAACCGGGTGGCCCGGAATGTCTCCAGGGCAGTTCCTGGAACTGGGTGGTCCGGAGAATTTCGGTCTGATGCAACCTGTGAATCTGATTGTGTTCCCCTGCCTCGGGCCAGTTGGCCTTACAACTACTACTACTACTACTACTAATTCTTCCGAAGTGTCTCCAGAAGGAATTCAGCCCTGTGGACCCATTTTAGACTTCTGACCTCCAGAACTGTGAGATAATAGATTTACGCACCAGACCCTTCTAGCCATTCTCCATGCTACAGCCAGACCCATCCGGTGAAAACACAAATGGATTTATAGAAAGCCCTATGTAGAAAACCTTTAATTTCTTTGTAATACCATTAATAAGAAACCAAATGTCATCCTGTGAAGTGCCCTGCCCTGCATGATCTGGTGGTCCCTGTCTGTTTTTCCACCTTTTTCAGAGGACAGTGGTGATTTTTGAGTCAGAATGCCTGAGTTTGGCTTCAGCTTCTACCACTTACTACCTGTGTGACCTTGGACAAATTAACCTCTCTACGCTTCAGTTTCCTCTTTGGTAAAATACCTCATTGGCTGTTTGTGAGGATCAATGTGTTAATACAATGCCTGGCCCTGTTCTAAGCACAATATAAATAGTTAGATAAACTTATCTTTATTGTGAGTATTCATGCATGTCATTGGTCATAGTAGACGCTAAACAAATATTTGATGGATGGATGGATGAAAGAAAACAGTGTTACATTCGTAACTGCTATACATACACCATTACTTCTCTCTAGTTTGCAGAAATGAATCAGTTTCAGAGGAACACAACCAAAACTTAGATGAGTGAAGAGACAACTAGACATTTGGGACCCAAATTTTGGCCACTTAGGTATATAGACTGGAATCAAAGATCTGATTTCCTGTGAAGAAAGATGGAAGCTGTCCACTTTTGAGAGAATCTTTAACCAGCACTGAACTTATACCGCAACAAGCATTAGTGAGTTTTCAAACGAGCATTGATAACTGTTAAGGCCTGAAGTTGGTATATATAATAAATATTGATACATGTTTCTAAACTGTTCTTATCTCAATTTATTGACATTTCTTTTTAATAATACTTTGCCTTCTAACTGCAGAATCATACTCACGGCTGTGATATTTCCAGAGTATAGATACCTGCCGAACCCTAAAAGTCCTGTCTGTTCATAATGTTTACTTTTGGGTATATACTGTACAAAGAGAAAAACTTCCTTTAGGATTTCAGTGTGGTAAATGTCAGCTTCTTGGCAGGTAATGTTTATGGTCCTCAGGATGGGTCTGTATTAAGAGATAACAGTAAACATCCTGTGTGGAGGACAGAGGACTTCTCTAGAGCTATGGGTAGCTTCACTACACTGGGGAGGAGCGTTGAGGGGGGCATTTTATCTACAGAGTTCTTCTCCCTTTAGTTTAATACCCTCAAAGTTCTTCATTCTCCTTTTCTATGTCAGTGCTTTAAAAATTGAATCCATTTGAATAAGCATTCCTTGAGAGCCTTTAAAAATATATTTTTAAAAAACTTCGTGTTCTAGGTGTTTTTTTGCTAATACATAGAAAGACAATATTTTGGTCAGGTTTATTAAGGTATAACTTACATACAGGAAAGTTGACCCTTTTTCGTGTACCTTTCTGTGTGTTTTGACAAAGACGCACAGTCATGTGATTGCCACGATTATCAACATATAGAGCCATTCTATCACCCCCCAAAATCCTCTCCTGCCCCTTTGTAGTACATCCCTCCCTCTGTCTCCAGGCCCCGGCAACAACTGATCTGTTTTCTGCCTCTCTAGTTTTGCCTTTTCCAGGATGTCCTATAAGTAGAATCATTCTGAGTGTAGCCTCCTGAGTCTGGCTTTTTTGATTGGAGTTTTAGACGTGTTGTGTGGATCAGCAGTTAACTTTTTATATATTGCTGAGTAATATTTCTTTGTGTGGATCGACCACAGTTTTCTTATCCATTCATCTGTTGGAGGAGAGTTGGCTTATTTCCAGGCTTGAATGATTATTGATAAAGCTACTGTAGCCATTCACATACATTATTTTTAGTATGAACATAAGCTTTTATTTCTCTCAGGTAAATATCTAGGAACAGGATTGCTGGGTTGTATGGTGGGTAGTATATACATCACTTTATCAGAAACCATCAAACTGTTTTCCAGAGTGGCTGCAGCACTTCGTATTCTCACTAACAATGTCTGAGAGTTCCAGTTGGTCCGCAGGGGTTTTGTTTGTTTGTTTGTTTGTTTGTTTGTTTTTGCGGTACGCAGGCCTCTCACTGCCGTGGCCTCTCCCGTTGCGGAGCGCAGGCTCAGCGGCCATGGCTCACGGGCCCAAACGCTCCGCAGCATGTGGGATCTTCCCGGACCTGGGAACGAACCCGTGTCCCCTGCATCGGCAGGCAGACTCTCAACCACTGTGCCACCAGGGAAGCCCGTTTGTTTCTTTTTGATTAAAATGTGCTATAGGTATGTAATGACATCTCGCTGTGGTTTTAATTTGCATCTCCCTAATGCGTGATGTTGAATTACTTTACCTATGCTTGGTTACCAACCATATAGCTTCTTTTATTCCATTTATTTCTACACTATACTATGTATCTATATATCTATATCCATATACTTTAGCTACTCTTAAAATTTGAATTTAGAACTATTTGCTGCTACTGTATAAAAATACAAATAATTTTTATTTATTAACCTTGAATCCTAAGACCTTGCTAAGTTCACTTACTAGTTCTAGTACTTTTGCCAGTTCCTATGACTTCCGTGTAAATTATTATGTCATCTGAAAACAGACAATTTCGCTTCCTTCTCGATTATTATATCTTTTATTTCTTTGCCTTGCCTTATGTTAACGGCTTGAACTATGGTAAAATGTTGAAAAGAGGTACGGAGAATGGGCATTCTTGTT
Source organism: Neophocaena asiaeorientalis asiaeorientalis (assembly GCF_003031525.2). Taxonomy (NCBI): domain Eukaryota; kingdom Metazoa; phylum Chordata; class Mammalia; order Artiodactyla; family Phocoenidae; genus Neophocaena; species Neophocaena asiaeorientalis. The sequence goes on along the minus strand of NW_020173397.1, from coordinate 3,539,660 downwards.
GCTGATATTAGGGAGAAAGCCAATATTTTACCATTAAGTATGATATTAGCTGTTCATTTTACAGAGATACCCTTTGCCAGATTGTGGAAGTCTTTTTTTTTTTTGCAGTATGCGGCCCTCTCACTGCTGTGGCCTCTCCCGTTGCGGAGCGCAGGCTCAGCGGCCGTGGCTTACGGGCCTAGCCGCTCCGCAGCATGTTGGATCTTCCCGACCGGGGCACGAACCCGTATCCCCTGCATCAGCAGGCGGACTCTCAACCACTGCGCCACCATGGAAGCCCGGATGTCTTATTAATTTTTGGAGTTTTTATCAATGTGTTTTGAATTTTAAGTGCTTTTGATGCTGAAAACTCGGCCTCTGTGCACTGGTGCCGAATCAAATCTCAGAACGTTTTGGGTGAAGTAGAAAAGAATAGCTTTATTGCTTTGCCACGCAAAGGGGGACACAGCGGGCTTGTGCCCTTCAAAAACTGAGAGTCCCAACCGGGAGGATTTGGTGGAGTTTAACCGCAATGGTTCTAGAGTGGAGTTGCTGATAAGGATCAGGGTGTGTGCAGGGCCTGCACTCCTTTAATCTAGCCTCAGGTGATCTACTAATGAGCTTCTACCATTCCTTTCATCTGGCCTTATATGGTCTCATGATGAGCTTCTCTGCAATGAAAAATGCTAACATCTTCCATTTGTTGGGGGGTTTTAGTTCTGTAAAAGAGCTCAAAGATATTGTTATGTGTCTCCCTTGAGGCAGAACCAGGACCCTGCCCCAAGGGTACACTAATGTTTCTTGACTGCTCTTCCCTTGTCTCTGCATCCCCTCCCTTCCCTGATTAGCAAGTGTTTGAAAGGCTTCTGTGACCAGGAGCCCCACAAGGTCCTGCTAGGTTTCACCTTGTCTGCATCTATTGGGATGATCATATAGGTTTTATTTTTTAGCCTGTAATATGGTGAGTAACATTGATTGTTTTTGTTTGTTTGTTTGCGGTACGCAGGGCTCTCACTGTTGTGGCCTCTCCCGTTGCGGAGCACAGGCTCCGGACGCACAGGCTCAGCGGCCATGGCTCACGGGCCCAGCCGCTCCGCGGCATGTGGGATCTTCCCGGACCGGGGCACGAACCCGCGTCCCCTGCTTCAGCAGGCGGACTCTCAACCACTGCGCCACCAGGGAAGCCCACATTGATTGGTTTTTAAATATTAAATCCACTTTGCATTCCTGGAATAAACCCAACTTGATCCAACTGGCTGGATTCAATTTGCTAAGATTTTATTAGAGGTATTTCTTTCTGTGTTCATGTGGATGTTGAACTGTTGAACTGTAAGTTCTTTTTTGGGTAATATCTATTTCAGTTTTGTTATCAGTGCTATGCTGGCCTCAAATGAGAGAAAGAGTGTTCCCTCTATCTTCTGAACAAAAATTGTTCACAATTGGTGTTATTTCTTCCTTAAGTGGTTGATAAATTTGACCACTAAACTATCTGGGCCCGGAATTATGGGAAGTTTGTTGAACAAAATTTGATTTCTTTAATAGTAAAGGGCTATTCAGATTTAAAAGTTTGATCCTGTTTCAGTTTTGATAAGTTGTATTTTTCAAAGAATTTGTCCATTTCATCTATAATATCAAATTGGTTGGCATACAGTTGTCCATAGTGTCTCCTATTATCCTGTTAATGTCCATATGTCTTCAGTGATGGGCTCTCTTTTTTTTTTACTTGTGAGCGTGGTTCTTTTTTTTAAATTTAATTAATTAATTAACTAGTTTTTGTGTGTGTTGGGTCTTGTTGTGCGCAGGCTTTCTCTAGTTGCGGCGAGCGGGGGCTACTCTTCATTGCCGTGTGCGGGCTTCTCATTGCGGTGGCTTGTTTTATTGCAGAGCATGGGCTCTAGGCACGCGCGGGCTCACTAGTTGTGGCTCGTGGGCTCTAAAATGCAGGCTCAGCAGTTGTGGCGCATGGGCTTAGTTGCTCTACGGCATATGGGATCTTACCAGACCAGGGCTCAAACCCACGTCTCCTGCATTGGTAGGCGGATTCTTAACCACTGTGCCACCAGGGAAGTCCCCATTGATGGTCTCTTTTACATTAAATGCTCTCTGTATTTTTTTCTTGGCCAACTTAGGAGACATATATATATATATATATATATGTATTTTCATTACTGTGTTAAGGAGTTGGATTGAATCAATGCTTTGTCTCTGAGTGGCAACTTGGAAGGCTAGTCATATGTGCCTCAAAATGGGACGCTTAACCCCTCTGAAGATAAGAGGTCTCATCAAGGGAAGCCACAGAAATACCATAGCATATGAATTTTTCTAGGGCAGTTTTAGGGACATTAAAGTTAAAGCAAAAAGACTACACTTACAATATTAAAACGACATTACACGATGCAGATTTTAGTTATTTTTTAGGTTATTGGAAAACTTCTTGGAAGTTTCCCATGTTAAGAATTTAGGGCTGTCCTCCCACTCTTTGGCCACTTTCTTCATTCTTCTCTGCTCTCCGAAAAACGAAAGCACTGAATCAAATCCAAGTTCTTCACTCTACAGCTGCACAAGTCTCCAGACCGTGAAAGCCAACGGTTACAAACCTCAGATGGGAATATTAAAATATACCCAGTAATTTCAACGGACCGGAGGCTTTTAATTTAAAACGAATGTCTCTCGAACCCTCTGCCTAGGTCTTGTCTAGGTACGTGTATTTTAAAAAATGTGTTCTTACTCCTGGGCAGAGATAAGGTATAGAATAGTAACATGAGTCAAGTGCGAACCGGGGAGCAGGCAACAATAACAAGTTCACATTTACTGAGCACTTCCTCTTTACTAGGGAATAACGTGACAATTAAGCCTGACAAGACCCTGAGAGAGGTTCTAGTGATCGTCTCATTTTACAAAGGAAGCCGGGGTCACTCGACCAAGGTCACACAGGTATGCAGTGCAGATGGGCGCCTAACTACCTCAGGGCCAGAGAGAGGCGCGGTGAGACGTAATTAAAACAAATGTACAGACCCTGGTCCTTCGGGTCGCCCCAGGAGCGACGACTGGCTGCTTAGTCCTGGGAGGAGCTGGGGAACCGCGCTCCAGCGAGCGGCTTCCGCGGGGAGGTGGAAGGGCCGGGGAGAGCCTGCGCGGGCCCCGCCCACGCCCTGATGCGACTTCCCATTCGCCGTTGATCGGCGCGCGTCAGTGACGTCCCCTCGCCTGCCGCCAGGAAGTGCGCGCGGCGATGACGGCGCAGCGGGGCCGGTGAGCGGGCGCGCGGGGTATCTGCGGGTGCGCGCCGCTGGGAGAGGGAGCGGCGGCGACGACGCGAGCTGCCTGCGGGCTCTCGCGCGGGCCGGGTCTTGGGAAAGGCGGGTGCCGGGGGCAGTGAGAGGTCTCTTCCGCACTAGGGGACAGAGCCCGACGTGGAGGTCGCGGGGCAGCGTGTCCGCCACGTCTCGCTGACCGCGGGCTCTTTCCCTTCCTCGCGGCCGGGCCCCTGAGGGTCTCCCATTTCTGTCCAGCACCTGTCGTGGGAGGGGCGGGACACGCCGTTTCAGGGCCTGGGTCCTCCCTCCCTGGGTTTTTCTGAGTTGAATCGGAGGTGGAAGGAAGCGCCGTGTTTGTCCTCCCCAGTGGTCTGGATGAGGGGAGCTCGCCCCCTGGTGGGAAGCGCCTTTGAAACCCGCTTTCCAAGTAAAGAAATAGTTCTTCTCTAGTGGTTTCAGTTGGGGGTCACTTGAGCTCTGTTGTTGCCTCACGGAGGCCCACCTTATGTGGAAAGCGGGGTGGGATGACGGAGGACGGAAGGCGGGGTGTGGATGGGTGGGATTCAGGAGACGTGATGCGAGGGGCGGATGGTGAATGAGGAAGAAGCCGGGAGCAAGGACCGGTCATGGGGAAATACCTTATTTTACTGTGCCTAGGAAATACACCTGGGTCATAAGTCTCAGGTGCGTGTGGGCAAGTATGTGACCGTGACTTGTTCTGGAGGAGACCAAGTATTCCTGCACGTCTTTGAGTTACATTTTCAAGAGCCACTGTTCTTGGCAGCCCTCACGCTTTAAACCACCTCCCGGGAGAGCACCCTAACAGTAAAATACATATGCGGGTGTAGTATCAGTAGTATGTGCTTCACGAGTGCAAAACCGGATAAAGACAAGCGTAGTTCCAACTGTAATTCTCCCTCCCATTGTCGCTTTTTTCAGTCTCTCATCTGAACAGGAGATGAATGTCTCTCTCTGTTGATAAGTAAAAACGCAGAATATCCCTTTGTTGTCCTACACTTGGAAGTTTCATTGTTGGGCATGCTTGCTTGTCTTGTAGATGTGTGGTTGGTGACTTTATCTCCAGATGCTGAGGTGCCTGGGTCCCTGGCACAGGCAGTTGCTGAGCTGCAGCTGGAGTAGACTGTTCCTTCTGAAGCACTCTCTGTTTACAATGAAGTTGCAGTCTCCAGAGTTCCAGTCACTTTTCACAGAAGGCTTGAAGAGTCTGACAGGTGAGAGATTAGGATGCCTCCTCTTGCTTTGGAAGCCTGTAAAAATGGAGAGGCAGAGGGTTAACGTTTTTTAGCCAACATTCATGGTTTTTTGTTGTTGTTAAGCTAATGAAAGCAGGGTTTACCATGCATGGGTAATCCAAAGCTATAGCCAAATCATGAGAAGAGGCAAATAATGATTGCAGTTAAAAAGCATGGCTTTTGGGCTTCCCTGGTGGCGCAGTGGTTGAGAGTCCGCCTGCCGATGCAGGGGACACGGGTTCCTGCCCCGGTCCGGGAGGATCCCACATGCCGCAGAGCGGCTGGGCCCGTGAGCCATGGCCGCCAAGCCTGCGCGTCTGGAGCCTGTGCTCCGCAACGGGAGAGGCCGCAACAGTGAGAGGCCCGCGTACCGGAAAAAAAACAAAACCCAGGTACTTTATATGCATCACAGAATTGGGCCTACTAACTTAAGGAGTAGGTACTTTTTCTCTTGTTTTATAGTTGAAGAAACAGAGGCTTAGAAATGTGAAATGCTTTTCCAACGTTTTTATAGCTAATAAGTGGAGAGCTGGATTTTGAACTCGTACAGTCTTGGTTTGAGAACCCAGCTTGTAACCACTAAGCTATATATCCACCCCAGGTATAAGTGCTCTGTGAAACAACCGAAGGTAGAAGGAAGTGGGAGTTACGTCCATTTGTGCACATGCAGAACTTATCTGGAAGGAACACAGGAAACAACTTGAGCTAAGTGCCGGATTACAGCAGCTTCATCTTGCTTGCCGCAGTTCTATCATTTCTTATGTTGGTTCTCAGTATTAGCTACTGCTGTTGCAGTGCACACAGCTGCATTTCAAAGCCTATGGTATCTTAGTCGTGCCTTCAGAAATATATTGAGGTGTATGGATGTAGAAACATGACCTTAACTGTTGGTTTGCCACCCTGGCTGTCCATTAGATTCACCTGGGGAGCTTTTTATAACATACAGGTGCTGGTGTCCCACTCCTGCCCTACTGAACTGGAATCGGAATCTCTAGGGAGCATGGGCATGTATAAATTTTGATAAAAACTCTCCTCTCTTAATTCTCATGATCAGAGGGTGGAGGAACCATTGCTTTAAAATGACTTTCCTTGCATTAGCATGTTGACAAAGCTACTTTCCTATTCTTGAAATAAGGTGATTTTTTTAGGTGTATGTCAGAGGTAAATGGTCCAGAAATTGTTGATTTTTATAGGTTCTTCACATAGTCTTGAAGTGGAGGGCCTAAAGCAGATGCTTTGCTGTGATTTTATTTATTTATTTATTTATTTTGCGGTACGGACCTCTCACTGTTGTGACCGTTGCGGAGCAACAGGCTCCAGACGCGCAGGCTCAGCGGCCATGGCTCACGGGCCCAGCCGCTCCGCGGCATGTGGGATCCTCCCAGACCGGGGCAGGAACCCGTGTCCCCTGCATCGGCAGGCGGACTCTCAACCACTGCGCCACCAGGGAAGCCCGTGATTTTTACTTAGAGTGAAAAATGCTAGAGACTCACTGTCCCATAGAAGTGAGTCATATATGCTACATAAACTTTTCTGGTAACTGCATTAAAAAAACAGAGAAATGGGTGAAATGAATTTTAATAACTATTTTTAGTACATCAACTTATTCCGTATATCTAAGATACCATCATTTTAATGTCAAATTTGTGTACAAATTATGAATGAGATAATTCCTTCTCTTGCTTGTAAATCTTTGAAATCTGGTCCTTAGCACGCACAGACCGTCTTAATGCAGACTCGCCGCATTTCACAGTGCTCAAGAACCACGTGTGGCCACTGTTTGTATGGCTCATGTCTAGAAGCTTCAGCTTTGAGTTGAATTCTAGCTTGTTCTTTCTTTACGTGCCTTTCCCAGCGCCCACTCTTCCCGTCTTCCGTTGTAAGGGCCAAATGATTGGATGTAGGGAATTAACTCTTGGGGACCTATCTCAGATCCTTCTGCATTTTTCTTTTGCAAACAAGTCTGTGGATATTGATTACTGTAGGTCCTTGAACATTTTTTATTTTAACAGTTGCATTTGGCTTACTAACCCTGACTTCAAGAGCTGAGTTTTCTCCACCTTGAGTGGTGAAGTCCTAAGGAAGTTAGAGACGGAATAGTATGGTAAGAGAGTGGTAGTATTTGCCCAGTGGTCTGGTCCTCGAAAGACTGGCAAATGGGAGCATGGGCATCTTCTAAGATTGCATTTTTCTAGGTTATAGTGGAACTGGTAAGAATGGAATCTTTTAGTGCAGTGCCCAATGGTTAGAAAATCAACTAATTAGTTTTATTTGATCTTTGCTACTTTCTAAAGACTTGAGTATCCTGGTAAAATATAATGTTCTGTATGAAAACAATGCACAAAAACACACAAAGGAAAAAGGTGGCTGTGATGCTGTGCCGTTTCATACTGTACCAGTTCTTAAATCATGATAGCTGTTTTGCCAAATGTAAAATTAGTTCCCAGCGTGCAAGAATTTGGGAGATTAGGACGGTGTATTATGCTCATACAGCGTTTTATAACGTCAGTTTATGTCATGTAATTTATGTTTCCTTTTGCTAAGGACAGCCATATAATACCAGTGGCATATGAAATTATTTCTTCATTGTATACATGAGACTGAAGTGTCAAACCTAGTGCTTTTTGCCTAAGTTACACGGTTAGTGGACAGGCCGGGGTTGCTGGGAGATAGTGGACAGGCCGGGGTTGCTGGGAGATAGTGGTCCATGGTTAGCTACCCCGCTGCTGCTTAGGTATGTGATGTCACCAAGTCGTATTAACATTTGGGACAGTTGGAATAGCTGATCACTCTTGAAGTTTGGGAGTTCCTAGAAACGCTAAGGAACAGATAGCTTGTTTTCTGGTAGTAACAGTCGTGCTGTGTAGTGGTCTTTTTACTAACACTTCCTGCCCACTCTCCATCCGTACGACCTCCAATACTCAAAACTCAAAATTGTAAAGTGAAGCAGTTAATGAAGATTTGACTGAAAATTAAAATAAAATTTCGAAGATAGAAGACAATTACAAGTTTTCTGACAAATTAATGTCTTGTTCTTTTGGTTGCTCTTCAGACTGATTAATAACAGCGTGCTATCAGTTGTGGCAGCTGACACAAATTAAGACCATTTGGAATGATGAGGTCCTGCATTTCATGAGTCTTAAGCTTGAATTTACAATTAAATTTAGTTGTATGAGGTGTTATGTTCACTTGAGTATATATGTAGTTGACGAAGTTTGTTGGAATGTGGAATGTGTCCTTGTTTCTGTAAGATTGAAGATGTCAGTAACTGAGGGGAAAAAGGAGCCTCTTTAAGCTGGATAAGCCTTACTGTTTTGGGTCAATATAAAATCATGCCTTTCTTGCAGTTTCTATGACTGCTCTTTCACACAGGCACGTACATATGCCTTTATGTGCCATCCTCATTTATATCAAAATGTTAGGATTGTGAGAACTTTTGGACATAGTTATCCATTTCCATAGGGCTAATCAAAATGGTGAATAGATTACTTCGAGTTCTGGAACATTTTTTTTCTGTAATGTAGTTAATACACTGGGTGACTTTGAACTTACAATTTTATTTTAGTAGACGGAGCTTGAGAATCTCAAAACAGTGGTTATCTTTGTGTTCAGCCTTGACCTTCATCCTCTTAAAGTAGGTTCAAATGAAAGTAAAACTTGCCCATTTTTTGCATTCCAACAGTTTATGTACTCTCTTAAGCTGAAGGAAGAAAAGCTTTTTAAAAAGTATACTTTTCAGTGAAGCGATCCCTCTTTTTTTTCTTTTCGTTCTTTTTCTTAAGCTTGTGTATCACAGTTCAGTTCTGTCGTGAGCCAGTTTGGTATAAAGTTGACTGAGATAGGTTTGCTACTCTGAGAAGTGGGGAGACAAAGACATAAACAGGTAATTTTAATGTAATTAAAGATAGGCTGCTCTCCTAGCTTAGGTGGAATTCACTTTACTCCACCACGAGGAGAGCCTTCCTAAACTGAATCGCAGGAGTTGAGTAAGGGTGAGCTGGGTCAGTGTGTGTTCCCCACTGTGTGACCAGTTAGTGGGTCATAAAGTCAACTTAGTGGTCATGACCAGCATTAAAAAATAGAGGAAAAGAGATAAAGAATAGAATAGATTAGATTGCATGGTATGTATAGTAAGGGTAAGTACTATTTCATGAAACTCTTATTTACCTTACCTCTCTAAGTCTCAGGAAAACTTTGGACTAACAGATGATTTTTATATTTTAATTTAAGGGGCCATGGACCTCATTTTAAGGACTCATTGGGACTTGAATGGAAATGTGGAGTTAAAGGAGTTTGCACACTTCCTCTGGGAGGGGACTCACAGAAGTGGTAACCCTGTGGGAGAGCCTTTAGTTAAGGCAAGAAGGTAGAGGGAGGGAACCATTGTTATTTTTTAGCAGATCATTTTAGGGAGTCTGCAGAGGTCTGCAGCTGGAAGGCCTGGGAAGAACAGGCAGAGGAGGAGGATGACAAAGAGCACAGAGACTGGCGTGGGGACGGACGATGACGTTTTGAGCTGTGATTAGTGTTGCTAGAGCTCTGATGCCTTTAGCCAAACGCTCAGGTCAGCGCCCTCCTGCCAAAGGCCAGCAGGAGCACCCCTCGCCGAGACGGGGAGCCCTGACCATGGGGAACCTTGGGGCACCTTGGGGCCTCTGAGTAACAGGGGTGTAGAAAGGACGTCTTGTAGGATTTGAGCTTGAATCACGTGTTTTGGGGGCAAGTTGAAGAAGCGGGGCTTTGCTGTGCATCAGGTGGTGTCAGGAAGCAGGGGTTAACCTGTGATTGTCTTAATGATTCTTACCTGGAAGATGGGAAGCCTACATACACAGTGTGAGGCTAACGCTGACTGGGAACTAAGAGTATCACACGTATGAACTGTTACCCGGTGCTGTCTGGACAGTGTTTGTGTCTCATCTGTTCAGACATGATGACAAGTTGTCTTGATCCTGGTCACAGGGTGGCCTTGTCTGCTGTGGATGTTCTCTGCCACGGTTATGTCCACAGGAGGTCACCTGGGCCTCATTGTGCGTGTCCAACTCATAGCAACACCAAGGCATGGGTGGCGGTGTCAGGCCGGGTCCTGGACGTCATGCTCACTGGGTCCCTGTGGTGTCCCTTAGTCACATGGGTGGTTGTGGTGGACTCGGCCCTGTCCTCTGCCTGCTTTGGGTGTCCTGGACTCAGGTCCTCATGGTGGCCCCAGTGTCATATGGCTTCTCCATAGAAGAGCTCTGAGCTGGCTTCAGACATCAGATGTCGATTATTTCTTGAAGGGTTCTTAGCTATAACGTTTATCGTGTGTGGTGTGATAGACTAATGCTGATGGCTTCCTGCATGAATATGTTGCCTCAGCACAATACACAGAGAAATAAGTGCAGGAACACTTCACAGTTCTAAAGTATGCACATAAGTCCGGAGGGAGAGAGAGAGCGCGGAATTATTCACCTTACTGTTTAGTAGTAATTCAAATTTCCATTGATGACCTTGAAGCACTGTGGAGTTCTAAATTATCTTCCGAATTAACCTAAAAGAAATTCTGCACGTTCCATGCTTCTCGTGTTTGTTGGAGGCATTCCGCTGTAGGCAGGTCACTTCATTGCTGTGGGCCTTGATCTCCCAATTTTTATGTAAAAAGGCTGAGTTCAGTAATCTCTGCTGTCCCAAGTAGATGGGAAAACTTGTACTTCTGCGCTTAAAAGAAACACACTGAAACAGAAAACGTTCTTTTTCACCTCAGAATTATTTGTCAAAGAAAATCATGAATTAAGAATAGCAGGAGGAGCAGTGAGGGATTTATTAAGCGGAGTGAAGCCGCAGGATGTGGATTTTGCTACCACTGCTACCCCTGCTCAAATGAAGGAGCTGTTTCAGTCGGTCGGCATTCGTATGATCAACAACAAAGGAGAAAAGCACGGGACGATCACTGCCAGGGTGAGTGAAAAGTTTGACAGAACTGCATTGCCTTTTTTGGTAAGTTAAAGAATTGTTATAGATCATTTGTAGTTTTTAAAAAGCGAATAACAAAAAGCCTAGTTTAACAAAAAAAAGTCAGTCTCCTCTATCCTCTATTAAATCCTGCATCCTCCTTTGCTGAAGGTCCTTTTATTTTTATAGTAGTTACTTTTTCCCTCCACATTTCTAGAAAAGACCTTTCTACCCTCCAGTGTTTCATTTTCGTTGTACGTGGGCATCTCACCGTCGTGGCCTCTCTCGTTGCGGAGCGCAGGCTCAGCGGCCATGGCTCACGGGCCCAGCTGCTCCGCGGCATGTGGGATCTTCCCAGACCGGGGCACGAACCCGTGTCCCCCGCATCGGCAGGTGGACTCTTAACCACTGCGCCACCAGGGAAGTCCCATTTTCGTTTTTAATTTCCAGTCTTAAGATGTTGCTTGTTGACTTCCTGCAGGGAAGGTGATTGAGCCTTCTTAACACACCCTCCTCAACAGCAAGCACATACGATGCTCCTTCCGTCATTTTCTCAGTACATATATGCCATAATTTTTGGTTAAATCAGTTCATAACTGTTGTTTATGGCTAGATCATGCAGTGTGTTTCAACTCCATTCCTCGTGTTCCGTGCTTTGGGTTTTCCCTGCAGTTAACGGCGTAGTTCTGTGACACAGCTCTCGTGTGCTGCTCATTCATTCATCCTGTGCTGTGCAGTTCCTCCCGGTGGCTTTCACCACGTCAAATTTCAGTTCCTTTTTCTGGAGCCAGCTCACCAGCTGCAGTCTGTCTTCTCCCATCTGTGTGTCCTAGGCCGGCTCCCCACTCACGTCCTGGGATTTCCCCACACCAGATCTTGTGAGCTTCCTTGGCCTCTTACTTACCAGACCTCCTGGTTCCTGATCCCGTGGTAGTCTTTCCTGGATTATGCCCTCATTTTGGTAACCTCAGAGAGCTTTCCATGTGTGAAATGTTTTTATTTTACCTTCACACTGATCTGATAGTTTGGTTGGCTGTGGAATTCAAGGCTGGGAATTATTTTCAGGCAGAAATGTAGAAAAGGCTTTGTTTTTCTACCTTCCAGTGCCGCCATTGAGAAGTCTGAGCTCCTTCGAATCTCTCCTTTGTTTGAGACCTGATTATTATTATTTTTTTCTCCTCTTGGAAGCCTTTCTGATCTCTTTATCGCTGGTGTTTTCAATTTCAAGATGACGTGCCTTGGCTCGGATTGATTTTTTCATTCATTGTGTAGGGCACTGAGGGCCCCCTTGTGTTCCCCTCGTGATGTCATCCCCTTTGTTAAATGTCTCTCCCTTTGGGAAATCCCGCGATGTTGGACGTTGGACCACAGGGGCTCATTTCCTAGTTTTATCTTTTGTCTCTTATTTTATATTCTCATTTGTTTTCTTTTACTTTGAGATTGCCTTAACTTGATCATCCAGTTTTCCTATTGTATTGGCAACTTTTGCTGTCTTCTAAATTTTCAAGAGGTCTTTCTTACAGTATTTTTGAAAGCTTCCTGTTCTTGTTTCAGATGCAGTATCTTCTCTTATTTCCCTTAGGGCATCAATTTTAGGTACTTCGACAATGTCTTTATTTCCTCTGAGCTTGTTCTGTCTTTGCTGTTGGCTTTCCTTCGGTGTGGGTATTTTTCGGTCTCTCTATATGTTTGGGTGATCTACTGTGTGCATTATGACCTGAGCACTTCACTGTAGTTCTGTGTGGGAAGCGTCAGCCAGTTAGCTATGGGACCACCACTGTCAATATCAGGAGGGCTTTTCATTAGGAGACGTCAGAGGAATCCTCCAGTGTTACCCAGGTTAGAATAAGCCTGCTTGTTAGCATTTTGAAAACCAAGCGGGGAAAGGGATAGGGGTTATGTTGGTTTTCCTTCATGTTATTTTCATTGTGGTGCATCACTCCCATGGTCCCGTGTCTGGTGCCCCAAGTTCTGATTATTTTGGAGTCAGCCTTTCTGGTTAATCTCTGTTTCCCTGCTTGGGTGAGGGAGTCACTCTGGAGGTCTAATTTTTTCTTACACGGATTTTCAGCAGTCTTCATATTTCATACCCTTTTCTTTGGGATAACTTGTGCCTCAAATTCCTGATTCTGGAATTCTGTAGTGAGAACTAGTTTGTTTGTAGAGAATAATATGCATGAGGTTGAGAGGAATTCTAGAACAGACTTTTACTGATCATTAATGACTTTCGGTTCCTAATGAAGAGATTCCGAACTCCTGCTTGGCATGTACCGACCTTTGCTGTCTTCCCCTACATGCTGATATGCTACTTGTGCAGTGTGCTTTCTCTTACACGTATCCCTCTTCCTCTCCATTGTGCCTTTGGTCATCTTTTCTCTTCATCTGAATGTTCTTCTTCCCACATCTGCATGTACATATCCTACTTATTTTTCAAGGCTAAGACCGCATGTCCCTCTAACATGAGGCTACCCACCTTTTCCCAGCTGGAGGTAATCTCTCTTCCCGAGATATACGTGGCACTGTATTTTAGCCTCACTGATGATTACCAGTAAAGGGGCTGCAGGGTGTGGTACCTGTATTTCTTCCTCTGTCAGTCCTTCACTCAGTGGTATGTGTTCTGTAAATTGATATTCAGCTCTTTGCAAACTGGAGCTGTTAAAAAATATTTCAAAGAGTAGTCTGGTTTGAAATTGAAGAACCAGAATATACTGTTTTTAAGGGCTCTTCCCTTCTGCCACATGATTTGTCAGACGTGCCATTTTTATATGTCAGACTCATCTTTTTTAATTAAGATGGGTTTATTATTTCTTAAAAATATTCTTTGGATCTATCTTTGAATACTGTGGGTGTCTTCCTGTCTCAAGGTATATGTGCACTAGTTGACTGTAAAAAGAAAGAAGATACCTGTCAGGACTAACATGTTATTTTCCATTCATCCAGTGATACTAAAAACGAATTTTAAAAAAACATATATGTACTTCCAGCTTCACGAAGAAAATTTTGAAATAACTACACTACGGATTGACGTTGCCACTGACGGAAGACATGCTGAGGTCGAATTCACAACTGACTGGCAGAAAGACGCTGAGCGCAGAGATCTCACTATAAATTCTATGTTTTTAGGTAATATATGTAGATAATGTTTTAACTCAGTCCAAATGCCTTCTTTTTGAGTGAAAGCTGCATCCTGGAAACGTTCCCCAGCGTGAGGGGTTGCCTTAGTTTCTTCTAAGAGACAGCCTATTGGTTAAAGACGGCCCTGGAGCCGAGATCCCTGGGTTCCTCGGACTCCATCATTCTCTCGCTGTAAAATGAGGAAGGTGATATTAGCTTCCTTTGCAGGGTTGTTGTGAGGATTAAAGGAGTTGGTCATGGCGAATCCCTGGCACAGTGCCTGGCACCTTATTAATCGCATCTAAAAATGCTAGGTTTCGGGTCAGAAACGTGCACACAGACACACACACGCTGTGCCCCTTTTCCTCTGTCTTTCCCGTGCACACATTCCACCCCTTCCTCTGCTGGTGCCGGCGGTGCACTTGGTCAGTGACTCCACCTCTTCCGTTGCCTGTTGGTCCGTGTGCCGAGCACCACTTCACAGTCCTCTGTAGCGCTGCGTTTCAGGAATTGTCTGTACTCCGTCAGGGTTGGCGTGTGAGAGGGAGCCTATGTATCATCTCAGCTTAACTTGCTCATGAAAGGAGTGAGAACCATGATGGGAGTAGCTGTGAATTAGGTTGGTGTTTTGGTGCACGATTGAAGCATTATTTTTTGTCCTTTAAATTTTAGACAAGCTCTTTAGGTTTAAATCTCTGGATTAGAAAAGAGAGACGGAGCATCCACTCTTCGTGACCTACTTTGGGGCACGGTAACTGAAAGGAATAAGCAGTGGGTTCCACTTGGTGGGATGGGGAAGGGGGCTGTAGGCCCAGATGGGATCTCTTGCTAATTACATTAACGCCGAATAACATCTCGAGAGCACCTACTCGGTTCGAGGCGCATCAGTGCTCACTTGATATACTTTAGCTCATTTAATTCTCAGAAAAGTTCCATAAAGTGGGTATTAAACTCATTCGACAGATGAGGAAACAGACTCAGAGATGTTAAGTACTTGAGCTCAAGTCACGGAGAGCCTTGATTGGTTTCCGAAGCCTGGGTGATTGATGACCAAAGGCAGCCCAGCTGGAGGCATGCTTTCTCTCCATCAGGGGGTGGAACTCCGGGTGTTAACTTCTTCTTACATCAGCTTTATTTAAACTGCTCCAACTAGTGCAGTATGAAAAATCTTACAACTAGCTTCTCATATGCAGACAGAACTAAAAGAAACTAATAGTCTTTTTCAAGATACTATTTTATAAAAATAAAAACTGTTCTTATTGGTACTACTGTTTTCTAACATTTGCTGAACCCTCATAATGTGCCGGCCACTGTTCTAAGCCCATCGCATAAATGTAATCTTCCCACCAACCCTATGAGTAGTTCCTGGTATTTAACTCACGATAATTTGCTCGAAGTCCTGCAGCTGGTAAATTGGAGAATTAGGGTTCCAGCGCAGCAGCCTGGCTCCAGCGGTCACATCCTTAACCACCACCTTGTGCTCAGCAACACAGCCTTATTTCTCATTTTTACTCATCATTTTTTTTAAAGGGTACTCAGAGCAAAACAAAGTACACACTGATATATACTCAGTAATCCTTACCTTTAGCCCATTTTCCCATCCAGACTTTTCAAGCCTTATCAGATAAAGCATTCCTGGTTCTGGGGGTGAGGGTTACTTTGCTTTTCAAACCCTTATTTTTCGTTTCGTCACACTATGTTTTTTTCCTCCAAGTTTGATCTTCCCTTCACTGAAAAAGATCTTATTATTTCCACATTCCCCAGGGAGTTAAGAGTCTCTTCATTAAGAGAAGTAACATGAAGAGACAGATATATACCACATTTATGTTCTACTTTGTAATCGTTATCTTTGTCTCTTTACGTAGTTTTTTGTTTATTTGTTTTCATTTCCTGCTATATCTTTCTGAATCTGGAGCTTTATAAATTGGCTCTAAGTGTCAAAATGCCACATCAACCAAAAGAGCTTGGCAAGTATTAAGCCTGAGTTTACCAGTGTCTTTGCATTTGGGATAATCAAAGAGCACTCAGGTTCAAGAGAATTAAAATGACAAGTGGTCATTTTTTGTAGTAGTGGCAGTGCTTCCTTTCTGTGATGCCATGAGGTGAAGTCTCTCTTAGGCTCACAGAGCTCCCCGTTTGGGTGGTTGGATGGTGCCTGTGTCTTTGCTCGAAGTGTTTCTTTTTTTCCTCCTTAGTTCTCAGGGTGACCATCTGTCTCAGTTTGCCTGGGACTGAACAAATTCCTGAGACCTGCGATTTTCAGTTTTAAAATCAGCAAGGTCCTGGGATAACTGGGATGAATTGATCACTTTATTCATACCTGAGGTTTTATGCACTTTATATTAAAATTAGGTTTTTTTCATTTTGTTCAACATGTGAGAGAGCATATTGTGGTAGAAATTGGTTTACAACATTTTGAACGGATATTAGGTTCACGTGGTTCAAAATTCGCAAAGTTTAAAAGGCTGCGTGGTGAAGTGGCACCATCAGATTTACTGTCCCCTTGCTGACAGTGTAATAAGACTTGGATCGTTGCCAAGCTGATACAAAGCTGAAAAATGGTGTCTCATAAACTTGCATTTCTTATGACTAAGGTTGAAAATCTTCATTTTTAAAGAGGCTTTTTGTATTTCCTTGTATATATATTTAGCTCATTTTTCCACTTATGTGGTCTTTTTCTATTTAAGAGCTTTCTGTAGATTATCAAAATTAGCCATTTTTCTCTATGATACAGACTGAAATGTGTTTTTCCCAGTATGTCATCTGTCTCATGCTTTGCATTGTGATGTTTTTTTGCTATGCAGCCATATCTGATGTTTTATGTAGTTGGATTTATTAATTTCTTTGAAGGCTCTGGTGTTGTGTTTTGTTGTTTCTTCTTGGTAATTATATTTTACCAATAGGGACGACGAAAGGTCATCCCTATTTCAGGATTATAAAATTGTTTCCTATGGTTTATTATTTATTATTTTTAGTACTTAGTTCCTCCAGAGAGTTTTTACTACTGTGTATTGTTTCCGGATTATTTTGGCAGTTCTTGTTTATTTTCCATTATTCACTTGAAAATCAGCTTGTTTGATGTTGTCTCAGCCCACTTCATACTGGCATAGGTCTTGTTTAGTTTATTGAGTGTATTTAATTGCTGGTGTAAATGCAGCCTTTTATCCCATTATATCTTCCATTTGATACTGGATATAGATGAATGCTATTCATGTCTGTATTTCAACCTTGTAAGTCTTCACTTTGCTTAGTTTTTACTGTTTGTGATAGTTTTTAGCTAATTTCCTTAAGTTTTCCAATTTTTTTCTCAGTTCCTTTTAATTTTTTGAATTGAGGTAGTAATTGAAATTACGTTAGTTTAAGTATACAATATGATTTGCTACTTGTATATATTAAGAAATCACCACAAAAAGTCTAGTTAACACCTGACACCATTCATAGTAACAGAATTTTCTTCCCCTTGTGATGAGAACGTTTAAGGTCTTCTATCTTATATGGAATACAGTATTGTTACCTATAGTCACCATGCTGTGCATTACCTCCTCAGAACTTATTTACTTTACAGCTAGGAGTTTGCACCTCTTGACTCTCTTCACCCACTGCACCGGCCCCTGGCCTCAGCCTCTGGCAACTGCCAGTCTGTTCTCTGTGAGCTTGTTTTTTTAAGATTCTATATAAAAATGAGGTCATACGGTATTTGTCTTTCTCTGTCTGGTTTATTTCACTTAGCATAATGCCCTCGAGATCCATCCGTGGTTGTCACAGATGGCAAGATTTCATTCTTTTTTATGGCTGAGTAATATTCCACTGTATATGTGCCATTGTTTTCCAGTTCTTATTCGTTAATAGTGATTTTCCTTCCCTCTTTTCTAATGAATAGGTTTCGATGGTACTTTATTTGACTATTTTAATGGTTATGAAGATTTAAAAAATAAGAAAGTTAGATTTGTTGGACAAGCTAAACAGAGGATACAAGAAGATTATCTTCGAATTTTAAGATATTTCAGGTAAGGATTTTTACAAATTACATTAATGATACAGTTTTGAATATTATTACCAGAGCACAGTTCTGATCACGTGAGATGCACAGCAGGTTACTGTACACAGGGGTGACTTCCCAAATGCCTGTCTCCAGGAGACTCATGATACTGAGATACGTCATCTTTTCATCGTGCAAAGCAGTTATTTGCTCCTTTCTGTGATGATCTTTTAAATAATTCAGCTTTAAAAAGGTCTTTTTTCTTTTTGATTATTTTCTGCACCATTCATTCATTACACAGATATGAGGGCTTATCACAAGCCAACCCTTGTGCTAGGTGCTTTGAACAGAGTAGTGAGTCAAAGTATGCCTTCATATGGCTTACCGTTTTAGGTGGTCATGGGAAATCTGTCCGAAGAATTGGGAAGGTATGAAATGCATTTGGGTGGTCTTGTGGGTAGCAATGCTTTTTCAACTCTGAACTCTAACATTTAAGAAAACTACTGTAACTGGCTAATTTATGTCTACTGATATTAATTTTTCACTGGTTGGGATCACTCAGAATATTCTTTGACAGAGTCTACATATTTTGTCAATAAATGCTATCCCTTTAGACTTCAGTGTTTGCAAACCATCTCTCTTTACAAATAATAGGACAGAGACTGAGGCACAGCCATAGCCATTTAATCATTTAATTTAGATCACTAATGAACGAATTTTGAAGATATGAGTGGTAAAAACAGGTATACTTTAATGCTTCCAGTTCTGAGAGTCCATGAAACACACTCCCTTGTCTGCAGCGAGATTTGTTTTATTTGAAGCTCTTAATTAAAAGTATTGATGTGTACAGACAGGCAACCTTTGAGGGATTAAGACTCCTCCAGCGTGGCATTTCAAGTCTTGCTTTAGTGCCTGGAGAAGACTGCTCTGGTTTATGCATCCAGTGTCAGTACCAATTCAGAGACCTCTTTTGATGGCCATTCTAACGTTTCGGTCAGTGACGTGAAAGTGCGGTGAGGCGGGGGTCTGGTTCTTGCTGACTTTAAGGTTACTTATACTTTATTGGACCTCAGGTTTTCTCATGTGAGAAAAGAGAGAAGGTGAACTGACCAAGATGGTTGTTAAGGTCCCTCCTAGACCTAACTACTTCTCTGTTGTTTCTGATTAAACAGATGTCTGCAATAGTACTGGTAAAATGACAAGCAGATTTTTCTGGTGAAACGCCGGCATAGAGGTAGTACACTCTGAGACTTTTGCTTTGTAGGTTTTATGGGAAAATTGTAGATACACCTGGTGACCACGATCCTGAGACTTTGGAAGCAATTGCAGAAAATGCAAAAGGCCTGGCTGGAATATCAGGAGAGAGGATTTGGGTGGAACTAAAAAAAATTCTTACTAGTAACCACGTAAATCATTTGATTCACCTCATCTATGATCTTGATGTGGCTCCTTACATAGGTGAGTCCAACTTAAAAAGTTTGCCTTTTTGGTCATGAAACACATCTGGTTTAAAAATTTCGTAAGAAAAAAAATGTTTAACAATTCTAAAAGGAAAAATGGAGTATTTTAAAAGATGGTAAACTTTGAGGTCAGGAGTAGGACAGTTTTTTCACAGGTAGGGGACAGCTCAGAGACAGCACATTGTGGTGGAACAAAGTGGCCTCTGGAGTCAGTCCATCCTGGGTTTCAGTGAGGCTTTGCCACTTATCAGCTTTGTTTGTGACTTGCCTTATTTCCTTACGTGTTAGTTTCTGAATCTAACAGAGGGGTATGAAAGTGATGGCATCTGTCTAATGGAAGGGCTGAGAGCTTCCAGGAGCTTTAATACATGTACAGCACGGCGAAGACCTGCCTTATACATGGAAATAGTTCAGTAGGTTTAAAATTAATATTCAGAAGCAACAGCGGGATTTTGCGATGTGGGAGAGGGCAGCAGCAGTGGTTCATCTGTAAGATGGAGCAGCACACTGGACCCATAGTGAGCCCTGGGGCCAGGGCATTTCTGCAGACGGAAACAGTGTTTGCTTAAGATATGAATTTATTTTATTAAATTTATTCTTTCTAAAAGTGGGTTAAAAATGCTTTTGTCCCTACAGGCTTACCTGCTAGTGCAAGTTTAGAAGAATTTAACAAAGTCAGTAAAAACGTTGAAGGTTTTTCCCCAAAGCCAATGACTCTCTTGACCTCACTGTTCAAAGTACAGGATGATGTCACAAAATTGGATCTGAGGTTGAAGATTTCAAAAGAAGAGAAGAATCTTGGTTTATTTATAGTTAAAAACAGGAAAGATTTAATTAAAGCAACGGATAGTTCAGAACCTTTGAAACCCTATCAAGACTTCATTATAGATGTAAGTATGTTCTGGGCTTGGTCAGAATATAAATCGTCTTTGCTAATTGTGGGGCACATTTATTAATACTAAGACCCACAAAGTATTATGTGAATTTCTTTTCTTTTAAATGAAAAATTTCACATTGAGCATTTATTTAAATTTTAGGATAAGATCATTAGCAAGTGTGGTAATGTTTGACTTTGGCTCTTAGTCTAGAGACTCCGAGGCAACTGCTCGTGTGTGTGAACTCCTCAAGTACCAAGGAGAGCACGGTCTTCTGAAGGAAATGCAGCAGTGGTCCATTCCTCCATTTCCTGTAAGTGGCCATGACATCAGAAAAGTGGGCATTTCTTCCGGAAAAGAAATTGGGGTTCTCTTACAGCAGTTGAGAGAACAGTGGAAGAAAAGTGGTTACCAAATGGAAAAAGATGAACTGCTAAGTTACATAAAGAAGACCTAAATTTGATGAGAGCTGGCTACTAAAAAAGCAGAAACATTTTGGTAAGACTAGTTTTTCCCCATCCCCCCCTTAGTGAGATTGAAGAGACTGGAATAAAAGCCAGCTTAGAGGATCTCTTCAGAAGAGTAAAGGTCTTATTTTGTGAAATATAATTGTATTTCAGGCATTAAAGGAAAGTCTGCCTCCTCTTAATCTGATTTATATCACTGAACCTTGTAATTCTTTTGGAATAGTTCCTACTGAGGAAAAAAAGGCTTCGCTTAATCTGTCTAGGTTTTTTTAAAAAAGCGGGTTTTTTGGTTTGTTTTTGCATAGGGCAGTACTAAGATTAATCCTAACACGTGGTAACTAACTGTCTTGAAAAAGGTGTTTCTTAGTATTTGCAATGGAAATACCTGGTTTAATTTTCTACAGTAATTGTGTATGATAAGTGTCGGTTTTTATCTGAATTCCAGAATAAACTTGTGCTTGAAAACAGCTGACGAATTTGTGTATATAAAATGTGAAGATTAGATGTGTCCCAGGTGGCCGTCATTCCTACACTCAGGACTTGTTCTAGGGAGCTGTACTTTAGTATGTAGTTGATACGTTTCTCTGCCATGATGAACAATTTCCGTAACTTCCTGCTAAGCCGGGAAAGATTAGCTTGAGGGTTAGTCTTGGGGAATTGGAAGATAAATGTGGGTATCTATATATGTGTGTATATATATGTATGTGTGTGTGTATATGACAGGTGCCATATAAATAGTGACAGTACTCCTGTCGTTGTGAAGTAAAATAAAGGTTATGGCCTTTTGCTCTTTAAAGATTTGAGGCTAGATGCTTGCAGTGGGTGAAGAGGTGTGTATGGCACAAAGTAGTGTTCATTCTGACATTTTATGATTTTCCTTTCTGTGTAGCCAGTCAGAGCATCTTTGTGCGCTACTGGTAAATAGCAATTTTGGACCTTGATAAAACAATCTTGAAAAGCATACTTCTGTTAAAGCCCTGTTAAGAGGAAGTGTGACAGTGTACAGACAGGGGCTATGTTGCAAGAAAGGGAGCCTCAGAAACGACTGCACACAGGTCAGTAATTAAACGTCTTACAACCCACTGAAATATTTAAGATACATATTTGGAACCAACACTGTAGAATTCGTACTGTGCTATATAGGAAGTATGCAGATTTGAGGTCTGGTTTCGTCATGTATAAAGAGACTTTTTAAAATAGTATATGCATGTTTTTATATACCAGGAAATTTTATTTGCAAGTGTCAGTAAGTAATATAGAACATTCTGAGATTACACCCTTCAGGGGGCCAAATGTTCCCTCACTACACCTGGTTTAGCTATAAAGAGATGTGCCGTGCTACTGAAAAGAACTCCCTGGAGTCCCCTTTAGAGGACGTTTTAGTTCAGTGTAAGACTGACTGTATGAACAAATAGTAGAGTCATTAAAAACCCAAGGTGGTTATTATTAGTCGTAACAAAGTAAAGGTTAGGCATATCGAATACAGAAGGGGCACATGCTAAAAAACCGACAGCGTTCTTGAGTTGCTTTTCATTTACTCTCTTCACGTAAATGTGCAACATGATACCCGGTTGCCGATTCCAGGCTAGGCCGTCAAAACCACTGCATGTCTGGAAGAAGGAAATATTGACAAGTTCCAACGAGAAATTTAACAGTCCGTTTTTGGCCACATCCATTGTACCCGATTAGCTGAACTTCTCCCAATGAATATGTAAAGCAGTGAAGGAACATCAAAATTACGCAAATGTAAAAGTATCCAATAAACCCCTTGAATGTATAAGCAAAGAGGTAGGTGGCAAATCAGTCTGTCTAGAACTTTATCTTAAGAATTATTTCTTACACCTAGATTATCTGCTTATGAGTAGATATTTTACAATTATTTAAACAAAGAACATGTTTAATTTAGTTTTGCTCTTACAGTTTACTTACAGTTTCTTTAGTTTACATTGAACAAAGTAGCCTATAAAATACATTAGCACATCTCACTTGGAGGAAGGGGACGTGTTTTAGCATCTGTGTTCCACAGTAGTCTTAGGTTCAAATGAAACTTTGGAACAGAATAACCACACACTGAGCAAATACACAAAATACGATTTTCACTTAACAAACATGTTGGGGCTCGAACTGTGTATTAGGTAACTCTTTAGTTTCTCTGAGATACTGATTTGTAAATTTTGAAAGTATTAATGAAAATCAGAAAGAACAAAGCCCTTTTAAAATAATACGCACTGCCTTGCCTCTTTCAAAAAGGAACAGTACTAGTGCTTGGCACCCTAGCTTTTGGAAACTTCTGCTGTTTGGAGCACTGATACAAACGTGCCATTCTGTTCCATGGATCAGGATCAAGTGAGGAACCCTCACATTATAAGAATTTATAGGAATTTCAGGTATGTTTTGCAGGAAATACTCTCACCAGTTTGGTTTACAGATGTCTTCATGTCCTGTCAGATCCCACAGAATAAGAGCACCAAGCTCCTAAAATAGATAACTCCCGAAACCACATATTCTAGACTGCTTTTCATCCTCTTCAATGGCATATTTTAGTCTAAATCTTTAAATACTGTTGTTTGACTAGGAAACTGCAACCTTCCATGTAATGTCGCTTTTTACTTCGGTATGCATCAAAAGGAGTAATTTCCAAAGCAGACCTGATGTTAGAATACCGATTTTGCTAAGGAACCTTATCCCTACCGTATTCGTTTATAAGCAAAGTATTATTTTGTCTGGGCTTATGTCATCTTCAGTGTCTGGGATCGTGGGCAGCAGAGCAGATCGAGTCAAACCCCAGAATTTTTGAGGTGACATGTCTTTTTTGGTGGCTGTAAATTTCCATCCAATATGACTTGCACAGATCCTGCACTGGGCGATGGTCCAGGCGAACCTATAAAGTTAAGGAAAGGTATCAGCTGAGGCTGTTGTATCCCAGCCTATCACCATATATAACCTGTTGGGAAGACAGACAGATCTTAGAGCCAAATTCTAAGAATGGGAAGAAGGAATACTCTGAGTTTGGATTTATATACAGTTTCCTGAGACAAACCTCACAAAAAGATTTCCTAGTTTGTATGGTTCATCATGGTAATGCATCAGTCTTTCTTTATATATATTACTTGATTGTGCTCTTAAGCTGTGCTTAAAATTTTTTTCTCCAATGCCAAGAAAGAAAAAAAAGATCTTATTAATACAGATGTTTTTATACAAATTGCTGGTTGCCAGGCCCCCACTAAATGGCACCTGCATTTTCTTTGTTTTGTATTGCACTCAAGTTAGTTAGAAAACAGCAACCACCTGTAGAAGTATGCACTTTTGTGTGAGTTAAAACTGGGGATGGGGGAGGTAAGTGTTTTCCTCACGTAAGAAAGATTTCTAGAATGATTTGTCAGGTAATTCATCCAAAGATACAAGCCATGGCTTTACAGTAAGTAAGTATAAGCACTAATCCCTACTCAGCTTGCCTCTTTCAAAATAAAAAGGCTGAGCCAGTATTTGGACAAAGAATGGGCGGGGTCTTGAAAATAATATGGCTCAAGGAATCTAACAGGTGGTGCTGTTGGTCCCACAGTCATACTCTGAAGGGCGCTGGGCTAAAGTAAAAAACAAAACAAAACATGCTGCGTGTTTCATGTCTATTATCACTGCTTGGGTAACATTCTCTAGTTTAACACTTTACAGAATATGATACAGATACACAGTGGACCCTCGATCAACACGGGGTAAATCCGCCTATAATTTACAGTTGGCCCTCGTATCTGTGGTTCCTCTAGCATAGTGAAACATACCTGCATCTAAGTGGATGCAAACAGTTCAAACCCACGTCGTTTAAGGGTCCAATGTAGTTTTACTGGGTCATACAACAGTTGATTTTCAGATGGAGCTGACGGGAAAATGAGTGTGGGCTGATTAAGTGTACAGTCCACTTAATTGTACTTGCCACCTTCTTTGTCCCTAACCTTACGTTCAGTGAGACTGTGCAAGAAGAACGTTTTCTAGCCGTTCATGAAATGAACATTTAAACAGAATTATTCACTCCATTGTCTACTTCTGATTATAATTCTAGCAGCTCTGCTTAGGACTCTGGGTTTTTCTTCCCAATTAAGGCAAAACCAAAAAAAAGTCACCACCACCACATTACCCAGGAAACCAGCTGTGCTCTGTAGAAGGCCGGCCGATCAGATTCAAGTTGCAGGCCTTATACACGGTAAGCGTCTCATGCACGTATCCGTGAGGATTCACGTAAGCTGCCATCGGCCCACATAAGGATAAACTGAAACAAAGAATCATAAATAAAAGTTCACCAAGAAACAAGGTTCTAAGAGCTATAGTTTTGAACCTTTTAGATAAAACTACTAATAAGAGGTTCGCAGTCAGCCCAGTTTTATTTGGTCTAAATGGTTTCCATGATGACAAAAAGGAAAATACTGCTAGTTTTTTAAATTTTCCTCAAGCTATACATTGTCAAATATGTGGACTCAACTTCCCCTAAAAGCAGCCTGAGAGGGGAAGTCCAATGAAAAGTTTCCACTTGGTCATTCTTGGGCATCTGAGTACTCTGCAAACAGCAGTTCTTCCCTTTTTGATTCATAATGACTTTGTTGTCTGTCAGAAAATAATTTTCACACAAACAAACACTGTCACACAGCATCAGTACATGTTCAGAAGCATGTCGTCCTTTATCTTTGACGCTATGTGGCGAAACTGATATTTGAGTGAAATATCATGGGAGGTAGGTCCTTAAGCACTAAGAAGATATCCTCCAATTGACAGATTTTCAACAAGGAAGGTGGTGGCGGGGGTGGGGACGAGAGGACTGCTCAGCTGTTTTACTTCACCATGCTCATTACCTATGAAAAATGGCTTACATGCCTCCACTGTTGTTCTGGGTACCCAATCAGGAAGACTGTCTTACCCAACGGCGGAGTTAATTCCCGCCCTATTTCATTTGCTGGGTATTTGTCATTTATATGGAGAACGGAAATACGGTCTTGCCTGTAATTCTGTTATAGCCGTTGGCAAAACGTATTCAGATCTATGCTAAAAATGTAATAAAGAAAGATCTCACCTGAATATTTCATTTTTGGTTGTTATTTCTGTTTCTTGACACTGTTTACAGCAAAGAGACGTACACTAAAAAAATTTAAGAGAAAATTAGTGGGGAAAATGCTCCCAAGGTGTTGATCCCTCTGATTATATCATATTTTCCTTCCAACCGTTCAACAACATAGTTTTAAAGATGGGACAAGAAAAACACAATCTGAGATCTAACACATATTCACTCACAAAACATATGACCTTCTAGGACAGAGAAATAGTGACACACACACACATATATATATATATATATATATGTATATATAAAAAACCATACATGGTTCATGTAGAAATCAAGTGTTCAGAGTCTAAATAAAGAGCACATAAAGGTTGTTATATCTGAGGAATGCAAAACAAGTCAAGTTTCTGTCTTATGATCCCAAATGAAATATATAAAATAATCCTTTAAAATATTTTTAATGCAAACCATGATGGACAACTAGTTCTCTAATTCCATGACTACATGAATGGAGCCTACAGATAGTTCTGTTGGTCCTAACAGTGCGCCCTCGCTCTCTAGACTGACTGAACGTGGGCATCCAAACGTATTCATTTTACTCACTTTATTCATAATGTCCAGTTCACAGCGAAGTCGTTGGATCGCACTACCAATTTTAAGGAGCTGAATTCTTAATACATCATCAATAGGAAGACAAGCAGCTACTCTGTAAGAAAAATCTTAAAGACATGGTGGGTTTTTCAAGCTTTAAACTTAGGAAGGAGTTAAGATCAGGACAGCTTATGAACGCGATAACATCCTTTTGAAATAAACCCTTCTCTACGGGGTTCCCAAAGAACACATTTCACACAATTATAAACAGTACTACAGTATACCAGCTCTCAAGTATATATACTCTTAGGAGGTTCTACAGTGTAACTTCTTTTCCCATGCTTGTTTTTGTAAATGCTGTCTTTTAAATTAAACATGAACTCAAACCCATGTTAGAATAAGTCACTCATTTGCTAGGAGACTCGAAGAATAGCTAAACTGTACCTAATTAACAGATCTGTAAGTAAGGTAATAGTAAGTCCTGGTACTGCAGTCACTTTCAGTGGCACCTTGAAGACCAGGGAAAGGAGAGTATTTTACACTCAGACAGTGTTTTTGGATGCCCACCATTTACTGCAACTTGAACTTTTTATGAAAACCTTGCCTGAAAGAGGAGTGCTCAGAGAATTTAAGACCTTTGCTACCGCTAACTAAAAAATACCCATTTTTTTGTAATTGCTCAAAGCAAAAGAAGTGGGTATGCTTTTCAGAATACTAATGTAAAAAAATGTTGGGGGTTTCATTTTCATTAAACAGAAAACAAAACAATTTCTTTCAGTAAGGCATCACAGGTCACAGGAAGGAAACTGATTTTTCATACCTATTGGATTTGAAGGAAGAGAATCCTCTTTCAGATTTTCATCCCATTCATGTAGCTGTCTCTTGATTCTCTCCATTAAGGTTTCCTTGTTTTGTTTGAAACAAAAGTAGCCATAATAAGGTTCACAGACTGTTTACACTTTACTGGCAGCTTGTCAACTCAGTAAACCTAATATATTAGCAGCAATTTAAGTCATCACTACCGAGTAAAATTTCGTGTTTAAATGTGGCAGAAATGATGGAAGACCCAGCTTTGCACAGCACTAGGCTGGCTTTCCAAAAGGCCTCTCCTCCCACGCGCTGGCTATCTCAGAGGCCTCCTCTTCCCTTTTCTAGGAAGTCTTTTCTGTCGGTCCCTGTAAGCTACACCCGCACTTGCCACCTACAACACCTTCCTTGGCACTTACTACATAAGATGCTCACTGTCTTTTCACCAGTGGACGCAAAAACCACTCTTGTCTAGTGTGTGTCTGTAATGGCTCAAAAGCTGCTGAAGGGCAGACGGAACTGTAGTTTCCTTTAGTGTTGCCCATGTGGTAAGTGCTCACAACCTATGGATTTAGTTTGCCCAGGGCTCCATATCTGTGGGCAGGCTGATTCCCTAAGCGAAAGGCTAACATTTGTTGACCGTCTGTGACATCCCGAAGACAATAACTACCATTATCCCCATTCTATAGATAATCAAGTTTTGCCCCACACCACAGGAACAGTAACAGAAATGAGACTTTGAACACAGTCTTTGCGTCTAAAATCCAGATTCTCTGAACGATTCCAGTAGTCTCTTAATTTTTCAAGATGCCTAATAAGAAAATGTGAGGTGCAAAAACACTGGTGGATGCATCAGTCAGTACACCAGGGATCAGGAAATTGAAGTTAATACACTTGTTTAGGAAACAACTACAACACTGCTGAAGGATTCTTTATTCTTCCTAAATGTAACTAGCCCTTGACTCAGCAAAACTTCAAATGCTTAATAAACCCTAAAATGCCTCAATATCTTGTCCTGAAGCTGCAAGCCACTATAAACTGAGGGAAGACTAAAAATCTGTCAAATTAAAAGCCAAGTCTATCCAGCAGTATGATTCCTGCCTGTTCCACTTAAATGTAATGAATGGCATTAGTTCCAAAAATTAAACCCCACTGGGTATGAAAGCCTATTTTGTTCTAATGACCCTGAATTATGCCATGGCTTCCCCCAGGAGCACAAAGTTCAAGGTAGGTTACTTACAGCATCATATAAGGAATACAGCCAGCGAGGCCATGAAGTCAAATTTGCACAATGGAACTTTCTCTGAAAACAGAAAAAAAAAGTCACTTAAAAAACACCACAGAATCAAGATCTTATAGTAGAAAGAAACACATTTAAAAAATGATCTTGGCCCAGGAAGACTTTCTAATTTCAAAAAGATGGAAAAGCTTGCAGATAATCCCATAATAGACGATTATCTATTATATTTGACAATGATGTTTTTACTTGAATTCCTGCAGCAGTTCAATGTTGCGAAGACCCAATAATTAAGATGTCAGTCCTCAGAGTATATATTCAATGCGATACCGATGAGACTGGAACTTAGGAGTATAATTTAAAGTTCACCTGAAAGAACAGATGTGTAAAAACAACCAAGAAAATCTGGAAAGGGAAGTGTTCTACAGGATAGGAAAACAGGATTGAAAGGATGCGCTGCGGTTGTAAGCAACCTAACCATCTCTCAACAATAGGTAAATACAATAGAATACTTTGACACCAGAGAAGATTCTGCACCCCACCAGAGAATGTATACAATATAAAGAATGATCACATTTTCTTAATAAACAAAACAAAACCTACATATGTACACATATTTATAATTTTGTACACAAGCTGTCAATTGACAGAGGGCATGACACGTGAAACTGGGTGGGAAAGGGGTACGGGAGATCAGAAAGAACTATCAGAGTGGAACAAGAAAGGCAAGATAACCTTTAACAAGATAAAAGGGAAATCCTACGCTTGCACCTGCAAGACCAAGTGAGTGGGTGCGAGATGGGGAACGTGGGTACACGGCAAATGCAGAGAGGACTTTGGGATCTTAGCTGATGGTTGTAAACTAACCAACGCACTGCAGAGCTCACCCCCTACTCCCCCCGCCCCACAATCTTACTCTAACGCTATTAGAAGAAGACTAGGCACTAAGATGAGACAGTAACGTTGCTCTTCTGTGATGGTCACAAATGGGAACTTTCACTGTCAGTGGCCAGGATGCTGAAGCTAAGGTCTAGAGTTCACACTAGGGATGTGTGGTTTGGAGCTGCCTCTCAAGAGGATGTGATACTTGTTTACGAATAAATCAGAAACTGCTACGTGGATAACGACAGACTTGCCCTCAAAGGCTCGTGGGCTACAGCTCAAACCAGTGGATTCTTGTTAAAGAAGAATTTGGGACTCAATATAATTCTTATGTTTGAAGCTACCCAAAGATGGTCTGGGATGGCCTCTGAGCACAGGCTCAGGTAATGATTTAATAAGCCTGAGGAGTCAGACCAAAACCTAACGCTAGTAAGAATTTTTGTCAGAGTCCAGTTACAGAATAAAAAATGCTAACAGCCCGTCAGGTAACTGAATATTCAGTAATAGTAACGGCAACCACTTTACATGTCTTAAAAGATTTTGATGAGATTGGCAGTATTACCACCCCAATTTAAAGGTAACGAAACAGGCACAGAAGGATGCTTGCTCAAGGTCACAGCTGGTAAATGGGGACTGGCTAGGATGTGCATTCAGGGGGTCTGACTCCAACCGTTACTTATTCAACAAATATTCTGAGCACCTAGGATGTACCTGACATTTTTATGCATTTGGTGTATACCAATGATTAAAAGCACAGCAAAAGAATAAAATCATTGCCCTGTGGAGCTTACGTTTTCGTGGGCAGAAGCTTACTTTCTAGAGGGGGACTTAGCATTATGAAAGGACAAAGATCCAGTGAAGTTTCAGGTTGGATGACTGACACACTCTCAATTCAGTCACTAATACATACTTTACACATCTAAATGATCACTTCTGTGATACAAAAGCAAGTAATTTGACACCCACAGAAAGATAAAAAGAAATTAAAATAATGTATTTATACACAAACATTACTTCTCACTATAATGTACAGCGAATAGGATACGAAGGGCAAGGCACCATCAGGGTCAGCGTCATGACCATCCGATCTGCTCCTACCAGGCTTTGTGAATGTGAACAAGCTGCAGCCTCAGGTCTCTGTTCCCTACTTTTCAACGTGAGGCGGCCCCTAAAATTCTTTATCAGGATTACCCTGACAGATTCTACAGTTGTATTTACAAATCAATTAAATATACGTACTACAACCTTAGTATCACACCCTTTACAAAGTCAAGTGTACAAGCTGAAGAGAAGTAAACCAGAAGAGATCAGCTAGCTTTTACTGAACTGCCAAAATTTAAGCCACTTCAATATCCTCAAATTTAAGAGTTCCATTTAGATTCCTGGCACAATAGGAAAGGCCCGACTTATATCTGGGTAATACTGACGATAAGTCCCAGCAGTTTATGGGCATTCTTCAAGTCTATCAACACCATGATTTACTTCCTAAAAGGGCTATACTTCAAGAAAATTTTAATATTAGCCAAAAAGTTAGGTGCTTGAAAGTGATCAATGACTGATTCTCCAGTGAAGTAGTATTCGCTCCAGGAATAGGACTCACTCCTGAAAGCAGGCAGAAAGGCCCTTCAAATTACTGTCTGTTACGTGGAGGTAATCCATCACATTTTTTCCATTTTTAAGCCTCTTAACTGTAGCTTCGGCTTTGCCTCCCAACAATGTAGAATGTTCAAAAAATGTCAAACTCCACTTAAATGGTTCTTTGAAGTGCAATGAAATCGGAAGAGTAACGTGAAAGGCTAAGTGTGAATAGTAAAACGTTACCACTGGTTTACACAGTGACCAAAGGTGGTCGTTTGTTGTAGTAAGACCTATCACAATCGGCAATGTAAATGATAAAAAGAGTTTTCCAAATAATTCAGGCTTTTGAATTTTTGAAACAAGTTTCTGTTTCCTTCCTTCCTTCATCGAATCCTACTTGCTTATAAGACTGGAATGGAATGGCAAGCTTTTTCTTGATCCCGAGGCTTATAAGCTCATAATGGCAGATGGACAACTATAAGCTTAAGGTGTATGCCGGGGAAATCCCTACTCTGGTTGGAGGAAGTCCCTGAATACACACAGCCACGATTCCAAGACTTTTCTTCTCTTTACGATAAAAACAGACAACAACTATCATTGCTCCTCCTGCTACCACTATTATCCTGGAACAAGGCAACCACAGATTCTAATGTTCACACGCAACACTTAAGACGCAACAGTAGCCAAACAAACCTTAAAAAGCGAAGAGCAGTGAGGGGTTGCTGGTCACAGCTTACGTACAGGATTATAAACTGTCAACAGTTACAGCAGCATCCTGGAGAGGCATAAACAAACGGATCACAGAGCAGAAGAAAAACAAAATAAGAAACATGAATCTGGTCTATAATAAGAGCATCTCAGGGAGGGAAAATATGACCCTCTCAGAAAATGGTCACAGGACAACCGGGAGCCACCTGGAAAAAGGAGCACTGAAATCATACCAGGATCAACTACACTTGGATCGAAGCTTACACTCTGGTCATTAAAGACCATGAAATCAGAAGTAAAAGATTACATGTTTTACTGTTCTTAAAGGAATGAAGACTCCTTTGCACAGGGAAGTATTTCTAGTTACGATTCACAATATGGAAGTATTAAAAAGATAAATTCAACTATGTATGACAGCACACCAAAAACAAAGTTAAAAGACAAAAAAAATGACAAACTAAAGGAAATATTTGGAACTCATTAATCAGACAGAACGATAAGCTTCCTGATGAGTAAAGAACGCCTAGCAATCAGTGAAGGGCAAAGACTCTGAAGACAACACCAACTAAAGGAAGTACGAATCGCTCTTCAACACAAAATGCCACACACCTCACTCATATTCAGAGAAGCTCGAATTGAACCTCCAACAAGATACTGTATTTCACTTATCAGATCAGCAAAAATTAAGCTGGATACCCTAAAGCCTTGGTGAAACACTGACAATCAGGACACAGATAGGAACAACCTTCTTAGTGAGGTACTTTGAAAACACCTGTCAACGTTACAAGAGCAGCTGCCCTGACATCCAATAATCCCACTTCTCAAACTCTGCCCTATATATTCACCTGTATGAAAGGTCATTTGTACGCAGCACTTAGTGCAGGTCTGTCGTCCAGAGGGGACTGGTTATATAAATTACAGTGCATCCATACAGAGAATACCGTGCAGCTTCCGAGAGAAGGAAGCAGTGCTCCAGAAACGAATACAGAAGAATCTGCTACACTCTTAGGACACAGGAAGGTGCAGGACAGTATGGATCCTTTTACGTAAGAAAAAGGAAAGAAGTTAGAATATTTATCTGTATTTTCATAAGGAAACTTGGGAAGAAGACTGAGACGCTAACCTGTGAACTCCTGTTTGGGGCCTCCCCCTTCTGAGTTAGTGCTCAGTTCCTCCCTGTTCTGTACGACAAGCAGGAGCAACCATGGCTTATACATTTAGCAGAGACCAGACGGATACTCTTCAGTCACTTTCTTAATATGTTCCCACATTTGATTTCTTTTTTTAACAAATTTATTTATTTTTGTTCTGGCTGTGTTCGGTCTTCGTTGCTGCACGCGGGCTTTCTCTAGTTGCAGCGAGTGGGGGGCTACTCTACGTCGAGGTGTGCGGGCTTCTCATCGCGGTGGCTTCTCTTGTTGCGGAACGTGGGCTCTAGGCGCGTGGGCTTCAGTAGTTGTGGCACGTGGGCTCAGTAGTTGTGGCTCGCAGGCTCTAGAGTGCAGGCTCAGTAGTTGTGGTGCACGGGCTTAGCTGCTCCGTGGCATGTGGGATCTTCCCGGACCAGGGCTCAAACCCGTGTCCCCTGCACTGGCAGGCTGATTCTTAACCGCTGCGCCACCAGGGAAGCCCACCCACGTGTGATTTCTTTTTATACTTCATACTCAACTTTTTTTCTGATTAACATAGAAGGGCTTTACAAACGAACAAGTAGATAGATAGTCTGGGCAAGCAGGGAGTGTACTTAGAAACATTCACATTGTACTCCAAGTAGGTGAAACAACACTTCCCTCTCTTTCAGGAAATCCCACTACAGTAAACCCAGTGAAGAGAGAGAGGCACCGTGATAAGAAAGGAAGTAAGTAAACATGACATTCAAAGATCGAATCACTGAATGAGGAAGGTTTCCAGATAGAAGTGGGTTTGGAAGAGTGCTTCCTGGTAATACTGGCCTAACTCCTTAATCAATAGGGACATCTTCTCCAATGTTCCCTTGTCAGGATGGAAGATAACAGAAGCGTAAATAATTTTGTCATTTGGGTTTTTTAGTTTTCAATGGCAGATGTTAAGAGAGGTGTGTGCACAGTGCCAAGGTTAACTGAATACAAGTCAGGAAGACTACACTCCACTCCTAGACCCTTTAAGTATCTTTTCTGGTGGAAAAGTGTGTGGCAACCCGATTACTGTGAGTTGGCTTAAGAATCAACTAAGCTTCTCCCAGTTCTGGCCCCGTGAACCATTTCTCAGGCACAAAGACACACAAGTCAGATGTAAATAAACGCCGCAGAGAGGGCTGACCCGAGCCCCAGATCTGCCTGAAGACAAGCGCTGTGATGCAAGTCAGCGTCCGGCTACGGGGGCACTAGGACGACCCACTGAGACGGGACCAGGGCCGGTGGAGCTCCCACCGGTGTCACCTGCCATCCCTTCCCTCTGCCCCACCCCACGTTTTGATGCCGGCAGGACGGCTGTAAGTGGTCTCTCTAAAGTAGAACAGAGATTGTAAGGCACCTGGAGTCCAAAATAGCTCAGCTAGCAATTTTTCTTGGCCTAGTGATCTAGATCCAAATTTCAGAACCTAAGAAACTCTACCCAAAGTTTAAGCAAGGGAACCCCTTGAACGATCTGAAAAATACACGGGATGAGGCATTTCTATCTCTGAAAGCCTTTTATGTCTCTCTCATTCCTTAGCACCTTCTGTTTAGTTCTTGCCAACTCTGAATATGAAGATAACTGAGGGCTAATGTTGCAGAGTCCAGAATTACTGGAGAAATAAGACAACAGGGAAAGGTCAAAAGATCTGGTTCCAAACAAAAATGTGCTTCCTTGGCCTTTGCACATGTGTCCTTCCTCGCTGTTGCTGAGCCAGTGACAACCCAGCTGCAAAGGCCTAATTGTGAATTCAATGTGAACACGTGGAGGTGCTTTAACCACAGAATAGGAAGAGTTTATCAGTAAGTCACACAAAACTTACATGTAAAAAGGTTTTTTTGCCTAACCCAAGTTCAGGTTTAAGATGGCAAGGACCTGCGAAGACAACACAGAACTAGTCGTCCAGAGCACTTACGTCAGGAATTAACTCCAATCACTGTCACTCTACGCTTAGCGCTGTGCAAAGAGTTAACGATTTATAAGCGGTTAAGAGTTTTTAACAAAAATCTTGGTATGGAAGAACTATTCTATAAATCAAAATACTTACTACCTTCTGAAAACTTACCCACTGACTGAAATACACAGCTGTCTAAATACTGAGAGGCTGTGGAGGCACACCCCGATGTGGTTACCCCACCAAAGAACCACATCTCAGCACCACCCAGTGCCAGACACACTGTTAGGCCCTAAATGACTCCACACGTTCCAAAACCGCTCCACGGAGCCATGTACCAACAGAGCTATCCTCCACATACTTATTTCAGCAGTTACACTGAAAATGACTATGACAGCAAAAGCTTCCACTGTTCTACTGCTAAAATAAAGAAGAGAAAAAGTATATTTAAAGTGCCTGTATCAAGTCTGAAAATACAAGTATTGCACAGCTATACAAAAGCTACTGTAAACTTACGGCAGTATCAATATTCTGAAACCTTCAAAAATTTTAGTGTCAAAGCTTGGGAAACTTTAGGCAGTCTAATTAAACTTTCTCATCAGAATCTTCTTAGAAACACGAATTAAACCGCAGTATATCATGACACAGACTGGTCAGCTGAAACACAAAATAACGAGACCAAGGAGCCT
Source organism: Neophocaena asiaeorientalis asiaeorientalis (assembly GCF_003031525.2). Lineage (NCBI taxonomy): Eukaryota > Metazoa > Chordata > Mammalia > Artiodactyla > Phocoenidae > Neophocaena > Neophocaena asiaeorientalis. The sequence continues at coordinate 3,504,763 of NW_020173397.1, read as the reverse complement.
ACAGAGAGCCAGTCATGAGCGCGCTGCCCATCAACCACCCATCCTGCACAAAGCTCTCTCTGGAAACTGGATGACTTCTACTGCAAGACCACTAAAAGTGGAGGTACAGTGACTAGTGTATGAGACCCTCTTATGAATCATATATGCTGATCACGTCAAATTAGGATCCTATGCTAATCCGCATCAAAATTAAAAACGTCACTACTCTACATGACAAAGAGTAAAGGATGATTAGCACAGGATTTTTCAGGTTACTGTGAAAATTGTCTTTCCATATTTTTAAAAGATAAATCTCAAAAAGCCAACTGATTCTAAATTTAGGAACTAGCAAATTTTTTCCTTTAGGTAGAAATCATAAATATTAGGTATTTTATACTCGTAACTGATACATCTCACAAATGAGTACAAACAAGCTTCATCAGTATTTTTTCTAAGAGAAAGAATGGTCTAGCCAAAAGGATATATACAGGAATTAATGCCCCAACAGGCAATACTTTTAAAGAGCACCTAGTCTCAAGTCAATTTTTGTGATGTCAATAGTGTTGTACAAAAAGGGCAAAAAAAATCTTCCTTTCCGAAGTGCAGAAGGAGGAAAACGCGCTTCACTCCTGTGCACTCTCCCGAACGCTTTTTCTGAGGTAAAGCGTTTATGACTCAAGAGCCGAGCACCTCGTCTGACCACAGTCTAATGAGAGCCTCCTGCAGAACTTAACACCACACGTTATTAGTTAGTACATAACTTACAGGCATAATAGCTGGAATACCTCACAGTACGGTAACATTTTACTACTGTTGCAAACTGCTTTTACATACACAGCTGCCTATGACATTTTTAGAAGCTCCAGCATGATCAAACGTGGCTACAGTATTGTCCAGAAGGAGTCTGGGGAAGGAAATCATGAGAGTTGTTTGTTTTTCTTTCTTAAACAGGAAAAAAGCAACCTGTCTTTGTTTTTTTTGAAGAGGCATAAAAAATAAGTTTCTCACCTTCTGGTATTTCTGCCACCATTTATGTGAACACTGGTCTTCACAGGAGACAGGTTTTGAAGGAACCATCTGGCACTTATTGAGGGATTCTAACTGAACTGCAGACATGGTTGAAGGCAACACACACTCAGGAAGGATTTGCACTTTAGCTTGCTGAATTCTGAAATAAAGAGAACCAGGCATGTTCATTTTTTAGATAATCTTAACTCCAACTATTAAGTTTCTAAACATTATGGGTAATTTTAAATACTAAGAGTTTCACAGTTTTCTTTTTTAAACATATTCATCAAATGCTATTATAAGAAATTTTCAAAAAATACTGTATTTCATAAATCGTACCAAAGTTAAAACCAAAGGTAACCTAAGATTTTTTTATCTCACTGTGGAATGGAAAGGGAGATTTTTACATTTCAGATAGTCTGTAAGTGAAACAAAAATTTAAAAATCAATATACAACCAACCCCTATGCATATCTTGATAACTTCTAAATTAATTTCTCAGACATCATGAGACACCCCGCCCCGCCCCTCGCCCCGTCTCTTTACGCTGCCCTACTCCTACATCTATGCCTTCTCATAAATCACCAAACCTGAGGAGTAGGTAGAGAAAGGAAGAGAAATCAAGAACCCATTTACGTGGATAAGATTAGATAAGACTAAAGAATTACACGTAGCCTTATTTCTATGTGCATTCCTTTTCTCATTCCTCAGCATTTACCCTAAATATGCAAAGAATCAAAGTATCCATATTATCTTTTCTCACTTTAAAAATTACTTCAACTCTCATGACACTAAAGTCATCATTCTAGAATGCTACTTGAGAATATCATAATTGCAAACATCTCATCATGAATTAATGCCAAGAGGAAGGTTGTACCTCCGAACCATCGTCTTTCGAGCCATTTTATCTCCCAGCATACCTTTTCAAATGCAGAAGGTATCAACACATCCAAACGCTGGAACAAAACACTGTCAGGCTGATGAAGTCAAATATATTACAAAGTAATTACAAAAATATTACAAGTCTCTGCTTCACTATTAATCATGTTTAGGAATTCTAAAGTGGTCTTTCATTGTAACCACTGTCTCAACCCACAAAAACTTATGACACTTTGATACTTCTTCTGATTTATTAAATGAAAATAGCTAAATGTGTCTGAAAATATGTAGGTTTAATTTAACGATAATATTAGACTCACTCCACTAACTTCAATTCCTTCCTGCAAGCTCAAATTTATGTCTACATGACTTTGGAAAACGGTAAAATAAATCTGACTGTGTTCAAACTACGTTCTAATGTTCTTATGTTATCAGAGCTCATTAAAAGCAAAAGTAACTGAGTAAGAATTATGTTTTACCCACCTAGTATGTAAGAGTTTATTATGATAAAAACATTAACGCTACTGAAAAATCAGCTTAGAGATCGTTTTAATCATTACTCTGTACACAGGCTGTCTGAACTGCCTCACAGGGTTAAGCACTGCTCTCTGTTCCTTTTGTGAAGCCCGCCCAGGGTCTGCTGCACACGGCTGCTGCTTCTCCCAGCAGCTGAATTTTGGTTGTAACATAAACTAGTTTTATTTCTTCCTGACCTGTTTATGGCAGTTGTTTTGTGATTTCAGTTGCATAATTTACATAAATATTTTTTTGAAGTGGAAGGAGTTTTCTTTTAAATTTTATTTTATTCAGGTATAGTTGATTTACAATGTTGTGTTAATTTCTGATGTACCACAGAGTGATTCAGTTATATACACACACACACACACAGACGCGCGTGCACACACACACACGTGTGTGTGTGTGTGTGTGCGCGCGTCTGTGTGTATATTCTTTTACATATTTTTTTCCATTATGGTTATCACAGGATATTGAATATAGTTCCCTGGGCTATACAGTAGAATCTTGTTGTTTGACAATTTATATAAATATTATAGCAACTGATAAAATATAAGTACAAAATTAAAACTGCTTCAATGAATATTAGGTTGAGCCAAAAAAATGCTTTCAAATTAGGTTCAGACGATTCTAACGGTAAGAAAAAAAGTGCACAAATCTGCAAGGCTTCTGGTGCTCAGACAGCCTTGTGAGTATCTTCAGAACCTCTCTTTGAAGAAAAACTACAGGTATACACTGCAGATAGATGACGCAAAATGAAAGCTGTTAATGCAAGAAAGACTAGTGCCACCTCTAATCTGCAGACCCAGTTCGAAGAAAGTATCCTGTCTTTCCATCAAACGTAAAATGAACGAAGGGACATTTGTATATTTTAAGTTAAAATAAAATGTTTAAGATATATATGTGTAAATTTTTATGACTTCCATTTTTAATTAACCCTTTTCACTAAAAATTATTCATCTCAATTATGACAGGTAAGAGAACTTCTTTGGTAATTCCAAATAGAGTATTAATCTCCTTTTCCTCTCTACATGTAAGAAATACTCAGGAACTCCTGAAGAGTCCTATGGTGATTCAATGATACACTTCCATTTTTTAAAATTAATTTTTCAAATAAATTTCCATATGCTCAGAAGATGCCACAGAAATAAAGACTCACTCTGGAAAAGTAGCAGTATGCTTTTTACATATGAAGAGTCATTTATGTAGAAGACAAATGACTATTACCTGGTACTGCATTACTAAAGAAAAGGAAACTGGCCTGAGGGGCAAACGTGTGATGGAGGAATTCAGGTTTAGTGGGAAGAGCACTGGTTTGGAAGTTAGGGACCCAGAACCAGCCAGGTGGTGCCCTCTAGTTGTATGACCTTAGGCAAATTGCTTACCTCTCTAGCACTTCGTTTCCTTATTTGGAAAAAGAGGAGCTTGCACTAGATTATCTCCATAGTTTCTTCTGTTTCACCATTTCCAGTGAAGGTAGTGACAGAACCAGAAGGGCAGTGGAGACAGAGGATTCTCACTCCGTGGAGGTCTTTTAAATTAAAACAGACTCACTTTTGTGAGAGGCTGTGTTAGTGGGTCTCAGGGATACTACAGAGAATGGGCCCTTTCCCAGTCCCGTCTGGCCCTATCAGTTTCACACTCATCTCTACTAGAGTCAAAGGTATATCCCTTGACTTGGCTTTCACAGTTAAGGGTCTACTGCCATCTTGTGTTCAAACTAGTTGTCCACAATCACAAGTCACTGATGCCGACAGTCTCAGAAGTATACTTTTCCCCAAGTCACTTTGCCATTATGGTTTCTGGAATACAATATTCACAAATACTCAAAATTTTATAAGCATGAGGATAGGAAGTACTTTAAAAATGGAACTGTTAGTAAAATCCACAGCAACAAAACAGCTTGCCAACTGTCTCAATGCAGAGCCCTCGGGGTACACTCTTTCATTCATTCACGTAACACTGATGGTCCTAAATGCAGAACACATAGAAGTCTCAGCCACTGTCCTAAGCAGCTCGCCTCTTGAGGGAGACACTCACAACCCTACAATGACAGTACACTGTGTTCAGTGCTCGGAGGGTTTGCGCGGCGAATGCTCTGGGTGGGGGTCACCAGGAGGGTAGCACTAACCCCTCCCCCGAGGGCTCTGCACCCCTCCTTCTTCTATGCTCTCTCAAGCTCCAAAGGGTGGCTGACCCCCTCGATATTTTCATAGTTCAATAATATTTATGAATGCCCACTATGTGAACAGGAACAGACAAAAAGTTACTGCCCACAGGCAGCTCATATTCTTTTTTAAATCTTTAAAGATCCCTCTGAGTGTCCATGTGTTTGGAAGACGTTACCTGTGCAACACAGAGACCGGACAAGATTTTCAACCGTGGCTACAGATAAGAGACCAATTCACTAGGGCTGGGGGGACCCAAGAATCTGTTTCTAAGACTTCACTGGTGATTCAGTGGTGATTCTTAGGTACCATAGTTAAGAATCACTCCTATAAAAGGAAACGTGCAGTGTTGAGGACAATATGCTGTGTGCTTTTTTGGGGAGGTTTGCTTGCTTGTTTGTTTTAAGAGCAAAGGTGAACTGCCTTTTTTAAAATGAGTTATTCCTTAAATTTGTGAAAAAACCCTAAGCATGAGAGCCACGCCAGAATAGTTAACTGCTAAAAGAGAACACTCTGAGAATTTCTAAACTGGGTACAGCACAGAGATGACAGGTGCTTCCTGGTCACTTATTCAGTATATGACCTGTTACAGGTGAAAGCACGTTCACAGTGGAGATGGGCACTCCGTGTAAACGCTCCTCACAGCCCAGAAGGAGCAGGTGGCAGGCTGACCGCCATGGCTCCCCAAGCACAGGAATGCCACGCCACACACAGCTTGCCAGGCTCTGACCTCCCACCCTTTTCAATCTGAAGAGAGGTCTTCAACCCCAAAGAAGCCCTGCCCCACATGACACTGCCTGTAGGGTTTACATTACCGTTCCCAAACCTAGAGGGACATTAGAATCACCTGGAAATCATCAGAAACGATGCTGTGGCCTCCCTCCCCGACTGATGGCTCTCTACGGATGGGGGGGCGGTTGGAACTCAAGCATCTATAGTTTGAAAAACTTGCCAGGGCATCTGATGCACAGCAAAGTCGGAAACCCCTAAGCTATACTTTCAAAGGGAAGAGAACAACTAGTTAAAAGTCACAAAATGTGAAGGGTCAGCAAAACAGAAAAAATATAGGAAAACCATTTCATTTTATGATGTTCAAGGAGCTTTAAGACAGATGGTGTTTCTTACCCATCTGACTGTGTCCTGAGCTCAAGGACTTTGAATCTTTGTCTTCCGATTGCTTTCACTTTCACGATCTCAATTCCAAAATCCTGTTCTTCTCGATAGGCATATATCTCTGCTGTTGTTCCAAACTGTGCTTCCCTTTCCTGTACATTACTTCCAAGGTAAATTTTAAAAAGGAAACAGTTTTGAACATTTAGTTTTCAGATATGCAAAGTTGACAAAAGCAATACACATGGGAAAACAATTTATAGCAATTGGCTCTCATTGCAAAGCTATTTAATTTTATTTATTTTAGAATCACACAGGGGATTGAGATATATAAAGAGGCTTCAGGAAGTACAGTTAGAGCCCATTAGGAAAAGAATAGATTGCTAGTCATTGAAAATGACCTAGGACTGACAGGAGTCTAAACTCTCCCTTCCCAAACCAAACATTCTTTTTATTCAGCAGACCATCCTTTCTGCTGCTTCTCAGCAGCCCTGTACTGGGGGGCAGGGGCGGGAGGGGGACCTTCCTGTATGGATTTCCTGCCTCTACCACCAATTTCCTCTAGTTGTCATGGGATACTTGAAATTCAGCTTCAGTTTAGCACGGGTCTGTAAAAGGACAGCTTAGGAATTTTGAGACGGTGAAATAACTAGTTGCTCTTTTGCAAAAGTAATCCTTTACATCACAATGTGAAGCCCTCTTTTTCTTTAAATAAAGATAGTTCTTGAAAATAAGATTCTAGAAATGTTTTTCATTAAATATTAATGATATAAAACCTGTCAAATACCAGAAAGTTCAAATGTGTGTGAAAGGTAAAGCCTGATTTAGATGGTAATGATCATACAGAAATACTCCAACTTGCACTTTCACACTTCTTATCCGAATGTTTTACTTCCCAACCTCATCCCATCTCCTGTGCATGCAGAATAGTAGTCAGTTTGGGCTTTAAAACCACCTCTCCTGGGACTGCACGAGAGACTGTTAAGTCAGTCAGCTCTAAGATTTTACCTGTATGCAAGCACCGCAAAGGTTCTGTCCTTCTGAATTAAATTCCGCACCATACTGACTTCTTGGGGACTGAAAAGCTGAAGAGGTAAGGTCTGCCCGGGAATCAGGATCATCAGCACTTGGGGCAGGACTGGAATCACCGGACAGCTGTCGTCATCGTGCAAAGTCCTGCCATGAAATTCCTCCATATCAGAGCCCAGATACTACAGAGGGACACACACAAGGTCAGTGTCAGTACAGATATGGAAGAGAAACACAAGCTCGACAGACTGAACAGCAAGTCAGCATAAGGAAACACACACAGAGGGTACAAATAGTTAAATAATAAACTTGTTGTATCAGCTCCCACATGAAAATCTATTTTTGACTCTTAGAAGTAGAATTTTAATTTCTTGTGAAGAATCTCTCACATACATAAAAATTCAAGGGCATTTTTTAAGTTCAAAATATTGGGTTGGCCAAAAGGTTCATTCGTTTTTTTTCCGTAAGATGGCTCTAGTAGTGCTTAGTTGTCTTCAACCCCACTCGAAACAATTTTGTCAGACTATCATGACAGCTGTCATATCAGCGTGCATTTTAAAAAAAAACTGATCAAAATTGGTGAATTTTTGTGTATTCATTTAAATATTGAAGATAGAAGAAAAAAGCAACATTTTCATCATAGTATGATTTTTAAGAAAGGTAAAAATGCAACTGAAACGCAGAAAAAAAGATTTGTGCCACGTAGGGAGAAGATGCTGTGACTGAGCGAATGTTTCAAAAGTGGTCTGCGAAGTTCCGTGCTGGAGATTTCTCGCTGGACGATGCTCCACGGTCGGGCAGACCAGTTGAAGTTGACAGCGATCAGATCGAGACAGTAATTCAGAACAATCAACATACCACGTGGGAGATAGCCGACATTCTCAAAATATCCAAATTAAGCGCTGAAAACCATTTGCACCAGCTTGGTTATGTGAATCACTTTGATGTCTGGGTTCCACATAAGTTAAGGGAACAAAACCTTCTTGACCATATATCCTCATGCGATTATCTACTGAAATGTAACAAAAATGTTCTGTTTTTAAAACAAATTGTGATGGGTGATGAAAAGTGGACACTGTACAATAATGCGAATGGAAGAGATCGTGGGGCAAGCAATATGAACCACCACCAACCACACCAAAGGCCGGTTTCATCCAAAGAAGGTAATGCTGTGTATATGGTGGGATTGGAAGGGAGTCCTCTATTATGAGCTCTTTCTGGAAAAGCAAACGATTCATTCCAACAAGTATTGCTCCCAATTAGACCAACTGAAAGCAGAAGGCGTCCGGAATTAGTCAACAGAAAATGCATAATCTTCCATCAGGATAACGCAAGACCGCATGTTTCTTTGATGACCAGGCAGACACTGTTACAGCCTGGCGGGGAAGTTCTGACTCATCTGCTGTACTCACCAGACACTGCACCTTTGGATTTCCATTTATTTTGGTCTTTACAAAATTCTCTTAATGGAAAAATATTTTCAATTCCCTAGAAGACTGTAAAAGGCACTTGGAACAATTCTTTGCTCAAAAAGATAAAAAGTTTTGGGAAGATGGAATTATGAAGTTGCCTAAAAAATGGCAGAAGGTAGTGGAACAAAAGGGTGAATACGTTGTTCAATAAAGTTCTTGGTGAAAATGAAAAATGTCTTTTACTTTCACTTAAAAACCGAAGGCACTTTTTGGCCAACCTGATTTTTTTTTTTTTTTTGCGGTACATGGGCCTCTCTCTGTTGTGGCCTCTCCCGTTGCAGAGCACAGGCTCCGGACGCGCAGGCTCAGCGACCATGGCTCACGGGCCCAGCCGCTCCGTGGCATGTGGGATCCTCACGGACCCCGTGTCCCCTGCATCAGCAGGTGGACTCTCAACCACTGCGCCACCAGGGAAGCCCCAACCTGATATTTGATTTTGACTAAGCTAGACATCTCTATGTCCAAAGAGCATAAATGACAAGTATAAAATGCTAGAATACTAATGTACAGTACTACCCTGGGACCCAGTAGTACAGAGAATAAGAAGTACTTTAGTAGCCCCATTACTAGCAAAGACGTAAGAAGGGCACCAATTCTTCAAAGAATTACAACTAGTAACAGACATGGTATCAAAGTGCTTAAAAATTACAGCTTAAGACTGTTTATCTACTGTCAAGAGCCCACGTCCTCATCCACAACTTCTGGTGTGAGGTAATTTCCAGTAATGCTAAAAGCAGTCATTCGTTTTCAAGAACTTCCATCTACAGTTAAATGTACGTATTTATCATACTAGATCTGTTACAAAATTACATACTGTATGTGATGTCGGAAGACTAGTGTCAAAATTTATGATGTTTGGTCTCTTGGGTTCTTTGCTATCCTGGTCTTCAACTTCCATTTCAATTTCATCTTCTTCCTCATCCTCTGCTGTAAAAGTACAATATTATAAGGAAAAAAACAAACAAACAAAAAACAGAGGCATGAACATGTAAAAGCTATGTTCCCTTTCAAATACATAATTCCTTCATGAGGATTCTGGGCCCATGAAAAGAGAGGTTCTTGTAAACACCACACACACTTGGGAATCTGGACAGTACTGTGAAGAGGCAGCTGGAGGGCTGGGGTCTAGGCTGGGCTCTGCCACCAACTACTTTTTTTAAGTCAATGTTTAATTTTAGAAGAGTTTAAGACTTTCAGAAAAGCTGCAAAGATAATAGAGTTCCCGTATACCTCACATCCATTTCCTGATAGCTAATGTCTTGTATTAGTGCGGTACGTCTGTCGTAACTAAGGAATCGGCATTGGCACATTACCGTTAACTAAACACATTTTATCTGGAGTTCCTTAGTTTTTATCTAATATCCGTTTTCTGTTCCAGGACCGCATCCAGAACACCACATTACATTTAGCTGTCATGTCTCCTTAGCTTCCTCTGGGCTGGGCTGGTCTCTCAGACTTTCCTTGTTTCTGATGGCTTTGACGGTTTTGAGGACTACTGGACAGGCATTTTTGTAGAATGTCCCTCAATTAGGATTTGTGTTTTGGGGAAGAAGCCTAGGAAGGTGCAGAGCCATTTTCATCATGTCCTATCAAGGGTGCACACTATCGACGTCACCTATACCTACTGAAGCTGACCGTGCTCACCTGGATGAGGCAGTGTTAGTCAGATTTCTCCACTGGAAAGCTACTTTCCCCCTCCTTTCCACATTGTACTCTTCGTAAGCAAATCACTGGGGACAACTCACATCTAAGAAGCAGGGATTATGTTCCACATCCTTGAAGGGGGACCTACCTGCATAAATGATTTGAAATTCTTCTGCAGAGGAGGTTTACCTCTTCTCCCTTGCTAGGAACTAATTTTGACACCTCAGACAATTCATCCCACCTGATTAAACCTTAGTTCCCTCATTTGAAAAATGACAGGCATGAACAAGAACAATCGCTAAAGTTCTTTCAAACGTTTAACTTTAAAGAGTTTCTGAAGACAGGAGGGAAGTAAGGAAAGAAGGAAGGAGAGAGGGAGGGAGAGAAGGAAGGAAGGAGGGGAGAAAGAGAGGAAGGAAGGAAAGAAGGAAGGAAGAAAGCAAGCAAGCCCCCAAATAAACTTCTAAGTGGATAAAATGTCTTTACAAAATAATTATTTTCCTTTGTGCATATCATTATTTAAATCAAACCACCTCCAGCTAGGTCCCTGACAAGAAAATATAAATGTTTTTCAACATGGCAAATGCCTCGGACTCTCTATGAATTCTTATAAATTTCTTAGATACATAAGGCTTTGTCAAAGAGAACAACATAATTATTTCAATTTAAATTCAAATGTGCAGTGGTTGAACACTTCATACAAAATTTTCCTAAGCACAAAGGAATTTCATTAAGAGACCGAGAGATAACAAAGAAAAATCTAAACCAATGACAAAAATATTCTGAATCTACTTCCTTGCATTCACAATTCTGACAGCATTGCTTTCACTAAACATTTTGACACTTTATGGCTCTATTGCAGAGTTTAAAAGGTCAAATTTTAGCTTAAAGGCTAGAATTCATAATTTTAAAATTTACATTTTAACTGTTCCAACTTCCGTCTCTAAATGATTTCCTTACACAAAGTAGTCTTTCTCATGTATTGGGCAGAAACCCACTTCCCCCACTTGGCTGTTTATCTATTAATGTTTTGTTTGGTTGGGACAGATTCTTCGAATCTTAAATATTAAGCTAGTTCCTTAGCATTTAAAGTGGATTACTCTTCAAAACAATTCATTCTACATGGATGTATGGACAATCCAATGTTTCTACAAATAAAACTCATGTATGATTTGCAAAAGCATGGTTATCGTATTGACAATCTCTCTGAGCCCTTTTGCACCCGATTTTTTTTGACAAAACACACTGACTGTTGAGAGCTTCCAGGGTGAAGTGTGGTGACTCATCTCATGCAGGAGCAGCATGCGATGCCAACAGAGCATCAGCATCTTCCCTGACACACTGGCTTTGGCACAGACAGAGCGGGGCTGATGCCTCTGAAAAAACAGCTCAGCTCTTCAGTCAAGTCCAATTCAGCTAGGTTGCTTCCGGATCGACCACTGAGTCTGATCCTGATTTATTTCTCTGGAAAAGGCCCCTCCTCTATGGAGGGCATGCCTTCTAGTCTCTTCCTGTTCCAACCCATGCCACTCCCAGTGGGCAAATTAGTCCTCCAAGCACAGCTTCTCTTAGATCTGAAACCCACAACTGTTTCTTTGCAACCTACAGAAGAAACCCCCAGTCTCACCGGCAAGAGATGCAAGATTCCCACCACTCCGACCCAAGCTTCCAGGCCTTGTCTTCTGCAAGCCTTTCCTAAGTTATAGGCTTTTGGATGTCCCCAGGACACCCCACAGGGCTTTCCCCCAATCCGTTTCGGCCCTGAACAATCCCTCCCTCTGATGGAGGGTAAGAGCATTTGCTTAACTGGCCTAAATCAACAGCCTTCTGCTAGTTATATTTTCAGGAGCCTCATATAGATGATAAACCTCCTCAGGTATCAGACTGTGTATCATACCTCTTTTCATCTCCAGGACACCTAACATACTTCCTGACACACAGCGAAGGGACTCAGCTAATAGTCTCCGTTTGGCTGATACACCTCTTGGAAAGCATCTCCTGTCTAGAGCATTCCACGACAAAACTGTACAATGATTCCAGGTTTTTTTTGTACCCAGTATTCCAACGTAAGTCCAAAGTATAAATTTTCATAAAACATAAAAGAGAGAGAAAACTGAGTTTAACATCACAGTCTTAAGTATCTCTAATTAAGCTTGTTCTACCATGTGTTTGAACTATGTGCCTAAGAACAGACCAAATACTGTCTTGGCCGTGAAGTGGTTGAGAAACACCACCTATGCAGACAGATAGACTCGGATAGGAGTCCTGGCCCTGCAACTGTGTGACCTTGGGCAAGTCACACACTAATCTGCCAATCCATTTCTCACCCACCATATCAGGATTAGAAAAGAAATGTGGAGAGGATTAAACGGAGAAACGCATGCAAAGCGCTTATGGCAGGGCCCGTGACGTGGTAAACAGTTAATACATGGTAACTGTCACCCTTATCAAAGAGAAGAAGTCGAGAAAAGTCTGGTCTGCTGAGCTCTGTCCCAGTCCCCCTCTCTTCCCCCGACCCAGTTTCAGACCATTTCCTGGGAGCCAAGTTCTGGACACACGGAGGATGGAAAGCATGGGATCCCTGCCTTTTGGGGGAGACCGCTCTCCCCGCCTCCCAAACCCTCGTCCCCAGCCCGGGGGAACCGAGCCGCGGGGAGAAGCTGGACCGCGCGCGGCCCGCCCGGAAAGGCGCAGCGGGCGAGAGGGCCGTCGCCACGGGGGCCGAGCGCTGTGTCCGCTGCTCTTGGTGACTTGGTGCCCGCCTCGCTCGGTGAGAGCCGTCGCCTGTTCCCACCCCTGGCACGACATTCTACACGTAGAGAAACAGGCTCAGATTCTTTAGTCTCCACCTCGCTCTTAACGAGGGGGCCGGGGAGCAAATAGAAACCCAATTATACAGCATTAGCTCCAATTTTTAAAATAAAAACCGTATACATGGAGACTGGGCCAATGTATCAATTATTCCAAGGCCGGTTGGGTTGTAGCTGATTTTCTTTTCAACAGTCTTAAGTAGTTTACATATATAATTAACATGTATTGGTCAGAAACAAATACTAGAAATGATGATAACAGAATACAAAAAGGCCTATGATTGGCAAGTGAGATTGTCAGAATATAAAACAGCTTACTCATTATTACTTTAACAAAAATGAGTCATTATATGGCCAAAAAAAAAAAAAATACTGCAGAATGCAAAAAGATACATAAGTCTGTTGACTGGTAAGGTTCCTGTTTTGGAGGATGGAGAAAAGTTTCCTTAGTATCTTTTCAAGTCATCTTTTCAGTGAAGGAGGAAACTGACAACTCCGTATATGCCATAAAACACCTAAACATGGTGGGGAGGAGAGGGGTGAGAGGACTGCTCTGAAGAAAACAATAGTGAATGCGGTATTTTAAAATATGTTTGTTCCAAAAGTTTGCTCACTGAAAAGTTAAAAGACGAAAGAAAACCTCTGGAGAGAGGCTGATGAATCCATTCAGAGTCACTCGGCCTTCTGTCCCTGAACACACTCTCGGGCCTTGGTCGAGTCATTTGTGGCCTCAGTTTACCCATTTGCAAAATGAGAATGGGTCAAACAGCATCTCAGATTTGTTCTAATTAACAATGGCTGCAGTATTAATGATAGCATTGCCTTTTATGGTTATATATAACAATTACAGATTATAGGTTAATAACAATGACATAGGATACATTATTGTGATGGGTTAGTAGAATTGAGATGGTCACTATAGACAGGTGAAGGATGAGAGAAAGGAGAATGCAGGAGAGAGAGAGAGAACGAGAGAAAGGTTGGGCTCTGTGTGTGTGTGTGTGTGTGTGTGTGTGTGTGTGTGTGTGTGTGTGAGAGAGAGAGAGAGAGACAGAGAGACAGAGAGAACGGTGATAGCAAGTACACATATATATATATATACATTAGCAGTCTTAGTATGGTTTATAGAATTGCAAAGAACTGTGCTTACCTGCAGCAGAAGTTTCTTTACATAGCAAACATCTGGCCCCTAAACAAGGAAGCTCTGACCTTCCCGGGTCCTCCCCAGAGGTGGTACCAGCACCGTGCCCTGCACCCCGGGTCAACCAAGAACCCTGTGGGCAAGAAAGGACAGCTGTGAGCCTGGCTGGGTCAGCAGATGTGGCTGGAAAAGCACTCGCTCCTCTTTCTTCCTTTGTGCTCAGCCCCAGGGTCACTGATGCTACCATCTGTGTACCTTTCACTCCCCATTCACCTCCTTTTCCTCGCCTCCATTCACATTCACCATCTGCTCCCGCCTTCATTTCATTAACCTCCCCCCTTCGCTGGAGTCTACCCAGTCTTCCATAGCTTTGTCTTTCAATAGGGGTAACAACAATTGATCACTGAACAAAAACATCTCAGCAAGCAGGTTTCTTGAATTAAGCCCCGGTTATTAAAACCAGAAAGGAAAACATGATCATTCGCCATTTATTTTTAATTGGGTAACTTTATCCTGAAATGAGGCATCGCACTGAGTGGCTTACATTCCTTCTTGCTTGTATGAAAGGTATTCATTGATAAGGAGCTCTGCAAACCAGTGGGAAAGGAAACTTATAATTTCATAGATCTTTGTCTTATAGTTCGAGAATTAACTTTAATAGGATATAATTAAGGCTGATATCAGAGGAGAGAAAATGCGAATCAAAAAAGCCCCACTGCACTTTTAATTTCTGGCTTCTACACTATGTTAGCAGCAAGGGATACACATACCGGGAAGAGACATTTTGGGCTCCCTTCTGGCTTTTGTATTATCTGCAAATAGATTTTTAATGTGTTAAAGAAAACTACCGCCTTGGTCTAAGCAGCCAATGATCTCTTGCCTGGATTACTGCAAGAGCTTCAGTGATGGTTTTCTGGCTTCCACCTTTGGTGCCCACAGCTCATTCTCAACAAAGGAGCCAGAGTCAGACCACGTGACCACCCCGCTCAGAGCCCCTCCTTCCCTCCCCACCTCACTGTAAGCCACCTCCTCCCAGTGGCCTCCACATCCTGCTCTGACCTCCCTTCACTACCGTCCAGGCTCTCCCACTGCTCTGGCCCCTCTGTTACACAGCCAGGCAGGGGCTGCTCCCACCTCAGGGCCTTTGCACTGGCTATTCCCTTTGTCTGGAATGTTCTGCCCCCGTGTGGGCATGCGATTTGCTGCCTTACATCTTCCAGGTCTTTGATGAAATGTCCCCCCTTAGGGAGTCTTTCCCAGATTACCCAATATCTAACTGCAACCCCACCCCAGTCTCATCACCCTCTATCCTCCTTCTCTGTTTTATTTTCTTTCAGAGCACTGATCACCTTCTAAAATACTGTGAAGCTTACTTTTTAAAAATATCCTCCCCACTCCAAGAATGTAAACTCAGTGGGGGAAGTCAGAGATCTATGCCCCTTGTGTCTACTCCTGTGTCCCAAGGGCCTGTCACTTAATAAATGCTCAAAAAAATGTTTATAGAATGAAGGAATGAATGAATTGCAGTTATGGGAGACATTGCTGATTGACCCGACACCAATTCCTCTCTTCTTCCTGGCTAAGAACCCTCATTTTGGTTGGGGCAACGGTGTGCCCAGCCCCCCAGAGTCACATTTGCTCTAAGCCCATCACAGCCCACTCCCCTTCCCTGTGATTTTTTGCAGTTCGTGGCAGCCAGGAGACACAGTTCTTCTGGCTGATGTAACACAGAGAAAGTCGGCTTGGCAGCCATGGAGAACAGCGAAAACGGAAAGTTTTTCCTTCATGATTAAAGGAAGAGATTTCGTTCCTACTCACTCCTGCAGGGATGAAGATTAAGCTCCATATTGGTTTGCCCAATAAAACCAGCCAGCTAGTCCAAACAGCCAAAAAGAGCTTTCAAAGGAAATCATGAACTTCAGAAAAATCAAAGCTAGGTTTACTTGCAGTTATAATATTATCATTTTTAAATGAAGGGATTCATTCATTAATTTTGGAACTCTGTAAATCTTCTGACTCTTTACCTTTGTGTGCAAAAGCACATGTAAGTGATAGCTTTACCTCGGCCTCAGAGCCCTTTCCCAGTCTTCCAGTGCGACACTTCTGTCTACCACTCTTAAGACAGAGGTCAAAAACTGGTGACCCCAAGAGAGAATTCGAAGGCAGTGTTTGGTCTTTGTGGTATTTTGAGTTTTTGAATGAACTGACAACATTTAGACATTGAAGGATACACATACAAATATTGATTTCCTTTTAAAAATGGGAACATTTGGCAACTGTAGTTTAGATTCATGTGTGCGAACAGTTGCCTTGAAGAAAATGGCAGCTGCCCTTTTAGATGGGGTGGCCCTGCCTGGATCCGTTCGGCATTGTGTTTGCCACCTGTCGTATGGGCACGTATAGGGAGAGTGACACCAACCCTAACTGGTCCACGGCAGCCGTGGTGTGTGTCTAGCCGTGGTGTGTGTCCAGAGCACCCACTGCCCCATTCCCCTCTCCAAAGTGTGCCAGTTTGGACAATGAATTATACGCTCCTGAGGAGCTTGGAGCACTGTGCCGGGTCTGTGCAGTCTTCAACAATCACTGTGGAGGATTCCAAGTCATGTTTAGCGCTCCTTGACAAGAAAGGGTTGGAGTTAGGGATCTTCAATTCTTTGTAGCTCTGCAACATTTTCATGAAGTAGTGCTGTTACTAACTTAAGAAAAAAATCTTTGGAATTAAAATCCTGTTAAGTCTCATGTTCCTAATTTCCAGAAACCATAGCTAGTTTTCAAAACTTGCCCAAGTGGAGACATCTTTTTAATTTGTGGGGGGGGGGGCAGGCAACCTGAATATCAGGAAAGGTAATACTCTATCGGGGCAATGCATCTCTTCTTTACTTCTCACCTTCAAGCGCTGGGTCTGGAAGCCATTGTCACGGGATGTGCATTTTGGCATCTATTATCCTGTAAATCCCAGAGTTAAAAGGGAATGAAAGATGGATCCTGGCTGTTTATGCAGCCCTAGAGGGGAGAGAGCAGGCATAAAACCAGATGTATCAGGATATTTCATGGCCCCTTCAAAATGCTGACAATTTTATTAACTACTCACTTTCATATTTCGGTAATATGGTGAATCATTTGGGATTCGAAAAAATACCTTTATATACATCTTTGACTGCTACGGTAATATTTGCAGATACACCAGAGCCTACTCAAGTCCAAGCAGGTTGGATTATTTGCAAAAATGATTATTTGTGATGATACTTAATGCTGCAATTTACTGAGACTTCCTGCCATCCCATCCATCTCTGACCTGACAGGTAAAAGAGGGAAGATTGTGCAAGACAGTAAAGTGTTGGGCAATTTATGGTTTTAAACTTGTATACTGTTTTCATGACCCATCCAGGAGCTTTTCCTGACGCCACGTGCTGTTTCCACTGCAGTTAAAGGCGTCCAGAGTATCACAGGGAGATGAACGCAAAGCAAAGAGTGCAGAGTCCTGGGTTCTAGTCACTACCTTGTTTCCAGCTGGGGTCTTGGCTGGGTCATTTCAGTGTCTCCCCCCGCTGTCCTTTTATTCTTGGTCTTGCATGTAACGGTTTACAACGGCCAGGATGTGTGAAGTTTCGCAATTAGAACAAAATTTCAGTGGATTAACACAAGTTTTTCTTTTTTTTTTTTTTTCCTCCCAAATCAGGTCTGTTCTGGGTTTGGTGATTCTCTGAGATGGATCCCCAGTCTAGTCTGCTTCTTCAGCCTTGTGCCATCTCTTTATAGGTATATACGTCTATAATCACCGATTGCCATAGCATAGAAAAAGGCCTGAAGAATTCAGCACCGCCTCCTAGATGTTCCCGCCTGCTGGTGACACCTGTCCCCTCCACGCATAGCGCACTGGCTGAAGTGAATCCAAGCCTGACTTCAAAATACTCTGTACTTTGGTTGCACCAGTAACATCTGCCACAGGGTGGAACCAACTCAGAGCTTTTCCTGTGTGTCTGTGGGTGTGTGTATGCATACATGAATGTACATATGTGTACAAACATATATACACATATATACACATATATTCAGATACATACCCATATATGTTTCAGAATACTTTGCCCAGATAAAATTTACACGGATGCATAAATAAATAAATAAACAAATGAAAGTGGAACGCTTGAGGTCGATGCTTTTAGCTCTCATCACACTTCTACACTTAAGGGGCACCATGGTTCGACAATCCATGGACAGCTCTAAAACGCTGTGATGTGACCCAAGGCCAGGAATTGAGTAACTTCATAAGCTACTAGCTCAAAAATAAGAGACCACACGATGACCAGTGCAGACGTAATGAGAATAAACTATCTCATAACATCTGCACTATATGAAAAGTCAAGCAACTCAAGAGGGAAATGAGAAGAGAGAAAGGAAAAACCGCTCAGATTAGGGTCTGAATAAATATGATTCCAATGGCGTGAAGAGGATTTGGGTCCCCAAATTCTAGTAAATGCATTCTTACCTACCACTGACTTTAGTTTACCTTCCACGTCAAGAAGAGGCAGAAAAATTTAGATCCTTGGTGTTAACTGGGAAAGGTATGTCATGTGAAGTTATTAATGGATGCATGAGAAATGTGGCTTTCAATGAAAGAAAAATAGAAAGTTGGATAAAACAGTCTAATAATGTGTTCGGTAGAGAAACTAACTGGAAAACCAAGTAGACAGAAAAAGGCTTAGATGATGTGTAAGCCAGCTCCAGAGCTGAGAACAGAACCTGGACGTGTTCAGAGACAAAAATCATTCTAAGACTCCAGACTCTGAATTACTTGGCTCTTCTTCAACTCAGATTAATAAGCATGTTCATTGCTTGTGTGCTGTGTGCGAGGTGATGTTACAGGAACCAGGGAAACTGACAGCGCGAGGAAACACACAGGAGTGCCTGTCCTCGGGGAGCTTACATCCTACTGGGAAAATGAGGATAATGAGTTAGTTAGAGAAAAAAGATGACTGAAATGTAGTCTCTGCCCTTGGCTGGGTTGTAGTGTGAAGGTGAGGGGCGGGGGAAGCAGCATATAAACAACCTAACAAAGTGCCCAGAGCAGCGGCCACATTATACGTTGCTTTTTTTTGTCAAAAGAAACTGTATGTAAACCATGACGGTTGCTGGAAGGAGCAGACGCATTTCTATAAGGAGTTCAGGGACCTTCTAAGAGGAGAGGGTCCTCACCACTCTTATGAAACCACTGGACTCAGCATTGACACAGGGCTAGTTAGCGTGGCAGTGGCAACACGAAGAAGCTTCTCCTTCAATTGTCCACATTTCACTGATGACATCAGACCGCTGCATGTGGCTACAGCAACCAGCAGTCGGTAGGCCTTATAGTGTAAGCATGTTAGATCGGCAAGCACTGAAGGGATGTATCACTCGCTCAATTTCCTTCATAAAAATTACTTACAGACTTAATGGTAGCCATCTGAGAGCTTAATAAAAACTAAGGACCCAAGAAGAGTGATCTTATTATGTAAAAGGATTCACCTTCAGTCCTTACATCTAGAAATTTATCCCATGGAAATAATTCACAGAGCAGACAGAAATTTACACACAAAGATGTTCAAAACAGCATTATTTAAAACATGCAAGGTGGAAACCAAGTCAATGTCCAATATTTTCTGAGTCATTTGATCTCTTCCTTACAAATTGTTTCTCTGCTTGAAGGAGTTGGCATCAGTTTCTTTTTGCTACTGAAAATCCTGACTGATATATATGGAACGAAATGGACAAACAAAATAATACACAACCAAAATAAAGAAATCTTCTGACATAGTGGTTGCCTCTGGATACTGGGATTCCTCCCTCCCCCCACTGGCTTCTAAAACCTTTCTAGTTTTCCAAGATGTCATGATTACAAAAATTTATGAGTAAACATAACTGTAAGTACTATCATAATTTTAAAAAAATTAAAAGGTGTATTTTTTTTTCCCAAAGGGATCACAATAGTAGTTGAAATAAGACACACATAAGTGAGAGCACAAGCCGCAGTGTGACAAGCGCTATCTAGAAGAACTTCCTGCCGTGGGAGAGTAGTGTATAAAGAATTACTTTACTAGATGGAGTCATACACTGGCCTCGAGGTTCATTGCTATCCAAACAGAAACATAAAATCCACCTGAGTGGACCAAGTCTTGGGCCCACTTGGGCTCATGCTGTTGAGATTGTCCGTGTTTTATTATGAGTTTCCTGTGTGCTTGGGCCTCCTGGCAGCCTGACAGAGCACCTCCTCTAAGTTAGAAGACTTAGTTCTGGTTCTGCTACTTGCAGACCAGCAAAAACACATGTTAAATGGTTACTCTGATCCAAAATTGATACGCGTGCTATCCCTTCATTGAATCTACAGCAATCTTGAGAGGCAGGTGCTATCATCCCTATTTTTTATGATCACAAGTCACTTTCTCCCATTGAAGTGGGAGGTTCAGGCTGAATAATTTTCTAGGTCCCAATCAGCTTTCATTTTCTATGACTTGGTGAACTCAGATCTTAGCTCACAGTGTGTTCCTTAACCTTTATCCTATCCACTTGGTCCTCACCTCTCCACTGCCTAGATCTGCCTCCAGATTTGTCCTTTAACTATAGATTTGGAGCACTATTCTTGCTTCTTTGGACACCCCTCAGCTTCCCCCAAGACAGATGACATGGAGAAGCAAGTCCGTGGGGCAGGAAGATGAAGAACGCATGTAGGTTTCTCTAGACTAGTAAAATTAGGTGTGGCCTTGACTCCACTGCAGGCAGGGGTTTTCCTGGATGGATGGTAAATGCATCCCAGGATGAAAGTCTTTTCTTTGGAGACAGTAGACACAAGCACATAGAGATTTTCATTTTGATGCACAAGGAGGACTATTTATTAGTGAAGTTTAAAAATAAGGGCAACTAAAACTTGGTTTTCATAAACTAAAATTGGGGTATTATTAGACTTTGCTAAAGACTTTCATTTTCTGTTCTATCAAGAAGTCTGGAAACTACCCAATGCTTTGGCAGTACAGCAAGTATGGCAGCGTGAGAACGTGGAAGCATGAGGTGAAGGGGTTCCCAGCGCTTTCTGGAAGGGTTCTGGATTCCATGGACTGCGTCTGTGCTGTCTCAGTCGGTCTTGGTCCTGGACTGTTGCTCTCATTGTTTCATGAATTGATGTAATTGAGAAATTATTTGGGGATTTGCCCTTGCTGATCATTATGTTGGTTGACTGAAGCATTTTCAGAGATGTGATTGTTACTGTGTTCACTCCATCATCTAGCCATCTTGGAGTTCTTTTGTTCCAGAAAGCCAGAACACGTAGGATGGACAGAGGTAGGGCTTTTGCGCTGCTGTAATGAGTCAAGAGCTAAGAAGTCAGAGAGCCAATGATTTACAGTCCAGCTTGATGTCTTCTGTGCTTTATCACATGGCTATTGTACTCTCAGCAGGAGTCTCTCTGTGGTGGCTAAGATGCTTGGGCAGCCACCATATTCCAATCAAGTAAAGTGACTGTTCTGCTTTAAATATATGTCAGGCCTGCCCCTGGAAAAGCAGAGCATCCTGGGATTAGCCAGGCCCTCAGCACAAGCTCTCACTGTGCCAGGCTTGGGCTTAAAAGAACAGAGTGGTGAAGCTCTTGTTATTCTGAAATAGTCAAGTGTAAATCTTGCTGATGACGGTTTGGCCCAATGCCTTGGGCAGAGATGTAATCAATGAATTTGAAAAGCCATAAGCCTTTTCCTGAAAAAGTATTTCCTACCTCACTCAGCTCAAGGGTCCCTTCATCCAAAAATCTTTCCTGATCTCCCCAAGCAACTATGGCATTTGCCACTTTATTATGAAATTTTATTTTTATCTGTCCCATTATCTGTGGAGTGTCTGCTGAGGACAGAGACCATGCCTCACTCATCTCTGTATGCTCCGTGAATAGCTCAGTGCTGGGATGGAGTTGATAAACAACTGTTGGACCAAATTCTACTTGAAAAAGAACGTGACAGACAGAAAAGTCCAGCCTCTGTCTATCCTGTCATAGTATGTGCTGTTAGAGGGATGGCTTACAGAGAGAACCCAATGCCACTTGCAGCAACACGGACGGACATAGAGATTATTATAGTAAGTGAACTTAAGTCACACAGAGAAAGACAAATACCACACGATAGCATTTATATGTAGAATCTTAAAAAAAATGAATCAAATGAACTAACTGACAAAACAGAAATGGACCCACAGACATAGAAAACAAACTTCTGATTACCAAAGCGGGGAGGGGGGGAAGAATAAATTAGGAGTCTGGGATTAACATATACACACTACCGTATATAAAATAGATAACCAACAAGGACCTACTGTAGAGCACAGGGAACTCTACTCAATATGCTGTAATGACCTATAAGGGAAAAGAATTTGAAAAAGGGTGTATATATATATATATATATATACACACACACATATATATATATGTATAACTGAATCACGTTGCTGCACACCTGAAGCTAACACAACATTGTAAATAAATAAACGTCAATAAAAAAAGGTAGTATAGGCCTCCAGGCCCCAAGTTAGGACAAAAGAAAGGGGAAACACATGGAAGATAATGATTGTTATAATCTACCTCAGCTGAACGCTTTCTACCTGCCAAGCCCTGGGAGAGAGCTTCCATCCATTATTTCAGTTAATTCTCCCAATAGCCCCAAATGTAGGCATTTTTAAGCCCACTAGAAGGGAACCAGAGAGGTTAAGTTTGGTTATTAAACCTACACAGCACGGAAGCAGCAGAGCTGGCAATTCAAATTCACATGTTTGTCTCCAAAAAGAACTTAATCACTCTAGTTGAAGATCATGAGAGGCATGGTCTGACCACAGGTGGGACACACCCTGTGGGACAAGGGGCAGAGCAGAAAGGAGGCGGGTGTGGTGAAAGCCTTGGCAAATATGAGGGACATTCAGTCCTTAGAAACAGGAGGAAAGGAAGGATGTTGTGGGGAGGGTTGCGGCATATGCTGGGTGCCATAACTCTCCTCCAAAGAGCTCCGCAGCCCAAGCCCTGGAACCTGTGACTATGTTACCTTATGTGGCAAAAGGGACTTTGCAGATGTGTGAAACTAAGAATCTTCAGATGGAAAGTTACCGTAGACTGTTTGGGTGGCTCAGTATCATCACTAGGGTCCTTACAAGAAGGATGCAGGAGGGTCAGAGTCAGAGGAGGAGATGTGATGCAGAAGCAGAGGTGCGGTGAGGAGGGACCACGAGCCAATGAACTCAGCGGCCTCTAGAAGCTGGAAAAAGCAAGGAAACGGAGCCTCCCCAGGGCCTCCAGGAGAAGCACAGCCAACACCTTGATTTCAGCCCTCTGAGACTGATTTTGGACCTCTGACCTCCAGAACAATAAGACAATAAATTTGTGTCCTTTAAGGCACCGAGTTTGTGGCACTTTATTATGGTGGTGAAAGGAAACTAATGCAGGGCAGAATGTTAAAGATACAGAGGTCCTGAAATGGAGACAAGATTTCTGAGGTCAGGTTGGTCTGGGGTGGGGATGGAGCAGTGTGTGGCTGGGCCAGTGTGTTCAAGGTAAGCCTGCGGTGCTTGTTAAATGCAGATCCCTGGGCCCCGCCTGAGAACCTCCCAATCGGACCGCCCATGCAGTGCCCCCCACAACCTGTGTGTGTTGCTGTGACAGAGGGTGCAGCAAGCTAGAGCCTACCCAGACAGATAAAAACAAATGAAAGCAGCTGACGCGAGAATATTGCTTTGTAATGGCCTTTGTGGAGAGGAAAATTCCGAGCAGATCTAGGATAAAGAGGTTGCTCACTGCCCCCCACCAGCTGTGCTCATGGAGGTCAATTACCCTTTCCTGACATCTTTTTTCAACGATGCCCATGTTCCAGTGAACTCTTAGGTGTTGAGGACACACGATGGTGAACAAAACCAGCAACTGCATCCTCCCCGAGAAGCTACATTCTGGTGGGAAAACCAGAACAGACCTGGATTTTTTAGACATGCAAGCACGTGTCACAAATGATGAATGCTGGAACAGAAAACTCCAGGGAGCTGTGAGCCTCTCACAGGAGGAGCTGGCCTGTCCGGGGAGGGAAGCCCCAAACCCCTTCCTCAGGAAGTGATCCCTGAAGCGTGCACAAGGGCCAACTACGGGGGTGGGGGGTGGGGGGAACACGGTGTCTGTGGGGAAGGGGATGGCATAGCGGGAAGAACATACGTAAAAGCCCTGAGGCAGGAGGGACCCGGCGGGCTGGAGGACAGGGCATGAAGGTGGCTGAGGTGAGGCTGCAGGGAGAGCACACCCTAAGGACCACACTAAGTATTTTCCCCTTCCCCAGAGCAGGGAGTCACGCCATCAGGTTTGGCAATTAGCATTTGGCTGCCAGGTGGAGAATCTGACGGCGTGGGGAGGGGAGGGCGAGGAGACGCCTGAGAGCCAGAGGCTGCCCAGTGAGACTTGGCTCCCCCAACTAATTCCACAAGAGCGCCGCACGGGTTCATCTTTTAAAGGAAGTCAGATTTTTAGCTCACCCTACACTTCAGCTGGACGATAAATGAACAAGCGAGCTCTCACAGTTTCTCCAAATCTCAGCATGTGGACGCAGCGTCCACAATGAGGAAAGTGCAGTGGCTGTGTCTATAGGTGCTTCAACTGCATTCAGACAATTGTGTATAGGAAGGGAATAAACCGGACAGTTTTCCTATTGGTTACGGCTTTGGGAGCAGCGTGGGTCTAGTTTTCGATTGTAGAAAAGGCAAAGGACTGTTCTCACCCAAAGACAGTTACCATCTGCGAGAACAAAGTCCAGAAATCAAAGCGACAGTCAGTAAAAGTAGCTTCAAGCACATGCGTAGAATCTGTGGTATTTTTCACGACAGTGACAAGGACGCCTGAAAGACCAGCTAAAAGAAGATAAGGACTTCAAAAAAAGGTAAAGAAGGAAAGATATTGATGCACCTGCCATATTTTTATGAGCTAATATGACCAGAAAATACTGGTGACTGTAAAAGTTCCCTGGAGTCAGGAGACCTGTTATGAATCTTCCTGTCTCATTTACCATAATCCTGTACAGTTTTACAGTAAAGCCTCTTTATTTTTGGATTGGAGTATGAAGATAAAAATGAGTTAGATTGATCTGAATTGTTATCTGTTCTCCCTGGCACCTCCTGGCTGGATGACCTTAGGCAGGTTACTTAAACTCTCTTGCCTTTATTTTCTCATCTTTTCAGTAGGAATAGTGAGAGTTCTCATCCTAATGGGCTGATGTGAGATGAGGTGTGATGATGTGGTGAAGCTTTACGGCAAGCGGGTACACGGCAAACACGTGCTTAGATTAGCTATTTTAACTACTAAAGGCTAGCTATTTTGAACTGCTACACATCTCAAGCCTAGATTCAAGCCCGTTGTTGTTCCCCACTCTTTGCCCTCGTGTTCTCATGATAAGTATTAAGCTCTCTGTCTCTCAGCTCCGACCCCATTCTTCTCTGTTTGCGGTGATGGGGCCAGACATGGCCCACCAGGCTCGGCTTGGACAGCCGCCGGTAAGGGGCGCTAGCGGGATACTGCGAGGCTGGAGCAGTTGGGCGCCGAGCCTTCCTGCCTGCTTCTTGTTCCCAAGGCACCAAGCACTTCATTGCAACAGTGTGACTTTGCTCCCAGAGCAGCAATCAAATCCAGTTTGGAGCTTTTCCAGCACTCTTGCGTCCCGTCTCAGAGACCCAGCACCAGGTGGCTGTGCCTCTTCCTCAGAGACCCAAATTCCTGCTCAGCAGGCTGGGCGGGAGCCCCTTCTCAGGGTTTCTGAGTTTAATGGTGTCAACACTTCCCTGTGCTCCCCCGGTCCTGGGAGGCAGGTCGGGGCACCTCTTTCTGGCAGTTGCCACCTCCGCGAGACCTTGGTGTTTTCTTTCGGTCTGATATTCCGTTACAGCGATGGCAGTTTTGTATCTAGCTAATAATTCTTGGTATTAAACTCTCTCCTTGCAAGTAACCGGGGGTGGTTTATGTCTCCTGACTGGACCCTGACGGAAGCACTCTTGTGGTGTCTTTTGATGAAAAGAAGTTCTTACTTTGAATATAATCCAACTTATCAAAGAACTTGTACAATTCTTTTGTAAAAAGTCCAGAAGAAAAATGAGCAAAACATTTGAACGTGTACTTTCCCAAAGACGATATCCGAACGCCCAACAAACATGAGAACTCGTTTGACTTTCTTAGTAATTTAGGAAAATGCAAATTAAAACTCTAGGGGACCTACGAGACTGATTACTATTAAATATACTAAGAATACCAAATCTTCATGAGGATGTGGAACAATGGGAACTCTCCAACACGACAGGCAGGAGTATAAATTGGTTGCAGCCACTCTGGCAAACGCTGTGGAAGCGCTTACAAAATGCTCACACGTGTGACCCAGCTATTACATCGCAGGGATGTCCCCGGTAGAGATGCATGTACAAGAACGTTCATAGAAATATTTTCAGGGACAAATCCCATCTGGAAGTAAGACAAATATCCTCCAAACACAGAATGGATAAAGAACTTGAAGTCTATTTATATAGGGTGATACTATACAGTAACAGAAATTGGACGAACTATAGCTATATAGAACAAGAATAATTCTAGCAAAACTATTGTTGAGCAAAAGAAGACAGAAAACAAAAAATGTAATGTGATTCCATCGATATAAGTTCAAAAACTGAAAAAAATATTTGGTGTTGGAAGTCAGGATAGTTGCCACCCTTGGGGCTGATGTGAGGCGTACGGATGGGGAGGAAAACACAGGGGTTTCTGGGTTGGTAATGTTCTATTTCTTGAGCCATGCCTTTTGATTTGGGAAGTGGGCTCTACTTCAGTAAAAGATTAAAATATTTACAACCTGAAGTTTCCCATCTTTATTGGGTATTTAGTTTGAAAAATTACCAGCTTCTCCCTTACTATGCTTTAGCTTGCTTTAGAGAGTCATCTCTATCTTGGGTTTCTTGGAATCCCCTGAAGATCTAGAAGACAAAACAAAGTTGCTCTAACCATTGGTTGTGGTGCCAGATATTGCGTACTAAGAGAACACTCCTTCAGAGCAGAGTTTTACTTGGTTTCAAATCTCCAAGACTGAGTGCACGGTCTGCCTCAAGTAAGTGCTCAGTAAATGTCTCTTGAATGGATGCTGGGGGACTTCGGCCTGGAATGTCTCATTACTATTCTCACCACTCTAATACAGTACCTTGCATAAAAAAGGCATCCAAACAGATATATTGAGTGTATAAAAATGAATTTTGAAAGAATGATTATAAACTACATGGTGCTCACTGAAAGATCAAATTCTTTTGAACTTTTCCATAAACTGTCACCACTTTCCTAGGTAATGTACATCACCGTCCAAATATATTTTTCTGCTTTGTTGTGGGTTTTTTTTTCCCTGCCAAAGTTTTTAGGCACCCAAGAAACTGTTACTTGATTTCCTATTTTCTAGAAGTCACGAGTTGACATTACAGAGGTGGCCATTCCTGCTCAGCCACAGACCAGCTGGCTGTCACCCGTCCTTTAAGCTATGCTTGGCCTCAGGTTATTCATCTGTTTATTTTAGTTTCTAATTTCAGAAAGTATTGTTTGTTTTTTTGTTATTGAGCTGCATGGGCTGCTTGTAAATTTTGGACTTGTTAACGACGGACATATGTGCTCTGCCAGTGACAATTCTTTCCTCCTGCCCAGGGCAGAGACAGCTAATCGATCACATAACACTCGTCCATTGAGCCCCAGGAGCCAAAGAGTTCTTCTCAGCGTGGCATACCAGAGCCATACCAATCAATTGTAGTTGGCAACTACACAAAACCTAGTTATCAACCCTCACCTGAATGACATAAAGTCCTGTTCACTTCCAAAGTTCTATGGTTCCATGACCTATAAAAGGCAATATTCTCTGCAATGACTCCAAGGCACTGCATGATTTTAAAGTGCATTCAGAACGATCAAAGTAAGATGACATTTTATTACTCACAGTTTCAAAGTTAAGAGTATTTTGTGGCATTATCAATCATTGCAAATGGATAATCCACATACGGTACTCACTGAACACAACTCGTCTTACATATGCATTTCACGTCTAGGATGAGATCTGAAACTAGCACAGGGACAGCCATCAAGTATCAGAGTAGAATGCAGACACCCCAATTCTGAAATCCTCCCCAGTCCCTTAAGCATTAGCAGTAAAATGAATGTTCCTAAAATGGTAGCACTTGACAGGTAAGCATTTTGGGTGCCTCTTCATTCAGAGAGTGAACTTAGAGAAATCAGGAATAAAGATCTGAGCATCTGAGCAGAGGCTTGCGGTTTGAAGTATCTGAATAACATCTTCAAATGAGGTTTCACATCAAATTCAAGTTTATCTAACGACTCTGGATGGACATCTACTGTTAAGTATATTAAGCTGAGTGTCTGGATAATCACTGTGTAATAACACTGCTCACACAGTGCTACCTGGATGAGAGGAGAGTGAGTGAGGAAGTTGTGGTCTTCCCAAACACTGTGGTGATTAGAGTATCAAATCATTGGCGAGTAACGAGTGCTTTCCATTCCAGTCTTCTTGAAAAAGCTGTGTCCTCAGCCTAGAAGTGGAATGCCTTTTATCAATTCACCCAAGAGTTGGGATTACAAGTCCATTTTTTTCCCCCTCTATCGGAGAACGTGACTTCTGACCTCAAGAGACACAGTTCTCAGGCTGACAAGGTAGTACATGGGCTGAAACTAAAACCACTTTTCATGAGGCTTCAAGCGTCTTCATTCACAGAAAAGCGTCGTGTAGGTTCCAGTGAGCAGAGGGCATGAACAAGTGCCTGGGGGTTGATGAATGGGGCTGAAATGCTGGCTCTGCCACTAGGGTGCAGCCCTTAACCTGTGGAGTCCGTTTCCATGTGCGTGATTCGAGGAATGAGCTAGACACTCCTCAGGTTTCTTCCAGCTCTATCATCCTAAGCGGTGATCATTAATGTTAGTTAAGGGATCAAACAAACTAGTGATGATATCCACATTTTCCAGGTAATTTAGGCCAAAGTGGATTGTAGATCACGTTAAAGCAGAGATTCTGTTTATTATCTGGGGATGTGTCTGCCAGTCTCTAGTCAGCCTGAGCTGACAGCTTGTGTGTCAGCTCGTACATCCAGCTGCCTCGCCTTCCACGGCCGTCCCCTCAAATCAGGGTCAGTTTCCTGGTTTGGGGAGCAAGACCTCAAAACGTGAGGCACCTGCTGATTTGCAAGGTAGGCTCAGGCAATGCGGATTCTAAGACACTGTGATAAACGTTTACTCTCCAGTCCTGCTTTCTTCTCATTGATGAGAACATCTGCTGTGGCAGACAGAGTACTTCAGGTTTTGTTTTGGAGCAGTTCCTGATCCTTTGAGCCTCAGTTTAGTTCCCTGCAGGTGAAGGAGGCGGCCTGGGAGATCTTGACGGTCCCCTTCTGTTCTATCATTTCACATGTATCTGGATGCTACTTTTGGCTTCCAAGTTCCTCAGACCCAGACTCATTACGTTTATGATCCAGAGCTACATGATAGAGGCTAGCTGCCTCAGAAGGTCCTTTTACTATTTGTACTGGGTGTACCCACTGCAACTGGCTTAGCCTGAGTGGCATTTGTTATGAGTTATCAAGTGTGTTTTTAGACCATTCAATGGTTTTCCTAGGGGTGCTGAAAAATCACTCTAGCTGAATATATTGGTGTATGTACATATACATACACATATATGTACACACACACACACACACGTTTCAAAGGAATTCTTTAGAGACCGAGGTCAAAACGTCTAAACGTGAGGATCCTGATGGGTTTGAGGCCCAGGCCAAATGACCCTCACGAGTCCTCTCCCAGGAGGTCCTGGTTTTCCCACCCAATGAGCTATGGAAAATGCCAAACTCCTGAATAGTACTTGGATTCTTAGGGCATACTTGTTAGTTTTCTATTGCTGCCACAATAAATCACTACAAATGTGGCAGCTTAAACGATACAGGTTTATTATTTTTCAGCTCTGTAAGTCAGAGGTCCACTTCGGGTCTGGCTGGACTGCATTCCTCTCTGGAAACTCTAGGCAAGGCTTGAACCTTGCCTTTCGCAGCTTCTGAAGGCGGCAGGTGCTCCCTGGCCCCGGGCTCCCTTCCTCTGTCTTTAGAGCCATCAGTGACCTCTCTGACCCCGCTTCCATCATCGCATCTCTCTTTCTGATCACAGTCAGGGAAGGTTCTCTGATTTTGAGGACTTGTGATTAGACGCGGCCTACCTGGATGATTCCTGTTAACCTCCCCATCTCAAGGTCCTTAACCTAATCACATTTGCAAAATACCTTTTTCCATGTAAGATAGCACAGTTTTGGGGATCAAACACAGACATCTTTAGGGGGGCATAATTCCGCCTCCCCCAATATACTCAGTGGAGGCCTTCAGGAAAGTCTGTGTTTTGCTCCCAAGGATGAGGTATGGGGAGAAATCCAAAGCCTCAAAGTGATTCTAAAAAACAGGTACAGCCAACAAGGCCTTGGAGACCATCTGGTGAAACCTCTCACTTTACTGGTGAGGAACCTGGGGCCCAGACAGGGGCGTTACTTGCTCAAGGTCACACGGTGATTACAGAAGAGGGGCTGTCGGTGGAATCCAGCTGTTCTGGCTCACAGCCTACCCTCTTTCCACTGCCCCCCTGTAGCCCTTCTGACGGGACTCTCATGGCAAACAAGCATTTTGTTTTTATAAAACCACCGATGGGAGGCTTTGTTCTACTTGGAAGAAGAGTTTTGAGTGAGAACAGGAATTTGTTAAAAGGTTTGTTATGAAATGTCAAGATGGTTTGCCATTTTACAAAAATATCATTTTTAATCCCAAGTGACAAAATTACTCTGTTTCTAAAGAGAGATGGTATTTAAATAAAGGTCACAGAAAATCAGGGGGCAAATGCAGCATATGATGTATCAGAAATTTAAAGAGAAATTCAAAGGATCCGTGGGAACCTTAGAAATTTCACCAGTCTCTCTTCTACTCTGGTGCACCCTGTCTTTAAGTTCCTGAATATACATAATCTTGCATCATTCCATCCAGCATTCCACCCATCCACCCTTCCCTCATCCCCACCCTACAAGCTATCCATTGCATACCGACCATGTGCCTGAGGTGCTTGGGATACAGTGGTGAAGAAGACAGAGGCCACACACTCCTAGGGCTGAGAGTAGTCAACAGCGGTGTCCCAAGGTGTGCTCTATGCCTCACCTGGTTACCAGACTCCTGGCTCCTACACATCTATAGACGTAGAAGGAGCTGGACCCAGGACTCTGCATTTTAGCAAGCTTCCCAGGTGATTTTAATAAACATTAAGTTTTGGATCCTACTGTTGTAAATAACAATAATTCAGCTGGTAGAGCCCCACTTCCATACTCTCTCCAGGGTTCACTGGGATCCCCAGCAAACGTTGAGGGGACAGGAGGAGGAAGAAGGGCCAACAAGGGCACGTCCCCTCCCCTAAATATGAGCCAGACTTTACTACGGTGGTTAATTCCTCTGCACCCCATTTTCCTTTGGGAGGTTCTTGAACTTTCAGTAAAGTGGATAATGCCCCTAGAAGGATCTTCGGGAACCTACAAGATTGCTCTCTAAATTGAATGTACTAAACTGAACATGAAATCTGCACCGTGTCCACCTCAAATCCACGTGCAATTCAGTTATCTTTCCACCATTTCTTCTGCTGCTCAAGTAGGTTTGCATGATAAGAATATGTATGTCAGGAAACACTTGGCATTTGTCAGACGTCAAAGTACAAGTGTAGTACTATGATTGAAAATGAATGCTTCACATGAGATGACTAAGTTCACGTCCAAGAAAGCAGAGCCCGAGCACTTTGCTTCCAATGCATTGACGTCTACAAGCTTAGCGAGTTATGAAGTTCACAATGGTGGGGCTTAAGTCAGTTACCTAAACGTCCCTTAATAACCCAGTGGAATCTGGCAAACGTCGAAATGTGTATTTCCAGCTATTCTTTGACTTGACTGTTGATTCTGAAAGGCACCAGTTTACTGCTAAAGACCCCAGCCTAAAAAAGGGGGCTTTTAAAACGAATGCCACCCCACTGAAAAACGGATGCATGCTAGCAGTTTTACTGTCAGAAGCATGGCCTCAAAAACTGCAGTTTCTGAAACTGCCGGGGATATATCCACACCACTTTGACTGAATTTCTTGAAAAATGTTAGTCTACTTCACTCAGAGAGAGTTTTCTAATTTGGTTGTTCATATAAGTGCTTTTCTTAAATTTCAGGTTTTATTATGAAGTATTTTTAGTTCAACTAAATTCACTGACAAATATTTATTGAGTGTCTACTATAAGCACTGCGGGTACAAGGGTGAAAACCACAAAAGCAATCCCTAATCTTGTGAAATTTGTTTCATTTTAAAAGCAATGCTGGAGGAAAAAGCAAATAAAAATAATAGGAAATTATAAAAAATAAATCTGAAAGAAATAATAGGGGGCTGAAGTAGAGAAGGATGAGGGTTGAGGGGGGCCCCCTTGAGTTTGGGTGGAAAATAAAAGCCTTCCCAGCTGTCATCACAGACCTGGACAATTTCTCAAGCTTTGTTAATGGGTAAGAACCTGATAAAAGTTTTGTATCTATTAAATTTTTAATTGCCCTTCATTTCATAACAAATATTTTACAACAAGCATCTAGATAATTTTCACTTTGAATTCTAGTTAATATTCATGGCATCAGAATTGGTATCTAATGATTGAAGGTAATGAGAAATCATGATATTGATATTTTTCAAATTTGATGTTCATCTTTCAAAGCGAAATTTAGGCCAGGTGCACCAATACCCATTTGCCACCAGATGGCGCAGTTGACATTTACAGAGAGGGCATGGGGGGAAATTGGATCGCTCGCTCGCGCTCTCTCGCACACACACACTTTCTACTTAATGAATAAAGAAGCGAAAGCAGATGGGAAAAGAAAGGCATTAAAAATTGCTCAGCTAAGTTTTTAAAAGTGGAAAAATTTCCCCTAACCTTGCCTGTGAAAATTAATAAGTGGGTCAGTAGCCCCTCTTAGGAGGTCTGACCCTACATACTGATGCTAATGATTTGAATTCATCAGTCCCCAAATCATATTTACCACTAGAATAACCTTATTCCCTCTCACCAAGACAAAAAAAAAAAAAGAAAGAAAGAAAAAGAAAAGAGAAACCAAGAAAATATTCTCTTGGTTATTTTTAAAGCCCCACACTTTAATGCGTTAGACCATGGTGAGAAATTTCTGCATTTTAAATCATCAACATTTTCATCTTCTGCTGTAAAGCAATTATACTCCAATAAAGATGTTAAAAAAAAAAAAAAAGGAAAGGAAATCCTGCTCTTCATTCTGCAGCTAGCGCTCACGGTGAACACTTTTCTTGTACATTTTCATTCCTATAAAGAAATTTTAAGAACTCCTCGCGTTGGCTCTATAATTTAGCATCTGGATTTTCACATTATTCTCATAACCCCACTCCTTTGTACGGGCAACTTCTCACTCCCCCATCCACCTGCCCCAGCAACTAGCTTCAGAAACCTCAAGTACCCCATTGATTTTCTAAAATTCTTACCTTTGCTTTCAAAGGGTTTTTATTTCTATAGAACTAGAATGATTTCTTATGCCTACCCTTGCTCTGCACACACCTCAGATAAATTTCAGTTTCATTCTGCTCCGCATTACAGCCAGTACCTTCATTTTCACATTCTGCTACCTGACTCACAGTATATGGAGCCTTAATGAAAATGAGAGCAGGTCAGAGTCACCTTGTTTTAGTCACGTTTCTCTGTTTTAGGTGAAAACACTTCATACTTTTTATTTGTCTTGGAGGCGCTACGTGACTGGCATAAAATCAGGGATCTGGGCCGCTAGTACTGACTTCCACACATTAACCGTGTGACCTTGTGTGTGACCTCTTTGAGCCTCAGAGTCCTCTGTAAAATGAGAGCCTTGGAAACATGCTCTTGGAGACCTCTTCTGGTTCTAACATTTTCTAATTCTGTAAATCAGTGGCTTCATACTTTACCCAACCTCCTCCAACAAGGTGTTTTCTGACTCATAAATAATACATGCAAGGCTGCTCCGGTGGAGTAGAGAATGGGGTGGTAAAAAGGAGAAAAGGGGTAGAGGGCCCTCCACTGCCCTCTCCTCAAAACCCTGTCTCCCCTGCACAGATATCCCAGAGGCAACAAAACTGGACTAAAACTTCACCTACTTAAGATGACTTCACTGGCTTTTGTAAGCCATCTTAAGTCCAACTTGGAGCAATGCAGGGAATAACTATGACACATACATAATGATATTAAATCGTAAAGAAACTTAGCCTCTAAAAAACTTAAAGACATCTCTCCTTGACAGAGAATACAGGAAAGACAGCTGCTCCCAAGAGCATGAAAAGAATATCAGTCTTTGATTCCCCAAATCATTCCCCAGGCTAGTGGTTCTCAAATTTCAGCGGTGCATCAGTAACACCCTAAGAGTTCGTGAAAATACTGATTGCCGAGCTCCACTTCCCTAGAGTTTCTGATTCTGCAGGTCTGAGGTGAGGCTGAAGAAGGCACATTTCTGTCGAGTTCCCAAGTGCTGCTGGTCCAGGAAGAGCACTCATAGAACCACTGGTCCAAGCAAAGCAGAGAGCCCACGGCACACTGCTCACTGTTCAAGTTGCTTGTTAGCTGCTTAGGACTCTGGGATGGAATAATGGTCCCCACACGTGCCTACAGGCTAATCCTCACAACCTACGAATATGTTACCTTACATGGCACAAAGGGACTTTCCCAATGTAATTGAGTTAAGGATCGTGAGATGCGAGATTATCCAAGATTATTTGGGTGGACCTAATCTAATCACAAGCATCTTTCTAAGAGGGAGGCAAGAGGGTCAAGGGGAGAAAAAGGGAGACAGAACAACAGAAGCAGAGGTTAGACCAATGTGCTGTGAAGATGGGGGAAAGAGGCCACAGGCCAAGGAAAGCAGGAGGAATCTAGAAGGCTGAAAAGGTAAGGAAACAGCTTCTCTCATCTGGCTATTCATCTCTATCCTTTATTATATTCTTTATAATAAAGCAGTAAATTATGTTGTCCTGAGTTATGTGAGCCATTCTAGCAAATTATCAAACCCAACGGTTGCAGGAACCCCGATTTATAGCTGGTTGGTTAGAGCACAGGTGACAACCTGGGACTTGTGGTTGACATCTGAAGTGGGGCAGTCTTGTGGGTCTGGACCCTCAACCTGGGGGTTCTGACCTAACTCTAGGTAGTTAGGTCAGAACCAAACTGAACTGTAGGACACCCAGCCAGTATTACAGAATTGGTTGGTGTGGGAAAAAGCTGACACATCAGGTGACAGAAGAGTTCTGCATGAATAGTAGAGGCGAAACACAGGGTTCTTCCTATGTATACATTGTCTTCCCTGTCTGGCTATCTCATCTTAATAGATATGGGAAATTTCACCACGTTCACAGAAGTGGGGAAAAACCCGGGCCTGGCATGAGACTGAACTCGGACTCTATCATTCCTCTGGTTACACCAGGCATTTCAGAATATCTGTTTTCAAAAAGACATGCCAACCTGCTGCTCAGGGTGTGAATTTGTAAGCCTACCTGCCTCTAATACCATCCGGCAATGTCTGATTTACAGAATTTACACAATTAGAGACACTTAATATATGTTTTCTAAATCATTCATTATTACATCCCCAACAATGGTACACTTAGGAAGAAATGCATTTGTTTGTATCTAGTGCCTCTTAAATCATGCCTGTTTTAAGGACCAATGAGTGGAAAATTTCTAAAAAGTCCCTGATTCTTCCTAGTTCATAAAACGCACATAATTATACTCTGTAAGAACAGAAAGCTTAAGGATTTTCCCATCCCCTTTTCACGGCAAGGAACTGGGCAAATCTTTACAACTTAAGCTGGAGTCTTTTCCAGATACATACAAATTATCCAAGTTCTAGTGTTCAAAACTGAAAAACAAAAAAACCAGATATCTGCAGTCAAACATATACTCCCACCAAGTTGCAAATACATCTCTCAAATTAGACTCCATGGCCTGCATTTCTTTTTTCTTCCTGCACCACCGTCTGCTTAGGTGCTAGAAATTTGCACTTTCCTATATGGTAGCCACTAGCCAAGTGTGGCTATTTAAATATGTTATTTTATTTATTTATCTATTTACATCTTTAGTGGAATATAATTGCTTTACAATGGTGTGCTAGTTTCTGCTGTATAACAAAGTGAGTCATCTATACGTATACATATATCCCCACATCCCTTCCCTCTGGCGTCTCCTGCCCATCCTCCCTATCCCACCCCTCTAGGTGGTCACAGAGCACTGAGCTGATCTCCCTATGCAGCGGCTTCCCACTGGCTATCTATTTTACATTTGGTAGTGTATATATGTCCCTGCCACTCTCTCAATTAGTCCCAGCTTACCCTTCCCACTCACCATGTCCTCAAGTCCATTCTCTACGTCTGCGTCTTTATTCCTGTTGTGCCCCTAAGTTTGTCAGAACCATTTTTTTTTAGATATCATATATATGTATTAGCATATGATATTTGCTTTTCTCTTTCTGACTTACTTCATTCTGTATGACAGACTCTAGGTCCATCCACCTCAGTACAAAGAACCCAATTTCGTTTCTTTTTATGGTTGAGTAATATTCCATTGTATATATGTGTCACAACTTCTTTATCCATTCATCTATTGATGGACACGTAGGTTGCTTCCAAGTCCTGGCTATCGTAAACAGTGCTGCAATGAACACTGTGGTACATGACTCTTTTTGAATTATGGTTTTCTCAGGGTATATGCCCAGGAGTGGGATTGTTGGGTCATATGGTAGTTCTATTTTTAGTGTTTTAAGGAACCTCCATACTGTTCTCCACAGTGGCTGTATCAATTTACATTCCCACCAACATTGCAAGAGGGTTCCCCTTTCTCCACACCCTCTACAGCATTTATTGTTTGTAGATTTTTTGATGATGGCCATTATGACCAGTGTGAGGTGATATCTCATTGTAGTTTTGATTTGCATTTCTCTAATAAATAGTGATGTTGAGCATCCTTTCATGTGTTTGTTGGCAATCTGTATACCTTCTTTGGAGAAATGTCTATTTAGGTCTTCTGCCACTTTTGGACTGCGTTGTTTGTTTTTTTGATAATGAGCTAGATGAGCTGCTTCTAAATTTTGGAGATTAATCCTTTGTCAGTTGCTTCATTTGCAAATATCTTCTCCCATTCTAAGGGTTGTCTTTTCACCTTGTTTATAGTTTCCTTTGCTGTGCAAAAGCCGTTAAGTTTCATTAGGTCCCATTTGGTTATTTTTGTCTTTGTTTCCATGTCTCTAAGAGGTGGGTCAAAAAGGATCTTCCTGTGACTTATGTCACAGAGTGTTCTGCCTATGTTTTCCTCTAAGAGTTTTATAGTGTCTGGCCTTACATTTAGGTCTTTAATCCATTTTGAGTTTGTTTTTCTGTATGGTGTAAGGGAGTGTTCTAATTTCATTCTTTTACATGTAGCTGTCCAGTTTTCCCAGCACCACTTATTGAAGAGGATGTCTTTTCACCACTGTATATTCTTGCCTCCTTTATCAAAGATAAGGTGACCACTTGTGTGTGGGTTTATCTCTGGGCTTTCTATCCTGTTCCATTGATCTATCTTTCTGTTTTTGTGCCAGTACCATACTGTCTTGATTACCGTAGCTTTGCCATACAGTCTGAAGTCCAGGACCCTGATTCCTCCAGCTCCGTTTTTCTTTTTCAAGATTGCTTTGGCTATGCAGGGTCTTTTGTGTTTCCATACAAATTGTGAAATTTTTTGTTCTAGTTCTGTGAAAAATGCCATTGGTAGTTGGACAGGGATTGCATTGAATCTGTAGATTGCTTTGCATAGTATAGTCATTTTCACATTGTTGATTCTTCCAATCCAAGAACGTGGTATATCTCTCCATCTGTTTGCATCTTTAATTTCTTTCATCATTGTCTTACAGTTTTCTGTATACAGGTCTTTTGTCCCTGTAGGTAGGTTTATTCCTAGGTGTTTTATTCTTTTGGTTGTAATGGTAAATGGGAGTGTTTCCTTAATTTCTCTTTCAGATTGTTCATCATTAGTATATAGGCATGCAAGAGATTTCTGTGCATTAATTTTGTATCCTGCTACTCTCCCAAATTCATTGATTAGCTCTAGTATTTTTCTGGTAGCATCTTTAGGATTCTCTATGTATAGTATCATGTCATCTGCAAACAGTGACAGCTT